>NC_044552.1:7235999-7552388 GCF_007565055.1 Rhinopithecus roxellana | reverse complement strand
AGTCTGTTGACTAACTACCGCCCCCCCCCACCCCCCCGCAGGCGGTTTCTGGGTGAAGCAGATGTTTTCTTTAAAATTTGTCATCATTGACTTTAGGTTTCTTTCGGCAGGTTTTTGGCACCCAGAACAGTGTGAGCTCTCTTTCAGTTTTATTCACCTGTCCTGGAAGGCGAGCTAGGATAATTCTTGGCTGCTTAAGGATTTAGGCAGTGCATGTGCATCTGCCCCGGTCCCCCCGTTTTTAGGGTCAGTGCACTTTTTTTGTCTTTTCGTGACCCTGACTAAAGAGAAAGGATGTCAAGGGAATGAAAATCCTGGAATGTGTCTGATCATTTGAAATGTACAAAATTGGGCAGATAAGCTGCATGGCTAAATTGTCAGGAGGAAGAGGCAAGGCAGTAGTGGAGAAGGGGGAGGCAGTGGATCCCACACAAGCCTGATGCCCAGGGATTCAGAATTCAAAACCCACGAAACTTTCCTTTGGTACCCTGACCTGCTTCTCAGCTCCATCTTAGGTCACTGGTTTCCATGGAGCTACCCTCCTGAATTGAATATTGTATAGTTAATTTCTCTCTCCAATCATTTTCCCCACCTAATTTTGAAAGGTATCTATCATCTGGGGTACCCTGTGCCCTACACAGGATGTGAAGTGGGTGGGTACCCATTAAAAAGAGGGTCACCCTGAATGGGGAAGTAGCCCCAAATCTAGGAATAACAGTGTGATTTCTTGTCTTTAGTCATGTGCCAATGTTAAGCTTCAGCAGACCGTGCTGTCCTACCAAGTTCCTTGTAGAAGTCAACCAGATTTTCAACAGACAGCATTCCAAAGCATTTCGCCTAGCCTGCTTCAAGAGGGGTGGGGGAAATCCCTTTTCAGGTGTTTGTCTCCTCTGCATTTGTATAATCTCCCTGAAGGTGGATAAGCCAAGGGCATGAGGGGGAGGCAAAAGGTGAAGTCATGTTAAGGAGGGAAAAAATAAAGAGCCCTTTTTTCTGTGTTTCTTGCTGATGGCAGGCTGTGCGCTTCATCTGCTTTTATCTGCTCTGCTAGCTCTGACTCTACTGTGATCCAGCATGTCTCTCAGCCTTTGAGGAGACATCCCCCACTGACCTGCTCTTTCTCTCCCCAGCGGTCTTAGGCGCTGAGCTCAGCACGGTGGGTGAGAACGGCGGGGAGAAACCCACTCCCAGCCCACCCTGGCGGCTCCGCCGGTCCAAGCGCTGCTCCTGCTCGTCCCTGATGGATAAAGAGTGTGTCTACTTCTGCCACTTGGACATCATTTGGGTCAACACTCCCGAGTAAGTCTCTAGAGGGCATCGTAACCCTGGTCATTCATGAGTGCTGGCTTCACCAGGAGCCCAGTTTTAGGGTCTCTTTTCTAGGGACTCTGAAGGTAGCCCTTCTAACAACATCCAAGCGCCTCAGTGGGGACAATTTCCCTCTATTCCTGAAAATAACGACAGCTTGGTTCTTAGCAACCAAGGGGAGGGTCTTCTGAGGCCCTGTAGCTCAGGCTACTCGTGATGGGATAGATAGAAGGAGCTGACGACAAACAGGAGGCTGCTGCACATTTCAAATGAGGAGCTTCAGTGAGAGGGCCTCAGGGGGACACTCACAGTGGCATCTGATGGGGTTTCGGTAAAAATTGCTGAGTTCAGATGTGGGTTAGTGCAACCTGTGCTTCTCGTGGAAGAGTGGAGACTGAGAGGCAGAAGGGATTATACAGAGGGTTAGAATCTCTTAATTTTACTTACAGAAATACCTCGGTTCAAAGCGTTGAAGTCATTAGTGCAGGAGTGAGTTTGTAGCAGAGCTAGAACTGGAGGCTGGATTTCCTTTGCTGCTATATTTTCCCTTTAGAAATGCCCATTTCAGAACCTTAATAGAAATACTATCCATAGGCTTCTCTTTCACCTACAGAGAAGAAAAGCAGTTTTTCCCCTTCTGCCCTGGACACTAGTTCATCATCTATCAGAAGCAGTCATAAACAAGCACGCATTTACTGTGCATACAATGTCCCGTTATGGCAAAGGGGGATAAAAATCCAAACAATATCAAACCAAGCCAAACACCACAAGGAGCCTAATAATTACTAAGGTGATACTTCCAAAGGGAGGACTTTATTTCTTAGATGAGAATGAAAATAGACACATTGGAAATTATTGGAGAACCCTCTGGCAATGAGTCCTTCCACAACCATATGATATCACTGACTGGCAGGAGAAATGTGTGTACATGTGCCTCCTCCTCCCCCAACCACCGGGGACGGTGGGGGAGTGGTGGCACTTTTAGCAGTATCCTACTTGGTTGGAATTGAAAATGGGTTTTAAAAATCCTGTGACTCATGGTTTTGCATTGAAACTTCTTCCCACTGCATACCCACAAATAGTTGTTAACTAAATAGACCATTAGAAAAGGAAGAAAATATAAAGCAGATGCCAAGCAGACATGTCCTAATCGTTGACAAAAAAGCAATGTTGCTTGTGTCAAAAAGAAACTGAACTTTGTGAAGAGTTGAAATGGAATTCCACTGAATTAGAAAAACTTGTTTTCTCCTGCCTGGATACATAACAGTCAGGGCCATTGATGCACAGGTGTTCCTGGCTGTTGTTACACTTTACCCTCTGAAATGACGCTCCCCAGTGCTATGTGATGAGCTCCTTGCATGCCCAGTGGAATGAGTGTGCCCATATGTCATTTTAAAGACTATTAATTATGCTAATATAGTTTCTTTCTCTCTTTGGATAATAGGCACGTTGTTCCATATGGACTGGGAAGCCCTAGGTCCAAACGAGCCTTGGAGAATTTACTTCCCACAAAGGCAACAGACCGTGAGAATAGATGCCAATGTGCTAGCCAAAAAGACAAGAAGTGCTGGAAGTTTTGCCAAGCAGGAAAAGAACTCAGGTGAGCAGAAACACCTTTGCTTTTTCAATCAGTTTAACAGCCTTCTGACCTCCTTCCTGTCATGGTGCTGCCTTCCTGTTTTAGAGAGAGTAACAGAGACATTGAAAGTCAGGGTAAAGCCGAAGATAAGATTGCTGAAATGTTTTTCCTTGTGTATTTTAACAGGGCCGAAGACACTATGGAGAAAGCCTGGAATAACCATAAGAAAGGAAAAGACTGTCCCAAGCTTGGGAAAAAGTGTATTTATCAGCAGTTAGTGAGAGGAAGAAAAATCGGAAGTTCAGAAGAACACCTAAGACAAACCAGGTAAGAGGGAAGGAAGAAAAATTAGGTAAGAGGTTCACAAGAGCAACTAGCCCTGGTCAGTGATGCCAGTGGCCTGTTCTGTTCCTCCAGCCCTTCTTACCTGGGCAGGGGAAAGACTTAGAAAACAGTAACAGAGGAGATCTATGCATCCTATAGATTAAAAAGAGCAAAAGAATCCCTCTAAAATATTTCCATGAAGCTCTGGAATGCAAACTGATGTCCTCTGTACTTTTAGCACATACCATTTCATCTATAGGTAGATTTCCCCACCAAAATATATCCAGAGATACTTTTGTCATTTGGTTATATATAGCCTTTGTCTCTCTGAGTCAATGCATTTGCCACTTTCCCTGAGAAATCAAAAATCATTTTGGGGAGAGGACATTTAGAAAAAGAATCAAAATGTCATGGATAATCAAATTCTTCAACAAGTAGCAGTTATTCAGATGGTCAAAGGAAAAATAAAGTCATTAGGTAGGGTTGGTAGGATTTAGAACATGCTGTTTTTCAGGTTTATGATCTTTTTTTTTTTTTAATAGGGAAATGTATTTGGTGCAGAGCCAATGTCATTCCAAAAAGCTCTCTCTTTTCCTGGTCAGTCATGCGCTGGGACAGAGAAGGGATCTGGATTTGGCAACATCATAGAGTTGCTCTGAGCTGCTCTTTGGTGATAATGCTTCCAAATCCTAAACTTTTTGGAATTCACAAGCTTGAAGGAGGAAACCTACTCTCTGATCTATCACATGTTCTGCTTTTCTCTATCGTGGTCTATGGAAACTTTTCTAGAAATCCAGTGGCAAGAAGTCCTATGATTAAAGTGTTCGGAGCTCAGGGCAGGCAGTCATGAACTACTTCTGAGTTGTGTATTACTGATTCGTGGGGCAGCCTCAGCTATCGGTTTCTTCACACCTGCCATGAGAGTTTCCATGCTTATGGTTGGAGGCCAGTAATGCTCCCCACGAGATCAGTTTCTGAATGAACCTGGAATTTTGTATGAGTTTTTTTTATGCCAACTATTAAATCAACATTACAGTTCTTCCCTCTGTATTTCTCCTGTAAAAAGAAAACATTAAGCCTGCAAAAAAATATATATAAATAAATAAATATATATATATATTTAAAAATAATTGCCATGAAGTATTTGCTCTGGGCCTACTGTATACTACTTTTTTTTCTCTCTCTTTTCAACTAAATCACTGTCCATTTATTAAGATGGCCATAACTATTCAAAACCTAGCTGAGTTCCTCAAGGCAGGGTTGCATTGTGTTGAAAGTTGGGTTGGGGCTACAGAAGAAACCAGAACACTTCTAGTTTATTTAAAACTTGCATTTACAGCCCAATTCCCCTTAGACTTGACCATATGACCCCTCTCTCCCATTCTAAGCATAGGGGCCAGCTTTATTTTTACAATGGTAATAGATATCACTTGAAGTTTTATCAAAGAGTTGCGGTGGGTGGTGAAAGTTCACAGCCAGATTCAGATTTTGTTTGTGCCAGATTCTGATTTTAGATGTTTCTCTTGCCAAAGGGTGATTTTTTAAGATAACATTTGTTTTCTCTTATCTTGCTTTATTAGGACGGAGACCATGAGAAACAGTGTCAAATCATCTTTTCATGATCCCAGGCTGAAAGCCAAGCCCTCCAGAGAGCATTATGTGACCCACAACCGAGCACATTGGTGACAGACCTTCGGGGCCTGTCTGAAGCCATAGCCTCCACGGAGAGCCCTGTGGCCGACTCTGCACTCTCCACCCTGGCTGGGATCAGAGCAGGAGCATCCTCTCTGCTTGTTCCTGACTGGCAACGAACCAGCGTCCTCGTTCAAAACATTCCAAGAAAGGTTGAGGAGTTCCCCCAAACTGTCTTCATCGGCTTACATCGGTGGTAACTTCTTTGGTCTCTTCTTTCATCTGGGGATGACAATGGACCTCTCAGAAAGCAGAAACAGCACAGTGACATTTGAATTCGGGTGGCATCCTCCAGAGAGAGGAAGGAGATTCCATACCAGGGTGGAGTTTCTGACGAAGGTCCTAAGGGAGTGTTTGTGTCTGACTCAGGCGCCTGGCACATTTCAGGGAGAAACTCCAAAGTCCACGCAAAGATTTTCTAAGGAATGCACAAATTGAAAACATACTCAAAAGACAAACATGCAAGTAAAAAGAAAAAAAAAAAAAGACTTTTGTTTAAATTTGTAAAATGCAAAACTGAATGAAACTGTTACTGCCTTAAATCAGGATATGTTTCATGAATATGAGTCTACCTCACCTATATTGCACTCTGGCAGAAGTATTTCCCACATTTAATTATTGCCTCCTCAAACTCTTCCCACCCCTGCTGCCCCTTCCTCCGTTCCCCATACTAAATCCTAGCCTCGTAGAAGTCTGGTCTAATGTGTCAGCAGTAGATATAATATTTTCATGGTAATCTACTAGCTCTGATCCATAAGAAAAAAAAAGATCATTAAATCAGGAGATTCCCTGTCCTTGATTTTTGGAGACACAATGGTATAGGATGGTTTATGAAATATATTGAAAAGTAAGTGTTTGTTATGCTTTAAAGCAGTAAAATTATTTTCCTTTATATAACTGGCTAATGAAAGAGGTTGGATTGAATTTTGACGTACTTATTTTTTTATAGATATTTATATTCAAACAATTTATTCCTTATATTTACCATGTTAAATATCTGTTTGGGCAGGCCATATTGGTCTATGTATTTTTAAAATATGTATTTCTAAATGAAATTGAGAACATGCTTTGTTTTGCCTGTCAAGGTAATGACTTTAGAAAATAAATATTTTTTTTTCCTTACTGTACTGATTTTGAATCATTACTGAAATTTCTAAGGAGTGGGCCAAAGTGATTAAGAATTATAAAGGCAAATGGTTAAAGATGGTTTTGTAGAAAAGTGACAATTAAAAGGATATTACAGTCTAAGCTAATTATATAAAGAATTTTACCTATCTCTTCAATGTTGGTTTCACCTTGCATTGAGGTAAAAACACAAAACAAAAAAGCAGCTTTAATACCTCTGTCTTCTCTTGGGTAGCAGCCTCCTGCTTCCCCTTCACCTGAAAATTCTCCAGGGACTTCATCCATTAACTCGGCTCAGGCTATTAGGCAGGATTCAACAGTTTAAGCCGATGGTGTGGTGAGAGATGCTTTCTCCATATTAATGGACTGAAGGAAGTAATGGCAAGACAACCCCCCAAAACATACCTAATTATACAAAGTTACACACCAGAGTTGCGTTTAGAAAATGGCCTGCTCAGAGCAAGTAGAGGTTTCCAATGGCTTTTTATTTTCTCACATTAAGGATTTTGTTTCTTAAGGAACATTGAGTACCATTGCTTCTTCGTGATAGCCTAGGACTGGCCATATGCCCATGGAGGTAGAGACACCAGGTACTGATTCTAGGTCATCTGCCACAAAGCACCACTTCCTCTCCACTTTGCCTTGGCTGGCCTTATCAAATCACTGGAGAGCACAGTATTGCAACTGCAGTATTGCAACTCGTCACTACTAACTGAATTCTCTAAGAGCTTGATCAGCCCTCGGGAATCTTCATTGCCCTTTTCTAATAGTGTCTGAAGGAATTCCTGGCATTTAACAAATATTAGCTTGTAGTGATCACTGTTGTCCTAACAGTGACACATCAGAAGGATTTCAAATACCAATCTTCGGGCGTGCATGATCAATGTCCTGGGCAAAGTCTCCGTCCTCATTGATCCTCATTTTTCTCTTTAAGGCACAGTCCAATGTCTTTGGGGAATGGTTTATAAAGCTTACTTTATCGAGTAAACTGTTTCTCAGTGTGTGACTTTCAAGAAAATTGTGAAGGTTTGCTGACGTTGACAAGGTGCTTGGTCTGAACTTGGCCAGTATTTAATCTTGAGCAAACGATTCAATTTCCTTGTATCATGAGTTTTCTCATCTGTTAAACTAAGGGAGTAGGGGGAGTTTATTTCATACCTCTGAAAAAGAGTTTGAGATTATATAAAGAAGTTGAAGTGGCATGAAAAAAAAATTGAAGATCTGAGCACAGAAGGCATGGATCTAATACATTTTAAGAGGACGTCAGAATGAGACAAGCCACCAAACAAAACAGTCCAAAGGACAACATAGTAAGTCAGAGTGATAAGAGTTTTGGTTGGGTTGTTCATCAGTCAAACCCTTAAGCCCTCTTTTCCCATGCTTCCTACTTCAGTATCCAGTAGGAAAAATGAAAGGGATGATGTAGACACTCTATGGCATGAGGATTTGCAGTAAAATAAGTTGGGAGACTCACAGAAAATTAATATTTTTCAAACACGAAGTGGAAAAATTCAATTATATTACAGGCCACTGAAGGGTAAACTGAGGGGATGGTCTGTCACATTTCTGGCTGTCTCTCCAGTAAAAGCATGGTTTCTGGAAAGCCACTTAGGACAGCTTTCTCTCTTTACACTGATAGCCCAGGCAAGCTTTGATCTCAGAACTCCAGAAACCAGAGAACTCTAGGTGGAATGTGGTGACTTTTGCCAGGGCAGAGGGAACACCTATTAATGGGTACTTCATTTGCACCACCAGAGATTGGCGTCTTTTTTGATGAGCCCACTGGCTTCGATACTCCCTGTATTCCTGCAAAACACAGCTTGGATGTTGGACTAACCTAGAGCTCCTTCAGGGGAACTCTTGCTGACATTAAGAAAGAGCAACATTTTGTCTTTCCAGGTGAAAATCCAAGGCCCTAAAAGGGAGGTGACTGACCTAAAATCACAGAAGGAACTGTAGCATCTCTGGAGCCTGAACACTTAACTTAAGCATGACTGTTTCAGCCAGAGGGCCCCTGGAGGTCTGCAGAAACAGATGCCCAGGCAAACCTTGCTAGAAGGCTCTGGATACTAAAGGCAAAAATCAGTCTTTATGAAAGCTTTGCCTCCCAGCCTTGTAGACAATGCTTAGCAGACCCATCCCCTCAAGAGGAAAGAGAAAAAGAGAAGAAATGTAGGGGAAGAATAAAGGACTATAAGGAGGCTGACCATCTCAGCATCAGTAAGTAAATGTCTATAGGATAAAATAGAATATAACTAAGAACTTTTAATTATTTCCAGCTTGTGAGTGGAATGAACTTGTTCTTATTCTCTTAGGAAGATCAAAGCTCCGTATGTACCCTGAGTCCTAGTTTTGAACATCTCTGTTGTATGATTTTTTGTTTACTGAGTCATTCTTTTTATGACAATGCACGGTTGGCAGAAAACTTGCTAGATTTACAAAGCTTGCCTCAAATCTGGTGCCATGAAGCCAGGACAACTTCACTGACAACTACTGGCCAGAGAGCCAACACATTGGAGGAAACAGTGATGAATGTGATGGCAGCGGCCATCACATTTCCTCAAATCTTGGGCAGTAATCAGAGAGATCTAGGGCTAGTGCCACTGGCTAGTAAAAAGAGAAGGGCTTAGGCCTTAGAGACAATGGATGATGGAAACGATGGGTCTAGGGATGACAAGCTGCCCACAACTCAGAAACGCATCACATCGGGAGTCCGGCATGAAGTTTTGCCCATTTAGAGTCTTCTGGGTTTCTGCACCCTATTCTTATTTTTCACATTCCGAGTCATTCCAGTTCCCTTCTGTGTAAGTTGCTGTGGAAGTATCCAGGGATAATAATCACAATATTAAGCTACCATTGACATGGCATGGGCGCTGACCAATTAGAAAAGGCGGGGACAGAGCTGTGGGGCAGGCTCCTGGTGGACTCTGCCTGGGATAGGTGTTCAACCTCCTGATGTTGGCTTGTAGGGGATCTTGTGGTCTGGGGCAGGGGTGAGCAGTCAGGGTGGAATTTCCAAGCTTCTTGTTGCTAGGGCTATTTACTAACCAGTGTGAAATAATTTCAGTGTTTTACAAACTGGAGTAGTCTCACTGGTATGTGCTCCTGTGTGTCAGATTTAAAAGTACTGAAACCATTCTCTGCTTGATAAATGATTCTCTCTACAGCTTCGCTGAGTGAGATGACATTATCTTCATGCCCATGGAGATTTGGCACCCAATCTTTCTGCCCATGCACCTTTGGTGTCCCGCTGCACTGTCATCTCTGGTCAATGCCCCTCTCTCTATATGTTCCCCTCCCTCATGCTCTGGTGCCCTTTGGGAGAAAGAAAAAGACCTTAAGTGTCTTTTATTGAAATAGAAAACGTGTAAAATAAAAAATATTTTACTTTAATTTTTTTTTTCATTTTACACATTTTCTATTTCAATAGCTTTAGTGGTACAAGTGGATATTAGTTACACGGATGAATTGTATAGTGGTAAAGTGTAGGATTTTAGCGCATCGCTTACTCAAGTAGTGTACATTGTACCCAGTAGGTGGTTTTTCAGCTCTTACCCCCTGCTATCCTCCCCAACTTCTGGGTCTCCAGTGTTCATTACACCACTCTGTATGCCTTTGTGTACCCATAGCTTAGCTCCTACTTATAAGTGAGAACATGTTGTATTTGATTTTCAATTCCTGAGTTACTTCACTAAGAATAATGACCTCCAGTTCCATCCAAGTGGCTGCAAAAGACATCATTTAGCTCTTTTTTAATGGCTGAAGAGTATTCCATGGTGTATATACATAATACATTTTGTTGGCCTACTCATCAGTTGATGGGCACTTACACTGATTCCATATCTTCACAACTGTGAATTGTGCTGTGATAAACACACTCATGCAGGTGTCTTTTTGAGGCATTGACTTCTTTTCCTTTGTGTAAATTCCCAGTAGTGGAATTGCTGGATAGAACAGTAGATCTACTTTTTAGTTCTTTGAGAACTCTCCATACTATTTTCCACAGAGGGTGCATGAATTTAATTTCTTCTTGGAGATTTTTAGCAGGGCAATTTTATGGTTGCCAAAGTCAAGATCTGCCTTAGACCAGGGGTTCCTAGAGCCCTAGATCTGGAATAGGAAGGAACAAGAGGGATGAGTTGCCTGTAAGATTAGATCTTGCCCTCTTAGATTAATTTGGAACTAGGAAAGGGTGGCCCTATAATTTATTATTTAAACTGGGACATATTTGACAGTACTTGGTGATACTCTTAACAGTTCTCATGGAGCTACACACTGGACTGTTGTGGACAAACTTGGACATATGGTCACCTTAGATCAAAATAAGCCTTGAATCAGTTCAGAACTTCAGAACCACTCTGGCTTCTTGGAAATGCTGGAGCTTGGCCCTGTGTAAGCACACTCAATATCTCTCTACCTTTACCTGTAGACCAGGCTGCAGCACAGCACCTCCCCCTTTTCTGGTGCCTACAGCCTCGAGCTCAGAGCTTAGGGCATAATATATCATTCAATAAATGCTTATTCAATGGATGAATAAACACAGAGGTGAGTTCCAGTGTTCAGTAAGAGTGGGGTGAAGGTGATACTCTTCTAACCAGAATGCGACTAGACAACAGAAGATTTATAAGACCCATTTCCAGGGCTCCCTTTGCAGAGTTGACACAGCTGAAATCTTATTTTATTGAGGCCCCACACTAGTGGTAAATTATTTGACACAATGGGGTATCCTTTCTACTTCTTTCTACTCCAACCCATCCTGCATTTCACCATGATAATAATAACAATAATCTTCTCCAAATGCTTTAGTTATAATTTCAATAAATACAGAGCTACAAGGAAATTAAAAATAATTTTTGCTATTACCCCCATCTCAAAAATCTTCCATTGCTACTCTGCCTATACAATAAAAATATGCTATCTACTGAGATAGGCACCAGACTAGGAAGAAAGGTTGGGAAACGTTACAATTTCAGTATTGAGCGTATTAAGTTTTAAATTTGTCACCATGGTGTGAAAGTTGTCAGAATCAAAATGAAATCACCTGTGTTAAAAACCCTGACAAAGGCCGGGCGTGGTGGCTCAAGCCTGTAATCCCAGCACTTTGGGAGGCCGAGACGGGCGGATCACGAGGTCAGGAGATCGAGACCATCCTGGCTAACACGGTGAAACCCCGTCTCTACTAAAAAATACATAAAACTAGCCGGCGAGGTGGTGGGCGCCTGTAGTCCCAGCTACTTGGGAGGCTGAGGCAGGAGAATGGCGTAAACCCGGGAGGTGGGGCTTGCAGTGAGCTGAGATCTGGCCACTGCACTCCAGCCGGGGAGATAGAGCGAGACTCCGTCTCAAAAAACAAAACAAACAAACAAAAAAACCCTGATAAATGGAGCCAGGAAAGGTCACAAAGGGACAAAGGGAGAATTCTCACGCACAAATGCCTGATAACCAAAGCTATTACAGAATACTTTGCAAAAACCACAATCTCGCACAAAGGCCATCACAACCTTACACAAAAAATACTTCAGTGAAGACATCTCCCCAGCAACTGCCTGTATACCCTGGGACTGGTGTCACCCTTGTTATTGATAATTGTAGCCAAGAATAATGATCTCAAAACAATGATGTATAACATCATTTTTTTTATCCTCATTTTTCCTTTAATGATCTTTGTTTAGCTTTACCTCCTTGAATATGCACATAGTTTACTATGGCATGTGTATTTTCATTGCAGTGTCCATCCCTGAATCAATAAAGTTTTATTTTCATTTATTAATGTATTTGTTTTTTGAAACTGGGTCTCCCTCTGTCACCCAGGCTGGAGTGCAACAGCATAATCACAGCTCACTGTAGCCTTGACTTCCCAGGCTCAAGTGACCTTCCCACCTCAGCCTCCTAAGTAGCTGCAACCACAAGTGTGCAGCACCATGCCCTGCTAATTGAAAAACATTTTTGTAGAGATAGGGTTTCCCTATGTTGCCCAGGCTGGTTTTGAACTCCTGGGCTCAAGCAATCTTCTTGCCTTGGCCTCCCAAAGTGCTGGGATTACTGGAGCTATTGTGTCCAGCTCAATTTCTTTTAGGGAGTCTCTCTCTGTCTGTTATCTAGGTTGACAGTGGTTATCTTCAAATACATCCAACATTTGAGAGAATGGTGTAATAAAGCCAATATACCTAGCATATAGTTTATATAGTTGTTGAGATACGATGGCTGCTGTTTTATCTCTACCTGCATCCTGCCCTCCTTCCTTGAATTACTTTGAAGCCAGTCCCAGCTATCATTATCATCTTACCTGTAAATATTTCAGTGTAGACATAATGAACTTGATATGCTTTGTTCGATCAGGTAAAATGTGAAATAGTCAACTAGATATGTGGACCTAGAGCTTAGAGTGGAAGAAGAATTCACAATAACAAACGTCTCATGGAACTCACAATAACCGAAGAGACGGTGCATGTTGATAGCTTGTGTTCATGTGGTGCTTACTAATATCCCAGACAGTCTTTTGAGAACTTCCCATGCATCAGCTCCTTTCATTCTTACTAAAACCCAATGAGGTATTTATCCTATGTTGTAGATGAGGAAACTTGAAGACAGAAATTCAGTAGTAACTTATGCAAGGTCAGGCAGCTAGTGAAGAGGTAGGAACCAGGTAACCTCATTCATTAGGCTTTTTTGATTAAGAAGAATCCAAAGTGATAAAGGTTACACTATGGGATAATCAAGTCCTATGATGGTATCAAAGTGACAGTGATCAACTCTGCCTGGGGGCAGGGAGGGGAAATGGTGGTTTCAGGGAAGATTTCATGTAAAGAAACAGTGAGAAATCAGCCTTGAATTCCTAAGCAGGATACCATTCGAGAAATTTAAAGCTGAATCAAAGGCGTGAAGAAGTCTCAGTAAAATGCTTTGTCTATAGATGACTTGATAAAAAGAACATAACCTAACATGCTCATGTGACTGACTCATAAGAAAAGTGAACAGGTATCTAGACCATTAAAAGATGATTTATCTTGCCATAATTCAATGATGTCAAAAATCTTAAAGCAACACACCAACAATAGGACAGAAATCTCTAATTTTCAAGTGGCAGTGATTGAATTGAAATTTTGGGGTATGACTTTAAAAATAGAAAGAAAGCAACTCTAACAGATTTTGACTGAATTTTCAGAAGTTAACTATATTTGTTAACATTATAAAACAATGAAATAATTACACTAAAAATCACAGTACTTACTGAATGTAAGCTTATTTTATAGTTCAAATGTCCTGTTGACCTCCTACTCCTTAATGCATGGTCACAAAATTCCTCTCACCATGTCAAGAATTCCCTCTTGATACATGGTTAGGAATAACCCACCTGTCAACTTAGGTGTCTTCCTTGTGTTTGAATAACTTGCTAAGGTACCATTACCAATTGACCCTGCTCTGACATTGGTCACTGGTGTGGTTCTTTCCATATAACCTCATCATTTTGCCCTGATCAGTGGCCACAGGCAGGCAGTACCCCTTGGTTTGGTGAAAGACAAAATGCCCTAGACAATTAAGGAGATGATCTTATTCAGGCTATTACAATAAGGAAAATTAATGAAGACTGTCTCAAGGAAAGGAAGGAAACCTGGGTTTTATAGAGACAGTAAACGAGGGAGCCACTCTGAATCTCCTGGTGGTCATGAGAGGGATGGAGATGGTCTTTTCTTAACCATGAAGAAAGGGTGGAAAGGAAGAGGTGAGAGCAGGGTGTTTCCTTGCAGTTACCCATGTCTCAGGACATAAAGAATGAGGAGATTTGTTGAGGGACACAGGACTCAGATGAAATTCAACATGGTCAGTCCCTGGTTTTCTTCAGGATGAATATCATTCATCAAGGAAACACTCAATGACCATCATAAATCTCCTGAGTGGGGTGAAGTAAGGTCTCAGAAATAATTTCTCCAAGAGTCTTGGTGTTATTCCTACAAAGACAGCTGAAGCATCTGTAGAGAGATAATGTCAAGGTCAGTTGTGTTGGGATTCTGGGGATTAGGCACCTTAAACGAGGGTTGCTTAAAAGAAAAAAGGAAATATAAGTATCAAAGGTGTATTAAAGAGCCAGAAATTGAATACCGAGGGTAACCAGTTCAGTGGATTCCAAAGAGGTCAGTGGAGGAAAATCTTTCAGTTTTGTAACACTACTCTTTGAGTCTCTTAGAGCTACTGAATAGGACATTTTGCTTTCAGTGGTGCTGTTCACAGGGCATGACTGACTCTAGCATTCCACAGGCTTCTTAGTGGCCCAGACAGTGCTTTTCCAGGGGCAAACTGGACCCATGAGTGGTCTGCTACAGTGGTGAGTCCTTTGAAGTATATATAGCAAATTTTAGCTTATAATGCTTCTTCAGATCCTAGGGAAAAGGACCCAGATACAAGACAACCTAGAGTCCTCATATGGATCCGGGTAGTCAGATTTTAGTTCTCAGTGACACTGAGTCAGGTAGCAGCAAGAAAAATTGAAAAAAATGTTGGAAACCGGAAAGATTGCAAGATCTGATAAGGACTGATAATTTGGGAAGGTTACAGGATCCAGTCCAACTTACAGATAGGTAGAAAAACTGACAGCTAGGGAGAAAGTCAATTAAAATTCCACCAGACAAGACAGTTTGCATATTAATCATTATTCACATGAAAAAAACCACAAACCCAAACAGCTCAAAAACAACGAACAAGGTTAGAATGAGATAACCCAGAAGACTGTGCTATCTGATGTATAGTTTTTCATTAAAATGCAAAATTTATTTGTGTAGTCACTGACTTCAGATCAAGAATAATCTCAAAGAAAGATTATTCTTGCCATTACAAGCCATCTCATTAGCTCTAGCATGGTTATTCAGATCGGTACAGCAAGAATGGTAATTTACCATATTGGCCTTCTAAGTTTGCTTTTTGGAAATTTTCACAAGGAGGCTAGTATTGCTACCAGATTTCACCTATCAAGTACCTATAAATCTGGGCAAATTTATTTTTTCTCCAAGTCCCCCAAATATCCTAGGATTCCTAGGCCTGCCAGGAAATGACCTTCTTTACCTCCTTAGTCACCTATAAGGAAGAGGACCTGTAAACCAGGTATTAGGCCTGTTTTCCCTTGAAGGCTTTGTAAGCATCATTTCCATAAAACCAACCTTAGTTTCTTAAAAACATCTGGTCATATCTGATTAAATGAGCATCATTCTCAACTATGACATTCCAAGCACTGCCTTAGTTGCATAACCTGTATTTTCAGTTTTGTCATGGTAACAAGAAGGACAGACTCTTATTGAACCTAGGCAAATGATTATGTTGCCATGAAAATAAAAATATTCAATAAGAGTTTCCAAATTCTAGAGGAGTCAGGCAGAGAGAATAAAATGCCACTATCGAATGTTTCATTTCATAAGTGGTATCTTATTCTCTGCATATATAAACTGAGTTTCAGTTTATGAAAGCAAAATCTAAATTGCCATGTATTATAGATAGCTTAAGAGGAAAAAGAAAGGGCTTCCCTATATATCCAGAAAACAGAATATCAGAATGATCATATTCCAAACAAAAAACACAATCAGTCCTCGTCAGCTTGTTCAGTGCTGTGTAGTTAATTCTTATTTCACTCAGTCTTGAGTGAAGAGTCTCATGAACCCCTTCATTTCTTGGCTAGAGTTCTAGGAATCCTAACTCAGTCCACTGGTGTGTTCTCAAAGCTGTTTAAGTGACACCATCAGAAGCCTGTACCCAAAAGTATCTGGCAAAAGTGAAGGACAATCTGGTATCATCCTTTTTTACAGGGCTTTGAGAAGATACCACGCTGAGGACAAGCACTATGGCCTGTAGCTGATTTGCAAAGACTGAGATGCATCAGAATAAAACAAAGACTATCTGTAGATGACAAAAGACATAAAATATCACTGTGGTTCACTTCTTACTGATAATTTTCAAAAGTGAAAGATCTGGTGACAGGTCATTAGAACAATAATGCAACTGACAAGGAAATCCGGCTGTTCGTGTGGCACGCAAAACAAGATTAGGAAGTAGATCCAAAAGATTTTAGACAACGTGGTAATTTCCCCTATTTTCAAAGAAGAGTGGCGATTACATCTGATTTACAAAATTGGGTTGTATTAGTCCATTCTCAGGTAGTGCTATAACGAACTACCTGAGACTGGGTAACTTATAAAAAGAGGTTTAATTGATTCCCCACAGGCTTAACAGAAAGCATGGCTAGGAGGCCTCAGGAAACTTACAATCATGGTGGAAGGTGAAGGGGAAGCACGTACTTTCTTCACAATGGTGGCAGGAGAGAGGGAGAGCCAAGGGGGAGGTGCCACACACTTTTAAAGCATCAGATCTTGTGAGAACTCACTTGCTATTATAAGAACAGCAAGGGGAAGTCCGCCTCCATGATCCGATCACCTCCCACCAGGCCCCTCCATCAACACATGGGGATTACAATTTGACATGAGATTTGGGTGGGGACACGGAGCCAAACTATATCATGGGTGAACATTATTTTTACAGGGAAAAAAAATCTTGATAAATAACTGTAGTAATCCTGACACAATATACCATGAATACATCAAGCATATAGTTAGAATATACCAAGAATATATCAAGAATATATTCTGAATGAGTCTGGAGTACATCCTAAATATCTATGTGTTAATAAAACTCCATAGGGAGGTGATATGTATCCCCAGCTGAAAACCACTGACCTAGAAGATTCTAGGTTCAAATCAAAGAATCAAAGTTGTGACCAAATTAATATTTTTAAAAATAACTGAATGACTGATAGCACTGTACCATTGTATAATACTAGGCACAGCAGAACTAGGACCGTGACAAATAGAAAAATATGAAGAGTGATGGTGTGGACAATTCTTTAGGGATTTCTACAGCACACACGTTCTGAAATATTAGTAAGACACATTTTACCTAGAGAAAGCTAAGCAAATCTGATTTGCTAACTCATCAGTTGTAACATATCAAATACACCGAATTATTTCCAGCATCTCTCTTTTTCATCTTTGCAGATAAAAGGACGAATCTTCTTACTTTTCCAGGCCCTCTACCCTTGAAATTTTTCAGAAATAGTTTTAGGTGCAAAAGAAATCATTAAGATTGTGTTTGGGGAAGATAAACATCAAAGGTTGTTAGGTGATTTGAACGCTTGGTTAAGTAAGACTATGGGATACTGAGAAACAATACTTGGATACATATTTGACTAAAACAAGAGTAAAAAATTTAAAAAGTAAATATAAGAGGTAACATGATTGTAAAGAAGCTTAGCTCTTTCCTAAGAAACTGTTTTCTTAAATAATCAAGGACATTGTTGTGGTTTGAATGTTTGTATCCCCCAAAAATTCCTATGTTGAAATCTAATCACCAAAGTAATGGTATCTGCAGGTGGAGCCTTTGGGAAGTGATTAGGTGATGACGGCAGAGCCCTCATGAATGGGATTAGTGCCCTTGGAAAAGAGGTCCAAGACAGCTTTCCTGCCCCTTCTACCATGTGAGGACATAGTGAGAAGACATCATGTACGAACCAGGAAGGGGCCCTCATCAGACACTGAATCTCCCAGCACCTTGATCTTGGATTTCCCATTCTCCAGAACTGTGGGAAATTAATTTCTATTGTTTGTTAGCCCCCTGGTTGACAGTATTTTGTTACAGTATCCCAAACAGACTAAGACATAAAGTCAGCATAAACCAGGTTATTCTAGTCAGACACAGATACTTTGTTTTCTAGGCAGATTGCACAGAAGATAAAGAATAACCATTTATAATCTTTTATCAAAAGTAAACCAACAATACAAGAAAAAATTCATTCAACAGAAAGAAAACAAAATTTTAGTTTAGTTTTCTAAAGCTTTTTTTTTTTTTTTTTTTTTTTTTTTTTTTTTTTTTTTAGACAGAGTCTCACTCTGTTGCCCAGGTTGGAGTGCAGTGGTATGATCTCAGCTCACTGCAACCTCCACCTTCCAGGTTCAAGCGATTCTCATGCCTCAGCCTCCCAAGTGGCTGGGGCTACAGGCACCCCCTACTACACCTGGCTAATTTTTATAGTTTTAGTAGAGACTGAGTTTCACCATGTTGGCCAGGCTGGTCTCGAACTCCTGACCTCAGGTGATCCACCCACCTCAGCCTCTCAAAATGCTGGGATTACAGGGTTGAGCCACTGTGTCTGGCCTATAAAGCTGTTTTTGAAAATTTTGTCTGTATATCCATTACACTTTACCTAACTTTGGCCATGACAAATAAAATTCCTTTTCTGAGACACTTCTACAGTTTTCTGTGTTCACATGCATCTCTACTAGTGTAACTTCTCAAAGTGCCAGAAATTCATTAATAGATACATACAGATTTTTACCACATAAAATAAGAGACAAATTATATAAACTTCAAGTGATGTTTAGCAATTAATGTTCAATATTCTACTTTTCTCAGAAATTATCTAGGCAGCTACTGGATATCCATTCATTAACTCAATTTATTATTGGCCCAAGGTTTTATGTTTCCTAAAGACTTTGCACATTATCTTCAAGCTGACACATTGTATAACTTAATTACTGCTGAAATAAAATTTGTCAAAATAATTCTTCAAAATTACTTAAACACAAATTTACATTTTTTTCATTTAAACATTTAATAGAAGTGATGCTAGCTTACTCAATTAGTAAATCTGTATAAGTATAACAAAATCTATGCTTATGCGGTGTTTAACACTGATAAATTAGAGAAAACTTGGCTGTATTGATTAAATCAAAATATTAAACTAGACTAATTTGCCAAAAACATACCGAAATTACATAAAATTAAATTTCTAAATTCTGAGTTAATTTCTATAACAATACCTTTCATAGTCTCCACACTGAAAGCATTGGAGGTTCCATTTTCTTAATTTGTCTTAATAAGGGAATATTTAATCTATGTAAATGCTGATTTATCTCTAAGTAAGCCAGACTAGAGATTCTTTAAGAGATTTCATAATCTAGCTTATTAATATTATCAGGAGGTGGAAAAATAATACACACACAATGAGAAGTAAAGGCCTTTCTAAATATAGACATACTCACAGAGAAAGCTTATAGTTTCATTTCTAAAATTTCAGTCAGATGTCAAACATAAGCCCACAAATACAAAACTTACCAGTCCAGATATTAAATTCCTGGTTGGTATAATATTCTTAATAGATTTGAACTAAAAATAGACAGAAGCAATTCTAGCTAAATTCTGTCACCTTTCACCCAAGAGAGACAGTATCTTTACAAACCATCAGCTGCTTACGGAGATCATCAAATGTTTGGACCATGAAACTAAAAGTTGTCACTAGAAATTGAGTAAATGCTCAGGAAAAGTAACAATCAAATCTACTGTGCTACTGATGAATGCAAGTCATATAAGCTGGACTCACCCCTGGGTCCCCGAATCTGTAGTCCGGAACACAAAGGGCTCCAGCTGCCTAGATACCCCTGTGGGGTAACAGAGGTCTGAAGTGAGGCCCAGTCTATCCAAGTTATTGCACCCAACAGAGGGAGTCCTTGCAAGGAGAATGGGGTAAGAAAGGCAGCCTGGTCAGCACAAATGTATCAGGAAAGTGGCTCAAGTGCAGTAAAATGACTAAGAGTATGGTCATTGTATTCAGATACACCTGGTTTCAAATCATGGGTCCACTGCTTACAAGCCCCTTGGGAAGAAGCTATTTTACCTTCCCAAGTTTTCATCTATTCATCTATAATATGGAGATAGTAATACCTACCACACAGTGTGACTGCAGATTACCATTCCATATGAAACTCTGGAGACCAGCCCTTTATTCATCACACAAACCCTTCGCCATATGACTCTAACTTACTTTTCCTGTTTTTTGTTTGTTTGTTTGAGACAGGGTCCCTCTCTGTTGCCCAGGCTGGACTGCCGTGGCATGAACACAGCTCACTACAGCCTTGACCTCTTGGGCTCAAGCAATCCTCTCACCTCAGCCTTCTGAGTAGCTGGGACTACAGGTGCCCACCACCATGCCCAGCTAATTTTTTTATTTTTTGTAGAGATGGGTCTCACTTTGTTACCCAGGCTGGTCTCAAACTCCTGGCCTCAAATAATCCTTCCACTTCAGCCTCCCAAAGTGCTGGGATTATAGGTGCCAGTCACCACACCCAGCCCTCCTGTTTTATCTTCACCCTACCTCTGCACTGTCGTAGGGGAACATTTCTCAAATTTTGTGTGGAACAGAGTTAACCTGGAAGGATTGGCAAAATGAAGATTCCCAGGTCACGAACCCCAGAAATTATGATCCAGTAAATGATAGAACCTAGAAATCTTTGTTTTAGCAAGAACTCAGGTGGTTCAGGTATAGGTGTCTTTAAATTATGTTTCATTTAAAAAATATGCCATGTTAGTAGCTGGGCGCAGTGGCTCACGCCTGTAATCCCAGTACTTTGGGAGGAGAGGTCAGGAGATAGAGATCATTCCAGCCAAATGTAAAACAATTTTTTTTTTCCAGTAATGAAAGGAGTTGCATGTGGAAACCTGAGTTACCAGGCACCATTTTTCTGATTTATTGTAATGATGTGTTAGCACCATTTCTTAGAAACTGATATTCCAGAGAGGTGCCCAGTCTTTTATCATGTTTTCATGATGAAACTCCATCGCTACTAAATATACAAAAATTAGCTGGCCGTGGTGGCATGCACCTGTAGTCTCAGCTACTCAGGAGGCTGAGGCAGGAAAATCTCTTGAACCAGGGAGGTGGAAGTTGCAGAGCCGAGATCACACTACTGTACTCCAGCCTGGTGCCAGAGTGAGACTCCATCTCAAATATAGATATATATATACACACACACATATGTATATACATCTATCTATAGATATATATGTATATATAATGTTAGCTATTCCTCACCCTGGCTGTGAACTTTCTCTCCACCTGGGCTTTTGAAATGCTACTTTCTCAAAGAAGAATGGCTTTTCTTCAAGGTTCTGCTGGTGAACTTTTTTTAAAAATGTGTTCTCTTCTGTGAGGCTTTCTTGGACTTCTCAAGGCAAAAAGGCTTTGTGGTCTCTACTCTGGTGTTTGTTCACAAGTCTGATTCCCCACCTGACAGAGAGCTCTTGTAGGGGAGGAACGGCATCTTTTTTTTTTTTTTTTTTTTTTTTATCTCTGTGTTCTCAGCATCCAGAGAAGGCACGCTTTGAATGTCTGTTAATTGAAATGACAATCCCAACCCTATATTGCAGGGAGAATGATTGGAATCTCTCCCATACTTGGCTTTACAGTCATCTATAAGCCTGAACTGAGAGTCTTAGAGAGTTTCAGGCCAGAAGGTACTAAGAGGTTTGTCAAGTCACAGACTGAAGAAAATATTTGCAATACATATATCTGATAAAAGACTGGGCACCTCTCTGGAATATCAGTTTCTGAGAAATGGTGCTAACACATCATTAATAAATCAGAAAAATGGTGCCCGGTAACTCAGACACCTGCTAACCCAGGTTTCCACATGCAACTCCTTTCATTATGAGAAAAAAAAATTGTTTTACTTTGACCGAAGTAGATGATGGCTTCCAGTATTAAAAAGATGCTCCTTCCCAGCATCAACCTCTCCCTGTTATTTTTGTACATGAATATGTTACTAGCAGCAATAATAGGCAGCTACCATCTGAGTCAAGCCACTTGACAATCATTTGAAGTCAGCAGGAACAGACGTGCTGAAATCAAAAAAGACAAGATGAAGTGCTCTACCTAGAGAACAACACCTTGCAATATATATGTGTCACTGACCTCTACTTAGGAATGTGAGTGAAAACTGTCCTTTGGCTATGGCCAATAACATAAGCCATGAAATCAAAGAGCTCCAAATAAATTACAACGATAAATTTAGTGAATTCGTGTGAACATAAAGAGCTTTACAACTTCATGAACTAAAACACAGTTTCAATGTTAGAAGTCAAGAGAGCAGCTCCCTTTAGGGGGTGGGGTGGTAGTGGGTAGAGGAGAGCCTGGGGGACTTCTGATCTTCCGTTTCTTGGTCTGGGTGCTAAGAACATGGGTGTGTTCACTTTGGAGGAATGCTCCAAGCTGCACATCATGATATATGCTCTTTCCCATATGTGTTAGGCTTCAAAAAAGCTTACCCCCTCCTCCTCTCAAAAAGCATTTTTTCCTTTGTTGTTTTATGTCTTCTTCTTTTTTTTTTTTAAACTAAATACACACTGAACAAATAAAATATGCAAAGAATAATAGCTTGAAGGGGTGCCAGCATGCTAGCGTGCCTCCGGGAGCATACATGCCTTGGTCTGGACTGGACATCAGATGTGCATTTTCACTGGATGCCATTCATTTCCTTGTTCCATGACCCAGCTTTCCTCTTTGGGGTAAAGGCCTCTCCAGCATTTTTCTTGGACAAGGTCACCACCTTTGCTGCATCCAGGGAAACTCCTTCAGTGCCACGGTCCTGCCTCAGGTTAGTTTCCTTGTACGTGTTGCCTCTCTTTGTCAGGTCTTAATGCCATCCTGAAGCTGGTAAAATGAGCCAAGTGACTTCATCTTTCATGGCACACCTTAAGGACATTACTTGGGCATGAGCCAATTTACTGCTTACAGCCCGAGAGACATTTTTTTCCCACGAGCTAGCTCCTCTCCTCTCTCACAAATAACTTCCTCTATGGGAAAGGACACATCGGAGAACAAGGAGCATTGTAAGGAGTGAGAAATATGCTTGACATGGGGAAGGAGATGTCGTCCTCACTCCCTCCTTCACCCTCCCACACTGATGTGTCAACTCTAATTTCTCACTAACACTTGGGTTTCACTCTAAGCTCCCTTTGCTTGCTCATGCCCATCAACAGAAACATCCGGGAAAAGAAAGAGCATCAGGAATGACTGGCCTGCGTGCAAGCAATCCCTCGTTGCTGCTGACTGCCTTCTGCAGCTTGGCGAATTTGACTCTTGGAATGCACAGACAAAAGTAGTATTTTTCTCTCCACCAGAAGTCTGACACTGACTGTGTCAATGAGCGTCAATTGGCTGTACCTGTGTGTTGGCTGACCCTTGACATCAAGAAGAAGTTAAGCATTTGCTTTCCTTTGATCATTTCCACTGTTCCTTCCTTTTGGTCAATCCCATCACTCTCTGACCCAGGGCCAGAGGAACATAGTATTTCTCCTAACCTGGACAACATTGCAACACCAAAAAAGGCTTGTACTGAAGTATGGAGGAGGTAGGTGTGAAGAGTCATCCTTCTGTCAGATTGCAAAGGTGTTGCAGCCCATTAGTTTCAGGATGTTTTTATTTTGTTCCCTTCCAGTAAATGTTTTTAGAGATTTTGCCTCGGGTTTTTCAAGATGTTTTATAAGTTATGGGTCTCTTTAAAATTGAGAATCATCTTAATGAGGTATAATTTATATACAATAAAATGCCTAGACAATGATCCCATTTGATGGATTTTACAATTATATGTACTTATCCAAACCAAGATATAAAACATCTCCTTCACCCAGAAAATCCCTCATTTCCTTTTCTAGTCAATTCCCCTCACACACACTCACTCCTGCCCTGCCCCCAGCCCCACTAGAGCCTAGAGGAAGTCACTGTTCTGATTTCTTTCATCATAAATTGGCTTTGCTTCTACAAAATGTAGTACCTCAGTATATATTCTTTTAGGTCTTGCTGATTTTGCTCAACATAATGTTTTTGAGATTTGTTCATGTGATTGCCTTTGTCAGCAATTTGTTCTACTTTATTGCTGAGTAATATTCCATTGTATGAATATATCATATTATATTTATCAGTTCTCCTGTATGAGTACAATGCAATTGTTTCTATTTGGAGTTGTTACTAAGACTGCTATGAGCACTCCTGTAAAAGTCTTTTTCATGTTCTTTTTTTTTCCATTTCTTTTGCATAAATACCCGAGAGTAGAATTGCAGGACCATAAGTAGGTTTATGGTTAACTTTATATGAAAGTTCCAGAATTTTTCCAAAGTGGTTATACTAGTCTTATAATCTCACCAGCAGTGCCTGGGATATCCAATTCCTTCATGCTTGGTATTGTCAATATTTTTAATTTACTTAGTCCAACATTTGGTATTATCACATTTTATTTACTTCAGCCGTGATGATTTGTGTGAAATGCCATTTCACTGTGACATTAGTTGACATTTCCCTGATGATCTATGGTGTTGAGCTTACTGGCCATTCATTCTTCCTATGTGATAGGCACGTTCATGTATTTTGCCTGGTTTTACAAATTGACTTGTTTGTGTTTTTATTGTTGGTTTTTAAGAGTTCCCTATACATCCTGGATATGAGTCCTTTATTAGACATATGCATTGCATGTGTATTTTCCAGTTTGTGACTTGAGAATTCATTTTTTAATGATGAACAGAAATTATTAATATTTATGAAGGCTGACATCAATTTTTTAGGAAATTACTCCTTTTTATGTCCTGTTTAAGACATCTTGTCTTCCCAAAGGTTGTGCTATATTCTCAAGGTTCCTCTTAGGGACTTTAGGTTTTTAGTCTTTATGTTTTGGTCTATGAGCCATATCAAATTAATTTTTGTGCATGGTATAAGGTGGGAGGTGATAAAGACTCATTTTTTTCCCCAAATATCCAGGTGTTCTAGCACTATTTGTCTAAGTCTTTCATTTCCCCATTGGAATGAGTTGGTGCTTTTGTTAAGAAGCCATTAGTATATATGTGTGTGTATCTATTTCTGGGTTCTCTATTTTGTTCCATTGATCTATTTCTGGACCCCTTTCATTTCAATAGATCACTATCACAATATCTGTAGCTGTAGAGTCTGTTTTCAAATTGATTCGTGTAAGATCTCTAACTTTGTTCCTTTTTTATCAAGATTGTTTGGCTGTTTTAGGCCCTCTGGGTTTCTATATTTATTTTAGAGACAACTTGGCACTTCCTTTAAAAACTTATGCTTGAATTTTGATCGAATTTGGTTGAATTTATCCTCAACTTAGGGAGGATGGATATCTTAATAACATTGAGTCTTATAAAAACAGTATGTCTTTTTGCCAGGCACAGCAGCTCATGCCTGCAATCCCAATACTTTGGGAAGTCGAGGTGGACAGAACACAAGAGGCCAGGAGTTCGAGACCAGCCTGGTCAACACGGTGAAACCCCATCTCTACTAAAAATATAAAAATTAACCAGATGTGATGATGCATGCCTGTAATCCCAGCTACTTGGGAGGCTGAGGCATGAGAATCACTAGAACCAGGGGGGTAGAGGTTGCAGTGAGCCAAGATCATGCCACTGCACTCCAGCCTAGGTGACAGAGCAAGACCCTGTTTCAAAATAAATAAATAAGTAAATAGATAAAATTATATTAAATAAAAGAAACCAGTATGGCTTTTTATTTAGTTAGGTCTTCAGTGTCTTTTAACAATGTTTTGTAGTTTCAATGTAGAGATCTTGCATATTTCATTATATGTATTCCTAGCCTTTTAATTGTGTGGCCATATTTTAAAAATTTCATTTGCCAGTTTTTATTGTTAGTAGAATGTCTACTGACTTTTACCCTGAAGCTTCACTGCACTCTTTTATTACTTTTAATAATATTTGTGCACATTCCATGGAGTTTTCTATGTCACATATTCTTTGAATAACAATGGTTTGATTTTTTCCTTTAGAATCTTTATGCTTTTTATTGCATTGAGTTACTCTATAAAATTACTGTATTTTCTAGAATATTGCGAATAAAAGTGTTGATTGGATGTTCTTGCCTTGCTCCTAATCCTAGTGGAAAAGGATTTAATGTTACTCGTTTAAAGAATAATCTGTTATTTGATTGAGAAAGTTTCTTCTATTTCTAGTTTGCTGAGAGTTTTTATCATGAATCAGTGTTGAGTTTCATCAAGTTCATTTTCTGCATCTATTGAGATGATTTTTTTCTCCTTTATTCTCTTAATGTGGCAATTTGCACTGATTTATTTTCACATGTTGAACCAATCTTACATTTCTGAATATATCCCACTTGGTCATGACTTATTTTTTTATTATGGCTTTTTGTGTGTTGCCAGATTTGATTTACCAATATTTCCTTACGGCATGTATATGTGTGTGTGTGTATATATATATATATATATATAATTTTAAAGATTATTTCTGAAAATATAGGCTGAGTATTCCTTACCCAAAATGTTTGAGACCCACGGTGTTTTGGAATTTGGACTTTTTTTGGATTTTGAATAGTTAGATAAATATAATAAGACATCTTGGGGATGGGACCCAAGTCTAAACACAAAATGCACTTACATTTTATATATACCTTACATACATAGCCTGAAGGTAATTTTACATAATATTTTAAATAATTTTGTGCATGAAACAAAGTTTTGACTGTGTTTTGACTATGACCTGTCACGTGAGGTCAGGTGAGGCATTTTCTACTTGCGGTATCATGTTGGCACTCAAAATGTTTCAGGTTTTGGATCACTCTGGATAAGATATTCAACCTATGCCAACGTTTTTGCCATCTTAGGGCCTGGTTTTATTGACTTTTTTTTCTTTTTTGCTTGTTTGTCTTCTTGCTTTTTTTGTGTTTGTTTTTAAATTTCAGATGGAATGCCAGACATTAAGTATTTTTTGAAAAACAGTAGAGGCTGAGACAACATTTATTTACCCTCAGAAAAGGCCATGCCTCATCTTCCACCCAGTTACTCACACAGGGGTTTGGTGGATGAAGTCTGTCATTGAGGTGGGCCTGAACTTTGTTGTGGCTTTAGTTATGGTAATACAACCCAAGTTTGAAATGAAACTACATTCTGATGCCTTTTATTTAGTATAAGCACTGGGTGCCAGAGAGCATCCCTTAAGTCTCCCGTTATGACTACAGACTTCAGGAGGCTCTGTGCGCCTGCAGCCCCTGCACCTCAGGAGAGATCTCTCCCAGCATTCCTGCCCCTTGGCCAGTGGCCAACTGCTCTTTCCTGGCACTTGGTGTAAAGCAGGGGTGTGGGAGGGTTTCTCTGAGTTCGCCTGATCCACCGTTAGACTAAGGCAGCCCCTTCTGCTCCTGTGGCTCCTCAGCTCCTCTGCCCTCCCCCAGATGTTGACAAGGGTGCCTCATGTTTAGCACACAGTTCTGAATGCTGGACCCATTTCCTTGGCTTTCCTGCTCCACCCTCAACCTGAGACAGGCCCGGTGCCACTACGCTCAGGGAGGTCTCTCTCAGGCCTCCTGACCCTTCCTGGTGTCAGGCTGTTCTGCCTAATAGGCTGTGTAAGGTCTTGGAGCATAACAAGATTACTTTTGGTTTTCCTGCTTTGCCTTCACTCTTAGGTTGATCACGTTTGCCTCAATTTCCCTGGATTTCTGACCCTTTCCCATTTGTGAACTGTCACTGTCTGCTACTTAGTATGAGGCCTGGAGGGTGAGAAAGTTTTCTCTCTTCTTCTGCCACTCCTGATGCTGCCCATATTCTCATTCGGTGTGGACCTGGCACTTCTTTTGTGAAGCAGTAGCTAAGGAGACTTTAGAATTCACCATGGCCAAGGAAAAGCCCAAGGGTTTGTCAATGAGACAGATCCGATTCCGACTGATAGGCAACCAATCAATGAAACAGACACACCCGCACAGTTGGAAATGGAGGATGCAGATACAATTGATGTGCTCCAGCAGCACGCAGGAGGTGTCTACTGAAAGGCGAACCTGTTGCTTTCCTCCAGAATGCTGTTCTTACAGACCAGTGTTAAATTCTCAGTCAGAAAACTGCAATTTGGTTCCACTACATCTTGACTAATACAGTACAGTTTTCTCTATTCTTTCATTTTCCTTTTCCTCATTCCCTTACAAAGTTACATGGAGTAACCAGTGTATTACATTTTTAAACTTTCTTTCTTTTTTTTTTTTTTTTTTTTTGAGACAGAGTCTTGCTCTGTCACCCAGGCTGGAGTGCAGTGGCCGGATCTCAGATCACTGCAAGCTCCGCCTCCCGGGTTCATGCCCTTCTACCACCTCAGCCTCCTGAGTAGCTGGGACCACAGGCGCCCGCCACCTCGCCCGGCTAATTTTTTTTTTTTTGTATTTTTAGTAGAGACGGGGTTTCACCATGTTAGCCAGGATGGTCTCGATCTCCTGACCTCGTGATCCGCCCGTCTCGGCCTCCCAAAGTGCTGGGATTACAGGCTTGAGCCACTGCGCCCGGCCTAAACTTTCTTATATTAAGTGGCCAGTGGTATGTTTTAATTGACATCAAGTGGAGACAGGATGGGGAAAAACACTGATTTTGTGAAAATACCCCATTTCTCAACTACCAGCATGCTCATTCAGCTCTTATCTTTATATTCCAGTAAGTTATTTTGCTCTCACTGTTTTAACAATAACCACCGCAACAGAAAAAACATAAAAATCTTTGCATACCTTGTTCAACTGAATAATTTTAATGATTCCTTATTTATTATTGTAAAACCAAGGACAATTTTATAACTTTTTTGTACGTAGCTGTTACATGTAAGGCAATCTGTCTTTAAGTAGGATTGAATACTCTTAAGAAGAATCCTAGATAGTTTTCTTTTCAAGCATGTTGCTGTTTAAGATTCTTATTTAAAAATAAATCAAAGTTTTCTTGATTCCTCTGCTCTCTTTCTAGTGTAGGCAGCTGGCATATTGTGTTACAGTCTGTTCACCACTGGGTTCAAATCTTTTTTTTTGAGATGGAGTTTCACTCTTGTCACCCTAGCTGGAGTGCAATGGTGTGATCTTCCTCACTGAAACCTCTGCCTCCTGGGTTCCAATGATTCTCCTGCCTCAGGCTCCCAAGTAGTTGGGATTACAGTCACCTGCCACCATGCCAGGCTAATATTTGCATTTTTAGTAGAGACATGGTTGCACCATGTTGGCCAGGCTGGTCTTGAACTCCTGACCTCAGGTGATCTGCCTGCAGTCAGGATCAGGACTTTCCTTCAGCTGGGCTTGAGATCTAAATATCAATGAGATCCCAGAGATCTCTTTATGGTTTAAAACTTGACTTTCTGAACCTTGGTATATGTCTCTCCCTCTGTGTTTGACCATCTGGCAGCTGGATTTTTATATTAGATTTTTCTCTTCAGTCACTCCTCTAGTTTTCTGGCTCTTGTGAGGTCTTTCTCCTTCCTTTTGTCCTGTCCCTAGACATTAGCACTTACTGCTTGCCTTTGGTGAAAGCCTAGCATTCCTTGAAAAGACTTCTCTCTTGGTTCTTCTGCCCTTGTTCCAGCCTTCAGCAGGCCACTGCTGGTGAGAACTTGGAATATCTCAGGGCACATTTCCTAGTTCTTCTGGCCTGCTTCAGTGAAGATCCTGAGTGCTTTATTGGGGTTCAATGAGCTCTCCTGCCCTGTCTCCAGCCTTTGCCTTGAACTTGTTGAAGCCGCCATGTATCTCATGGCAGATATCTCTCAGATCTTCTGCTCTGCTCTCAGCCTTCTGTGTACTATCTCTGTGTACTCAATAAAGGCCCATAAAAAACAAGGAGAGTGGGTGTAAACTCAATTTGTGACTAGAGCTTCTTGAGACTCCAGTCCATCATCTCAACCAACCAACGGGCATCAAAAGTTCATCAAGGGCAGGCATGGTGGCTGATGCTCATAATCCCAGCACTTTGGGAGTCTGAGGTGGATGTATCACTTGAGCTCAGGGGTTTGAGACCAGCTTGGGCAACATGGCAAAACCTTGTCTCTACAAAACAAACAAACAAACAAACAAACGTTGGTCTAATGTGGTGGCACATGCCAGTAGGCCTAGCTACTCAGGAGACTGAGATGGGAGGATCACTTGAGCCCAGAAAGTTGAGGTTGCAGTGAGCCCTGATCATGCCACTGTATTCTAGCCTGGGTGACAGAGTGAGACCCTGTCTCAAAAAAAAAAAATGTTCATTAACAGTTCAGCTGAATTCCCACTCCATTCACAGCAGATTCCTCCTTTCTCCACCCTAATTTGAGGTTCAAAGCAGCTATGGTTTTCTCTCTGCTGAAATTCATTTCATTTAGATTGTGTTGCATCCTCAGTTCTTTGGTAGGTTTGTTTGTTTATTTATTTATTTATTTATTTATTTATTTTTGAGACAGGGTCTTGCTCTGTTACCCAGGCTGGAGTACAGTGGCACAATCACAGCTCTCTGAAGCCTCAACCTCCTGGGCTCAAGCAGTCTTCCCACCTTGGCCCCTGGAGTAGCTTCATAGCTGGGACCACAGACATGTGACACCATGCCCAGCTGATATTTATTTATTTATTTATTTATTTATTTATTTACTGAGAGATAGTGGTCTTGCTATGTTGCTCTGGCTAGTCTTGAACTCATGGGCTCAAGCAATCCTCCCACCTTGGCCTCCCAAAGTGCTGGGATTATAGACATGAGCCACCATGCCTTGGGCTCTGGTGAGTTTCTTTAAACTATCATTGTACAGCTTGTCTAGATGTATCTTGCTGTAAAGGTGGAAGTAATGGTCTCTTGCTACTTTTCATAACTTTTTGTATCCTAATAAGAAGCCAGTGTCTAGGCCGGGCGCGGTGGCTCAAGCCTGTAATCCCAGCACTTTGGGAGGCCAAGACGGGCGGATCACGAGGTCAGGAGATCGAGACCATCCTGGCTAACATGGTGAAACCCCGTCTCTACTAAAAAATACAAAAAACTAGCCGGGCGAGGTGGCGGGCGCCTGTAGTCCCAGCTACTCGGGAGGCTGAGGCAGGAGAATGGCGTAAACCCGGGAGGCGGAGCTTGCAGTGAACTGAGATCCGGCCACTGCACTCCAGCCTGGGCGACAGAGCAAGACTCCGTCTCAAAAAAAAAAAAAAAAAAAAAAAGAAGCCAGTGTCTAAAAGTGGTCTTAAAAAATTATTAGGCAGCTGAAATCACACACCATTAAGTACACACACACACACACACACACACACCCCACCCATACACACACACACAAACTCTCACACACACATACACTACGTTTCCTAATTTCTCTTTTTTTCCTACTCAGTCATCCACAGCACTTTCTTTTGTCCACCTGTGGTTCTCAATTGCAAATGATTTTTCTTTCCAGGGGACAGTTGGCAATGTCTGGAGACATTTTTGATTGTTACAACTGGGGAGAAATGGTGCTATTGGAGTCCAGTGGTGTAGAGATCAGGGTTGCTACTAAACATCCTATGGTAACTAGGACCGCTCTCAACAAAAAAAAAATTATCTAGTCCAAAATATCAATGGTTCTGAAGTTAAGAAATTCTGTTCTAAGGGAATATGAACAACTACCTGTAGCAGATACAGTCATTGTTTTTCTACCAACAAATTCTGGTGGCTACCAAGCAAATCAAAAGCAATAGAAGAGAAAGGAATAATGTGTGTATTATCTTTCTGATTTCAGGAAGGCAGTGAGTGGATCTTACACATTGTCACATCTCCTGTCACAGTGACTTGTCATGGTAAGGTCATTAATAAATGTTTGCTGATTGAATACATGCATGAAAGAGTGAGTGAATGATTCAGTGAGTCAATTGAAGATGCCACCTGCTCTCTGGCAGGCCTCATCTATGAAGCCTTTCCCTGAGCACTCCACTACTTGTGAAAAAACTAGAGCATTTGAAATATGTGTCCCATGAGTTAATATACTCATACTTTGCTTTTTGAAATTAACTAGTTGAGGTATCTCCTCACTTAGTTTGAGTGTGCTTTCAAAACTATCCATTCGTTTCTACATTTGTTACTGGCCAGCTACTATGAGATATATTGTTGAGCCCTGAGATAATATATTGACTACAGCATGGACTTTGCCTTTGAAAAACTTATTTCCTGGGGCACGCTAAAAAATGTGTATACCTCAAATTACTAAATTCGGATCAATGTTTGTGATTATGGTTATTCTGAAAGCAAAGGCTCAAACACTGTTTGAAATTTGGAAAAGGAAAAAGATACACAAGCAAGTCTACTATAATCTTGATTAATAAATTTCACTCATGTACTGAAACTCAGTATTTTAATTTGACCAATTATCAATAGAAATTTATAGTTTCCAGAATCATTTTGGGGACAAGATGCAAATCTTAACAATTTACTCAGAAAGAAATGGACGATGAGTTAGGCTGATGTGAGTTGCTGGCTTTTATTTTTGCCCTGGTTATCTGATGCAGATATCCTAGTGGATGATTTATTATGATGCTTGAGTCCTGAGGCTTTTACACTGAGGCTTGAATAATTAGTGAGGAAATGTTTTTCAAATATATTCTGATTCAGACCATGTAAATCAACTATGTGTGTCTTTGTCGGCATATATAGTTGTGCTCTGAGTTGTAAGACGAAGTTCCAGCAGTTTTCCCTTTTCTTTAAGAAGCTTTTTAGATAAATAAATAATGAAAACCACAAAAATGGATGAAATGTATTTTCTTCATCTTTTCACTAATCTTTCTAACACAGGATTATGTTAGAATACTCACCCCCCTTTTTTCTCCATCAGGTTTTCTCCTGGCTTCATGAGATTGAGAACTCTTTCTTAAGATTACTGTAGTGTTAAGAGTTCTGGTTGAGGGGAAAGGTGAATATTCAGAGCCTGTTCCCATCAAGCACATCCTGCAGTAATAGCCCAGCTAGCTTCATCTGCTACAGTGATGCTCCTCCTATTTGCCTCTGATTTAGGTTTCTGTGAGTGAGGTCCTCTTAGTGACCATATAAGTCAAAGGGGAAAATCTCGATATCCGGTGAAGTCAGTCTGTGCAAGTACAACAGAGTGAAGACACACACAGTGACTGGTGTCTGGTTTCTCTGCAGTTCAGGGACTAGGTGTGTCCCAGCTGTGACTCATGAACATGGCATTTGTTAAATTAACATAAGGAGACTACAGACTTTATTTGCTGTCCTTGTAGCACCTTTATTCAGCAGAAAGTTCAGCTTGGCAAACAGAACTGTATGATTCTGCATTTGAAGGAGGCAATCTCTAAATCAAAAGGCCAGAATCTATGTTCATCTTGGTGTACCTGCTCTGTTGTAAAACAAGGAAGAATAATTTTCTGTTTATTACTTATAAGACCTGGACTTAGGGATGCTGAGCTCAATAGAGAATGAAGCCCAAATCAATAATTGTCTTCTATTGCAAAGTATTATTTCCTCCATACTGGTCTTTTTTTCTCTGGTGAAGGATTCGGTGAGTATTTGCCCTTTGAGCTGTTACTACATAATTATCATACAGATAAGGTCAGTAGATAAAAGCAGAGCACTTCAAATAACTAATTGAGGCTTCATCTCTCTCCTTTGTGCCTCCAACCAAGGATGTGGTTAGAAAACACAGGGAAGGAAGCCCTCCCCACAGGCTGGTAGGTTATCTCATTGCTCTGACGGGGCCCTGCCTTATGTTGCCTTCTTAGTTTGTGTTACCCCTAGGGGCAAGGCCTCTAAAGTGTGTTGGTTTATCACTTTCTGGGTGGTAGGAGTCCTGCCAGCTCACAGTGGGAGACTCACAGATGAGGAGGGACCTTGTCAACACCCTGGGGGTGGAACAACCTCACTCATTAAGCCTTTGTTTCAGAAGCTAAGCATCTAATTAGGATTTTTCTGGTGGAATTACAGCATTTCTTTTTTAAGTGGTTTAAGACAAAGGACTGGGAATGGGGTAACAATACGACAATTTTTAAACATACAGTAGCTGATGAGACTCAGAAGAGAGGAATAGCCTCCCAGCAGGAAGAATTACTAAGTCCCGGATGTTGAGACTAAAGAAAATTGTAAGATTTTATTCCCTGGCTGTCTTGAAGAATATGATGCGTCATAATTTCTCTGCAATTTGCAAGATAAAGCCAGCCTGGAGGAAACGCACAAGGATAGTTTCTTCATTCACTCAGAAGGCACCTGCCATGAGACAAGGCAGTGTGCAAGATTGGTCTGGGGAATGCAAAGATAAATTGGACCCAGCCCTTACCCCTCACATAGCTTCTCTTCTACCTACCAGGGAATCCAATGACTATTTAATGAAGTTCCTTGGTATTATTTAAAAAAATACAGGGTAATATCAACAAACTCGAATTTAATGCTTGGCATTATATATGTCAAGATGAAGCTAGACACAAGAGATCTGCTATGCTTTGCAATGTCCCTTTTTAAAGGCCTATCTTACCGACAACATGAAATAAGTGCTGTCTGTGCTGCTGCCTTGTGGCTGCCCTCCATCCCCAATTCTCTATCAAAGAGATGTTGACAGGGAGACGGTGACAGTAGAACATATAACAGCCAATCAACACCTTTCATACAAAGCTCTGTAACCAGATACTGCAGTCAAAGGAATCTATCAAATTATATATTTCATCCACTTTATGCTCAGCACAATTAGACAAATTGCTATGGGAAGCATATATCCTGGAGTGACACCAAAAGCAACGTGTCCCAGGTGCTGAACAGAACACGGAGAGATGAGCTCCCCACCCTCAAGAAGTTTCCGTTCTCCATGGAACACTGATAACTCCTCCTGAGACTGTTGCAGGCAATTTAATTGACAAAACAAGAAGAGGCTCAATGAGTGGTGCAAACTACCCAAGGATGAACGGGAAGAAGGAGGAGAAGGAGAAAGGTGAGTGTTTATTACCATCTCAGTCAAGACCTATTGATAGTTAAGTTTCTATGCTCTACTTAGAAATCCTGAGTTCTTGATGATACAGGGGCTAGAAAGAAACAATTTAGGCAGTTAGTGAGGGAAAGAGAGTCCTCAGCAAAGTTTCCCTTTTAATAAAAAGCAGCACCCAAATGATTTCTTTTCTAACAAAGAGCTGCAGACACAGATAAGCAAGCTAGAAGCTTGCACAGGTTAATGCCTGCAGCTGTGCCAATAGAAAAGGGTTACCTAGGAGCCAGACATATCCAACATTGAGGCTTCATCTTCCCTTTCCTTTGTCACCACATGTGCATTAAGGGAATAGGTAACGTGGCACTGGTTAGGTAGAGAAGACACTTGCATAATAAAAGATTAGGGTGGGGTGGCCAGTTTCTTTGCGTGTTATGTAAATGGCACACCTGGTCCAACCAATCTCTTGCATGCTATGTAAGTCAGACACCACCTCCTCAAGCTCATCTATAAAACCAACCGCATCTTGCTGTGAACCTGGACCCCTTCCTCTGCACAAGGGAGCTTTCCTCTTTCTTTCGCCTATTAAACTTCCTCTCTTAAACTCACTCCTTGTGTGTCCACATCCTTGATTTCCTTGGTGTAAGATGATGAATCTCGGGTATTTACCTCAGACAATGCCGCCGCTTCACTAGTTTGTGCGCAATTTTACAAAGCTCTGCAAAAAAAAAAAAAAAAAAAAAAAAAAAAAAAAAAAAAAAAAAAAAAATTCAACTGATTAGAACCAAATCTAGGAATTGTAGTTCATCAGACAATAGTAAGAAAAAGATTTCTGTCTGTTTGGTTCTATTCTACCAAGATTGGTTAAGTGACAGATTCTGTACCAATGTTGAAGGTATGGAAATAAATGAGATTGCCTATTTCTAGGAAGTTTAAGTCTATTGGAAAACATTATCATGAAAAAACAGAATTACTAACAGACTAAAAGAGATACATGCTAAATATAGGTATGATGAGATAAAAATTTCAACCAGCAGAATTCTTTTTGGAAAAATACTTTTTAAAGCAAAACTTAAAAAATCTCAGGATTGGTTGGGCACGGTGGCTCACGCCTATAATCCCAGCACTTTGGGAGGCTGAGGCAGGTGGATCACGAGGTCAGGAGTTCAAAACCAGTCTGGCCAATATGGTGAAATCCTGTCTCTATTAAAAATACAAAAATTAGCCTGGCATGGTGGTGTGTGCCTGTAGTCCCAGCTACTCAGGAGGCTGAGGCAGGAGAATTGTTTGAACCCGGGAGGCAGAGGTTGTGGTGAGCCAAGATCATGCCATTACACTCCAGCCTGGGCAACAAGAGTAGAAAAAAAAAAAAAAAAAAAAAAGAAAATCTCAGGATCTCCAAACTCCTTAATCAAAAGGAAGGTTTAGCCTGGAGGTTGAGTCACGCAGCACCCTCTTTCAAACAAATAGCTGTTACTAGCATTCCTCATTAGCCAGGTCTCTGACATCTGCAAAGGACTGGCCCCCACAGGTCATTCATAGGGAAATTCTTTTCTGGCCTCCCATAAACAAGGGCATGCCAATTGTAACTTTAGGTCTGCAATCTAAGTCTAGCTCCTAAAACTAACATACGATAATATAGAATACAGGCCTGTCTTCCCAGGCGCAGAACAAAGACAAGACAAAAAGCTTCCTGATTCTTCCTTTACTCCCTTTTTTCTCTGCAAACATTCACCTTATCTTACATAAAATGTAGATTTATTGGGCACTAACTAAAATCTCCATAGAATGTAACCATCCCCCTTACTGCCTGCTTGCCCTTTAAAAAAAAATGTATAAATACTATACCTCCTAAAAACCCCTTTGGAAAAATAGCCACAGATGTGTCTGTGGCCTGAGTTTTTTTCCAGGTGTGCTGTAAAGTTGGCTTAATAAACCTCATCTGATTGAGACTTTTGCTTCAGTCTCACTGAGGTTCTCACCTTGTTCAGATGAATGGTGTGAAGCAGGAAGGGAGAAGGCAAAAACACACTCAAGCAACAACGGATGTCTCCTACATTGCCTTAAGGGGAGAATAGATCTTGTTAACGAAAGGGAACTTCATTTTCTGAATACTATGGGGGATTTGATGCCATGCTTTTTTAAAGCAGAAGCTGGGGCAGAGATGAACATCTTTGCATAGCTGAGAGGAAAGCAATCTTAAATTGACAAGAAGCAGGCATGCAGGAAGAAGAGAGATGTCTACCAAAGAGAGGATAAGGAGAGCATGAAGGTCAAATGATGTCTCCGATAAGGTGTGCTGCCCTGATTGTGATATAATCTCTCCCTCCTGTCCACATGAAGACATCTTCATAAAATCGGCAATGGTTGCTGTGGCTTTTGCGTATCTTTTTGAGGAATTTGAAGTTCTCTCTGGGTTGGTGGGAGGAGAGACTGAGCAAAACAGCCTGCATGGACTCCACACCACTAATTATTGCCAACATCATCAACTGTGTGCTGTGCAAATAAGCTCCTAGCAGGACTATGCTCTTTCGCCCTGCTTCTCCAATGGTCTTTTCTCCACTGAGTAGCCTAAACAAGTTAAACCCTAAGTTGAATTGCATACACCTGCTCAAAACTCTTCATTAGTGCTCCTTTCATTTAAACAAAATTCACTTTCCTAGCCATGGTCAATAAGTCCCTACTTGATAGGTCCCTGGCTTCCTCTCTGAGCTCATCCCCTGCCACTCCCCTATTTCTTACTCTGCTGCAATCTCATGTTTTTCCTCTTTGTTGTTGAATGCTTGAAGCCCTTTCTCACACCAGACATTTGCTTGCATTTACCGTTTGCTCTGCTGGGATGCTTTTCCTCCGGACGCCCACCTGACTCACTTTTCTTTCTAGCAAGTCTCTTCTCAAGTGACATCTTCTTGGTGATCACATACCTGCTTCCCCCTTTCTTAAAGAGCACCCTCCACTCTCACTCCATACTCCCTGAGCGGTCCCTTTTCACAGCATTCATATGTTTGTTCGTTATCTGATTTTCCCATGCTGGAATGTAAATCCCATTGGAGCATGGGCTTTGCTGGTTGTGTCATGTTATATCTCCAGAGCCTACATTGGTCCCTGACACAAGGTAGGTAATTAATAAACACATATGGAATGAATGAGGTTGCCTAGGGAGTCTCACTCTTGTCGCCCAGGCTGGAGTGCAGTGGCATGATCTCGACCCACTGCAACCTCCGCCTCCTGGGTTCAAGCTTTTCTCCTGCCTCAGCCTCCCAAGTAGCTGGGATTACAGGCGCCTGCCACTACGCCCAGGCTAATTTTTTGTATTTTTAGTAGGGACAGGGTTTCACCATGTTGGCCAGACTGGTCTCGAACTCACAGGAAGCCATCTGAGCACCACAGCACAGGAGGACGGGCAGGCCTCATGGGTGACTGTGCACATACAAGCCTTCCCAGGATGCCCTTGACTTGGAATTCCATTTTCCAGAGTCCAATCATACAGACCCAGGGAAGAGGCCAGAACAACTCTCTCCATACTGCCTCCCTCATGAAGAATTCTTGAATAAAACAAAACACATTAGGCTGGGGGCAGTGGCTCACGCCTGTTCAAGACCAGCTTGGTCAACATGGTGAAATCCGGTCTCTGCTAAAAAATAGGAAATATTAGCTAGGTGTAGTGGTGGACGCCTGTAATCTTGGCCACTCAGGAGGCTAAGTCAGGAGAATAGCTTGAACCTAGGAGGCGGAGGTTGCAGTGAACCAAGATCACACCACTGCACTCCAGCCTGGGTGACAGAGCGAGACACTGTCCCAAAAATAAGAAAATGGGAGTTGGGGTAATTTTCACTCCTCCACTAGAGGGTTCCCCCAACCCCCTTCTCTCTTGTTTCTTTTACTTGTGTCACAAATTATGAGAAGAAACAGAGCAGTTGCTTGGACCTTCTTGCTGGATCAGAGATGCTTGGGCCACAACTTTAAATGTAGAAATTGACGTGACAATGATAATGCACTTAGCTACTAACTGTTGAGTGCCTCCACTTCTAAAGCTCAGCCGAATGCCCTTATGTTATCTCCAGTCCTTACAACAGTGTCAGAAGTGAGGGATTATCCCATTTTACGTATAAATAAATTGAGTCTTGGGAAGCACTAAATGAATCTGGATCTCTGTTGCTTGGAAACATTTGTCTTTGGTATTTTCCCTCTCCCAGAAGCTCACGTACAGCCTTGAGAAGAGTCAATAGTTACCGTAAGCGATGAAGAATTGAAGGGAAGGTAGAAAAGCTTCAGGGACAAGATTTGAATTATCTTTGGCAATGTAGTAGTGTGTGACCCTGTACTTTCATCTGCCTGGCAGATTGGAGTTGAGGAGGAGGCGTCAGATAGCAACAGGATGGAGTCGTAGACATACATCATCCCCTACCTCACCTCAACCCCCATGTTAGAAGCACAATACTATGTGGTTAAAATGTGTGAACTATCAGACCCAAGAGGACTTATTTCTCTGGGGGAATGAGGTTGGGGTGTTAGAGCTACATAGGAGGCCATGTAGCCAGCACTGAAGTCAGTTGATGGGAAAAAAAGAGGGTTGAAGAAAATATCTAAAAATAAGGGTTTGGCGAGAAACAAAGATCTGTTCTAAAACCAATTATTGATTATTCATCATGCTCTGGCCAGAACAAAAAAAGGCAGGGGCTATAAAACTGCAAAAGAAATCTTAAAATCTCATTTTAATTTTGAATTTCCTCCAGAAAATGTGCTTGGAAGGTTACTAAAAAGCAGCTACATGCATAAGTTCTATTTCACCCTCCTGTATTTTCCCTTTCCCTTCCTTAATACAAAAATGGACAATCCTTACCACAACACTTTTTTTCCCATCAACTGACTAGAGGGCGCTGAGATTATTCTGAGCTTTATCTGTAGAATAATCAAGGATTGGTTGCAGTTTGGGGTGAGGGGAGCAGCCTCCTCTCCAGTGTTTTGTGCATGGCTGAAGGTGGTCTGCTAACAGGTGAGCACATAAAGAGCTTGCTAATTTGTCCATTAAAAGATTTGTCAACCAAACAGCCGCCACACAAGAACTGCCCTAGGCTTCAGAACCGAGAAGTCAAAACAAACATCAGCCGGGCCCATGGATTTGGGTCACTGAGATAAAAGGGAAAAAATTTATTTTGGTACCTGGCTTGTGTTATCCCATCCCAGGCTGTGGCTGTTGGCTTTGATGGCTAGGAAACCAAGCAGCCAGTCACAGTTCCTGGGCAAGTGGAGCCAATCATTTCCTCGTCCCTTCTTTTAAATCTCTGAATAATTCATTCATTCGCCCCAGCTGATTTCCTCTGTAACTGTAAAAGTTGGGTCTGAAGGGAGTTTAGAGTGACGCTGAAGAATCTCAGGTGCACTAGATTACCACCAACTTTGCTATTACTTTGAATGTAAAAGAAATGCTGTTGTTAATGCAGCTGATAAACCCCTGGCAGGCTGGACTGAATAACCCAGAAACTCCTAATATCTAAGGTCTAACACTTTCACCTACTTGGGCTCTTATCTCACTGTCCCCGCCTATTTATCCTCCATTCAGCAACAAGCTCCTTGAGACCTGGTATTCCAGCATCCAGCACAGTTCTTGGCAAACAGCAGGAGCTCAACAAATATTTAGTGAGTAAATGGAATGAGATTGGGCAGATTCCCATGATGTCACCCCATGAGGTTGCTCAAGTAGGCAGATCCTCTGAAGCATTCTAGAAGGGCAAATGAGAACCTTGGGGGAGGGACTGTATCTCATTCATCCCTGTATCCTGGAGCACACTGTTTGCTTAAGAACGAATGAAGGCCTGTCATTGCTCAAGGGATGGGAGTGGGTGGGTGATATCTTTTGGGATAGTCCCACCCCATCCTCAGTTTGCAAGGTACTCAGGAGATCCTGCATCGGAATGTGTCAGAGAGGCCCAGCTGTTGCTAAAATCCTCCAGAGGGATCCGAATGGGGGCACTTTCCACAGACCATGCTCTCATTTCTAAGCTGCTGGCAACACAAGCAGACTTGAGGAGGTAGCCAGTGGGGCAAAAGTCCTAGGCTGTGTTAGCCAGTTGGGGGACAGAAATAATAGGAACAGGAGGAATGGCTTTAACAATCATACTTTATTATGCCTGCAAGAGAACCACCCAGGAAACACATGCCTGACTGTTCATAACTCAAAAACAGGAAATGGACAAAACTTCCGATAAGAGGAAGGATAAACAATTAGCTTAAAGGGAAAAATAGGCCCAAGGCTCATAAATGTGCCACGAGTTTACCTTACCTAAGATCATTTTATTTTATTTTTTTCGAGATAGAGTTTTGCTCTTGTCGCCCAGGCTGGAGTGCAATGGCACGATCTTGGCTCACTGCAACCTCTGCCTCCCGGGTTCAAGCGATTCTCCTGCCTCAGCCTCCAGAGTAACTGGGATTACAGGAGTATGCCACCATGCCCGGCTCATTTTGTGTTTTTGGTAGAGATGGAGTTTCTCCATGTTGGTCAGGCTGGTCTCAAACTCCTGACCTGAGGTGATCCATTCATTAAAAACAAAATAAGTATGGACTTGAGAGTTAGATATGAAAACTAAAAACATATAAGAACTACAACAAAATATAAGAGAATCTTTTCTTTCTGATCTCTTCAATGAGAAACCATTCGGAAGCACAAAAGCAAAAGCAGAAAGCTAATTAAAAATAGCATCTCCTATGTTTTATGTATAAAATATAAAGAGAAAGTTTCATTTCCTTCTTTAAGCCTCCATCTCCATATTTTGAACCATAACATGTATGCCTCTTGAAATCAAGAATACAACAAAAACATCCTTTTAATAATTAAACCAAAGTGGAAAAGAAAAATGTATACCTATTCCATAACATCTCACATCATCACCCAGGCAAAACCACTGGAGTCACTAGGGTGCCCCTTTAGGTGCGTTTTTTTTTTTTTTTTTTTTTTTTAACATTTTTGTTTTTGCTTGCTATGAAATTTGTACCCTACCTTCAGAAGTTTGCACACAGGAATGGGCACGGTGGCTTACGCCTGTGAACCCAGCACTTCGGGAGGCAAAGGCGGGTGGATCACGAGGTCAGGAGATCGAGACCATCCTGGCCAACATGATAAAATCCCGTCTCTACTAAAAACACAAAAATTAGCCGGGCGTGGTGGCACGCGCCTGTAATCCTAGCTACTCAGGAGGCTGACGCAGGAGAATTGCTTGAATCCCGGAGGCAGAGGTTGCAGTGAGCTGAGATCACGCCACTGCACTCCAGCCTGGGTGACAGAGTGAGACTCCGTCTCAAAAAAAAAAAAAAAGTTTGCATACAGCTGTAGGTAGAGGACTAAGGAAGGCCAAGCAGGTACACAGCACAATTTATTACCAATTTACCACAATCTACCCCAGTTTATCTGGTCCTGGGGTTCATCAAGGAATGATCTGCATTCTGAGATACTCCCTCTCCTCATGTTCAAGTATTTGTGTCTTGAAAGAAATTCCTGCCTTTGTTGGACTCATCTTCCTCTTACATTTTACACTTGTGTCTTTCTCTTTTTTCATTTGTTCTAAACTTCTCACAGTGGATTCTGGCTACCCATATTCTCAACCCTGTGCCCCATTTGGTGTGTGTGCATGCACACACACACACACACACACACACACACACACACACACACACACTATGCTTCATCTACCATTGTTATACCTGGTCCACCTATTGCACTTTTATACCTTCATTCTGTTCTCTCTGCTTGGATTTTTATTTTTTTTTTTCTCTTTTCTTTATAGCAAACTCTGTTCCTTTTTTTTTTTTTGAGACGGAGTCTCGCTCTGTCGCCCAGGCTGGAGTGCAGTGGCTGGATCTCAGCTCACTGCAAGCTCTGCCTCCCGGGTTTACACCATTCTCCTGCCTCAGCCTCCTGAGTAGCTGGGACTACAGGCGCCCGCCACCTCGCCCGGCTAGTTTTTTTGTATTTTTTTTAGTAGAGACTAGAGACAGGGTTTCACCATGTTAGCCAGGATGGTCTCGATCTCCTGACCTCGTGATCCGCCTGTCTCGGCCTCCCAAAGTGCTGGGATTACAGGCTTGAGCCACCGCGCCCGGCCTCTGTTCTTACTTTAAGCACCAACTCCAAAGCTCTTTTGTGCATGATCAAGCCTTTCCTGATGCCCTTGGTGAGAGGGGAGCTCCCCTCCCCTCAGCTCTGGCCACAGTGTATCCAAACACCCACTGTCCCATTGCAACATATGGGCTTGTTAGCTGTGCTGGCTCCTGGAGGGCTGAGGCCACGTCCAATGCCATGTCTAACTCAGCTTTGTATCCCCAACATCTTATACAGTACGTAAAACAGAATAAGCACTTTTCTAAATAAATGACTCAATGAATGACATTGTGAATGGTGAAACAAAAACCGGTTACTACATTTTTCCGTGAAATAGTCTTTAACTCTTTAAGGCAGAATATCAAACCATCATTCCTTAGCAATTCTGTCTTTGAGAGAAATAATCCCCACCCCAAATCATATTTGTTTTATGTCTCATTTTTCAACTTGTTGAATACTAGAATCTGATATGCTTAGCATCTGAAGCATAAGATTTACCATAAGAAAGGTCAGGGAAAATTCTAGCCTGTGGATTCTACTTCTTGTTTTTGTATATTTAAAGTTGCAGGTACATCAAGTTATTTGGAAGTGAACAATAAAGCTTGAGAGGTTTCACTTATTTGCCTGAATTAGTGTATTTATTCCTATGATAATTATTATATTACTCCTTCAATTCCAAACAGCAACCAGAAAGCTCCCAGGCAGGTATTACGCTTTTAGTAACTTCTTTACTTAACCACAGAAATTGGCCCACTGTATGCTAATAGGCTGCTAGGTTTGCTTCCTTTCTGGAAGGCCCCAAGAGAAGTCCCAACCAAGAATTTTTTGCAAGTTGAGGGCCATCGGAGCTGAAGGGCCGGTCTGAAAGGGCCAGTTTACCAGCTGGTGATCAACGTGTAACTTTGATCAAGGGTTATCCTGGACCACTCTGCTGAGTATATGTCATCTATTATCTCAGATTCATTTTTCACAGTAGCCTTGTAATACACTTATTATTATTTGTAATACATGAGTATTATTTCCAGGTAATGAATGAGAGCCTGAGAGAAGTTAAATCGTGTGCCGTAGCCTACCTAAACTAGTACATGGAGAGACGGAACCAAAGCTCTGCGCAGTCCAAAGCCCTCGTTCTCTTCATTAGACCCTCTTATCTCACGAGAGTAGAAATTTGACAAGCCACAGGGAGTGGTACTGGGTTTTTAATCAGACCTTCAAGGCTCTTTAAAACACTGTACTTTACAATGAGAAAGCAAATCTTCTGGACTTTCAGGGTTTCCCTTTGGTAGACTGCTCAACCGAGCTTCTTCAGGGTTACTTTTCTGACAGCTGTCAGTAGGGACACATCTCAAAGGCTGGCCGAGCACACAAAGGAAGAGGTTTGAGCTGGTGCCAGTCTCATCCAAGGTCACCTGCACTGGGAAGGGGGTGCAGACCTGTCCTATTCTGCAGTTAACTCAGGGCTTTTGTTTCCTTTTCAACAGCCCAGATTTTTCAACTGACCCATTTTCAGAGCAGCAAAGACGGGAAGGCCAATTCTTCCTGTCTTTGCTGCTCTGAAAAGTACCTTATTTGTAGGTTTCTTTTTTTGTTTGCTTATCTGAGATGGAATAAAGTAAGGCCTCCGTTCAGACTTACCACCCAGTGAGTCAAAGGAGGTAAAGTGACCCCTTTCCTCGCAGAGCCCTCCAGGGCAGAGCCTGGCTGAGGGCTGACTTCATCTCACATACCTACTGACAAACAAATAAACAAAGGAGGAGTTTTAAACTAGTAGCCATAACAAAAGTGCAAATACAGAATTAGCTGGAAGCCAAGAAATCACTGGAAGCTGCTTCTGCTGTCACGCAACACTGCTGGCCTTAAACCTAGAAGACTCTGGAAACAGTCCTTGAAGCCACAGCAGGCAACTTAATCTCATCCACTCAGCGCCAGACCTGAAAGATGACCCTCAATACAGTGGGGAAGAAGTCAGGGTTTACCTCCACACCTTCATCCCACGCCACTCACCTAAGCAGTGTTTTGGTATCAGTTGCCAGCTGATAAGGGCTTTCCCTTATTTCATTCCTCAAGGAAAATTGGCCTTTTGACAGGTGAAATACGGAACTCCCCCAGTACCAATTTACTGTTGAATGTTTTTTTCCTCTTGTGTAGTTCTATTTCATATATTTTCTCCTCTCAATTATAATTGATGAATTACGTAAGCAAGCACTGATGAGGCGCTTTGCATTCCAGACACTCAAATGGCAACTCTGGCTACCCATGCTGGTTTCACTTAACTTCTTCACCCGGGTAGCTCCTGGTTTGAGTCAAACAACACTCAGAGATTTGTGGGCTATTCAAGCTCAAAGAAACAGTAAAGAATTACAATATTAATAATAACCAACATTTATCAGATGCTTGCTATGGGCCAAGACTTTTGCTACGATTTTGCATTTTATAATTTTATTTAAACCTCATAATATCCCTGATTATTTCTATTTAATGACGGAGTGGGCTGGAACTAAAGGAGTTAAAAACTCTCCCAAGCCCGTTCTTCCAACCCATTGTGGCAGAATCATTGTTTAACACTTCTTTACCCTCTCAATGTAATAGAAGCATGGGGAAGATGGATGACTGCCTAAGGTCACACAGGGAGTTACCACCACCTGCTTCTGGTGCTAACTGACTGACTGAGGTCCAAAATCTCTGAGTTTAAAGCAATGGAAGTACATACATTCATGTGTCGCTTAAGGATAGAGACAGATTCTGAGAAATTTGTCCAGGGGTGATTTCATTGTCATGCTATCAACATAGAATGTACCTACTATTCACATTTACATTACTACGGTATATAGGCAATACTGTAGGCAATTAGAACACAATGTTAAGGATTTGTGTATCTAGACACAGAAAAGGTATGGTAAAAATACAGTATTAGGATCTCACAGGACTCTCGTGTATGCGGTCAGTCATTGACTGAAATGTCATGTGGCATCTGACAGTATTTAGAATAATGGATCTTAGGTTGATAGTAAGAGGCAGTGGACACTGTGTAACTCCTGAAATCAGATCACCTAGGTGACTGCTTCAAAACTGTGGATGTGTGGGAAACTGGCCTGCACAGCTGATGATGCAGACTGCATTCTAACATGCATTCATGCACACAGCACTTACTCATGATAGGGTTAATAAATAGGGCTTCATTCTCTTTCCTCTTGTGGTGTTCCTGCCTTTAGCCATGGTCTGCTGAGAACAATTTTGTCTTTGCTCCTACTTCCCATGCTCTGTGAGGGAAATATAGTCTTTTGCTGGTTCACATCTGGCTTTTGTGACATAAAATAGGGAAAAGTAAGTTGAGAATGAATGTTTAAAGGGTAAGAGGTTCCTGAACAGCAGGTGGAAGATAGCTGGAGAAAAGAGGGCAGGGATTTTAAGAAGGGTTTCTGAGGCATGTACATATTCCTTAGAAGTTTCTCAAGAGACACCATAATAATTGCAATGAGGTTTAAATATTTGTTTGTGGATACCCCGTGTTTCTCTGAATAAGAGAGCAAGTCAGGAACAGGACAAATGAAGCCCTGGTTTTCATATGATTTGCACTTTCATGTTACAAGAATCTACTGAACACCTATTTTGTCCTAAGGATGCAAAGATAAATAAGGAAAGAGCTCTACCATTAAGAATCTTACAAACAGGCATCTCCTCTCCTACCTGGAATGATTGCTAGATCTTTGCCCATCTCAGCTGTGTGCCCAGTGGATCTGCCTCCAATAGGAAATAAAATATATCAAAACAAATTCAAGATTCTTGGTTTGGGAGGGGTAGACTGCAACCCATAATGTTGGGAGTGAACTGAAAGACAACTTAATTTGACCCCTGCATTTTACAAATGAGGAAACCAAAGCCCAGAGATTAAAGTGGCTTAGCCAGACCCCTGGGGGCAGCAGAATTCCAACAGAATCTAGAGACGGTCCCTAATGCTCTTGAGACATCATCTGCCTCCTCTCCCATGAGCCCCTCAGGCATTACTGGGGCAAATCTGGGGACCCCGCATGGAATCCCATCTCACTAATTCATATTGGGAGTGGCAGATATTGTCAGGGGCTGTGAGAGCAGCCAGGTAGAGGCTACAGGCTGATGGACCCCTGCACATTGCCATGGTAAATACCTGTCATTCAAGTCATAGCCCTCCCCTGGGGCAGGGGGCAGGTCCTCTTGCCTGCTCTGAAGTCCTGTCTTCCCTTGGATTCTGGGGTTGATGTCCCTCTAAGCTGGCCAGTGGGCTCTGGTCATCCAATGCTGTCTTCTGTGGAGGGGACAGGGACAGAGGGCTAAAGAGACTCCATGCTTTTCTGAACACACTGACTTTCTGCCTCACTCTGCAGCCTCCTCGTTGGGAGCCTCACAAGCTGGTTGGACACTGACACTCGGGTTCAACCAGTGTGTGAGGTTCATCAGGTTCACATACTGATCAAAGGTTCATCAGGACAGCAGCTCATTCTGATAATTTATCAACTGTTTGGGTTTGTCTGGGTGGGGAAAGAAAGGACAGTTCTGCTTGAGGTGCCACCAAAACACTGCCTGAGTGGCAGTGGAGCCGGGGAGGCTGGGCGGCTGGATGCAGTCCCACCTGGACTGTTCGCCAGTAGTGTCGCTCTGATGCCTGATTTATTTGTGCATTTGGCAGATGGGAAGGAGGAATTCCACTGGGTGATAAATTGTCTGCACTGACTTATCTCTGTCAGTGGTAAGCCGGCCTGCCACCCACCCTGCCGACACCAACCAAAGCAGTTCAGTCTCTTAGAGTACATTGTCAAGAGGAGAAGAATTAGGATGGGGCAGATTATAATGTCACCAGTGAATCCTCAGGGTTGTGGGTCTGTGGAGGCCTGAACACTGGAGGGGATAAGCAGTGCTTTCCTTTCTTGCTTTCCATCAGATGCAGAGTCCCTTCCCTATGCGGCCTCCAGAACTGTCCAGCAGGACGAGGTGAGGGAGGCAGCTGAGGCCTGGGTCTGGCCCTGGGTTCTGGTCACCTCTACTAACAACTCAGGGGCAAATAGTTTTCTGGGCCGTCGTGGATGACTGTGATCCCAGCCTTTCCTACTGCCCTCCCAGAAATGCAAGCCACGCCATGAATTTCCTGTGTGGCCTTGAACAAGCCACTATACTTCTCTGGCACTCCATTTCCCCATCCATCCGTGATTATCTCTGTCCAGTCGTAACAGATTCTTTTGGTCTCCACAGCAACAGTACGGTTGGTGTCGCCCCCTGCCCTACTCCACATTGGAATTCCTGGGGATTTTATTGAAAATATGTATTCCTGGATGCCATGCCAAGAAATTCTGACTTAATAGTACTGGGGTGGGCTCACGTATCTGAATTTTTAACAACACCCCAGGTGACATTTTAATGTATTTCTTTTCTCTAAATCCATGTCATCATGGTAAAACATTTAGTACTGGATCAAGTAATTTATTGTATTGATTTATAATGATTTCACTCACATAAGGCCAGTCTGCTTTGACCAGTATGCAAACAACATAGCAGCCAACACTTCGATTTTTAACTTTTACAAAATTATCTTACAGTGGAGATAGGGAGGGGGCACGAGGGAACTTTCTGGGGTGACAGATATATTAGGGATATAAGCTGACGCTGGTGTATGCATTTGTCAAAATGCGTTGAATTATAACACTAAGATCTGTGCATTTCATAGTATCTAACTTATGCCTTAATTAAATGAACTAAATTTAAAAAGAAAAATGGCAGAAACACTAACTCAAAATTCCCCTACAGATAACACAAAGGCATTCAGCATGAAGAAGAAAAGCTTCATTTGAGGGACGCTGTCAGCGGCGTTAGAAAAGGCTCCGTCACTAACAACTTGTTTCTAAACTGAAGTCTTTCCCACCCTTCCTGCCAAGGTGGAGGGCAAAGCCAGTTGTAGGGTTAGCAAGTAGAGCGGGACAGGCAGAGATGCTGGAGAGACTTGGGGAAGCTGGCCTGGAGAAGCTGTATCTGCCCTGTTTTAGTGCAGAGGGCACTGAGAAAGCCTGAGGCTTAAACATGTGGTTTGTAAACAAGCAGCCCAAAGCACCTCTCTCCCCTCCGCCCCTCCCTCCACTGTCACGGGGATGAAGCTGTGAAGACTGCTTGTCTTCATTCCAGACCTTTCCCTAAGTCTGCTTTCATAAATTAAAATGTGCATTCATTTATTCATTCATTTATTCCACATTAATTAAGCGTCTCTGTAGCAGGCACTGGAATGGCTGAGATGAACGACCTGCTATTTCTGTCCCCAGACCCTCACAGTCAAATAAGGGGCCAGCTAAATCCATGTACAATCTCGGGACAGGATGCGAATCGTCTCTCCCAGGTCCAGTGAGCCTGTGACCCTGAGGAGGAACACATCACTCCCTGCAGGGTGTGGGAGGGGTACCTGAGACACCGAGGAGAGGCAGTTGATGGGGAAGGAGAACATTCCAGGAAGAGGGAGTGGCATTGTTTTATTTGGGGAAGTGGTGAAAAGAGAAGCTTAGAAATGGGCTAGACCAGGAATTATATTACATGTTGAGGAGTTTGGACTTTATCCTAAAATAAAATGTCCCGGGGTTTGTGTGTGTGTGTGTGTGTTTTCTTTTTCTTTTTTTAAATACAGGAGTGACAAGCTTTGTATTTTGTCTTCCTCTCTTTTTTTTTTTTTTTTTTTTGACGTAAGGAAGTGAGTGCATGGCAATTTCTACCATCCCTGTCCCCACCCCACAGTGCAGATGGCCCCAAGTCTGGGGCTGGACATCCCTGGGTGCCACCTCCTTCTCCACTCCTCCTCCAGCAATGGGGAAGCTGGAGGCTCTGCATGTGGACCTCAGGTTCTTCAAGGGTCAGCTGAATATCTGAGTCCTTGTCTTCCTAATTATACCTGGAACTCTTAAACTTCTCACCACTCCTAATCACTTCCATGCAACCTTGTAAAATAGCAGGTTCTGCCTATTAACCAGCTGCAAAGCACAGTAGCCTCGCACCCATCCTGAGGTGGTTTGTCTGGCAACTTCAGCTGCACCGAAGAGAGCTGAGAATAAGAATATTCCCAAATATATAAAGGCAATGTTACTAAATTAATGCACTAAACAGTGTTGTGATGTACTCAGTTATTCGATCCTTTACTTGAAAGCTGAGTAAAACTTATGTGAAACACAATTTTCTTTCTTTTTTTTTTTTTTTTTTGAGACGGAGTCTTGCTGTGTCGCCCAGGCTGGAGTGCAGTGGCGCAATCTCGGCTCACTGCAAGCTCCGCCTCCCGGGTTTACGCCATTCTCCTGCCTCAGCCTCCCGAGTAGCTGGGGCTACAGGCGCCCGCCACCTCGCCCGGCTAGTTTTTTTTTTTTGTATTTTTAGTAGAGACGGGGTTTCAACGTGTTAGCCAGGATGGTCTCGATCTCCGGACCTCGTGATCCGCCCGTCTCGGCCTCCCAAAGTGCTGGGATTACAGGCTTGAGCCACCGCGCCCGGCCCCGTGAAACACAATTTGAACAAGTATTTTCCATTTTCCATTTTCCACTCATTCAGGAGGATTAGAAGTGACAGCTGAAAGTGAGGGAAAGAGCCACTCCAAGTGAGCAGGCAGGTGAATTCAGAAGGCACAGCACCTGCAGCCGCTGAAGACAGAGACAAAGGTCTCAGTACCTCCCTTTGGCCCTGGGGGCATTTCTCCCCAGTGAACCATAAGTTTTCATTGTTCCAATGAAATAACCATTTTAATAGTCATCATGTAAAGGCTACTCATATTTGGTTCTCTGTTTAGTTAATAAGGGAGGAACCCGTGCAATAGAGCTCAGAGAAACAAATATCAAAATGATTATAATGAAAACATGTCCGTGCTTTGCGAGGTACATGGCAGTTGTCTGGAAATTTTATTTTCAATGAACAAAACATATTTGCTTGTAAATTACACTGCATGAGGTGATGTAGCCAGAATGATCTCTCCAGCTAGCTACTTAGGACAACCAAAGGCAATTCGAAACCTTTCCATTTCTACAATATCAACTTCCCTCCATGGATAACAAAGTATTTAGAGACAGCTCCTTTTTAAACCCTTTGGACACTAAGGGTGAGTGATGCTCAGTAAGGTTGAGACTCACAGGTCTCTCCCGAGACCTGGAAGAAGACACCCATTTCCTCACTGCCCTTCGGGACTGCATTAGGAATGATTGTGTCTCTGGGTTAGTTGTGCAGTAACTATTCTTAAATCCAGGGTATATGACCAATGAATCCTGTATGCATTAGCATCCAGGGAAGTGAGACAGCCAGCTATTTCTCATGGGAATTCCTGTGCAGATTGTTGCAATCAGTCCCACTGTGTAAAAAGTATATGGTTAGTTACAGTTCTTGCTGGTGTGCAAATTTGTAGGGCTAACGCATTTCCAGGGGGAGAAAGCACGACCGCAGGAATGTCTGTGATATGAATGCAACACTCCTGGCATGCACAACCTCAGCAGTCTGCAAATTGGGGTGGATGCTTTACTTTGCCCTACTTGTCATTCACCTGTTTTGCTAACCTCCCAGCCAGCTGGCATTTCCACAGCCTCCCTGTTGTCACCTGGAACTGGGGATGTGTTTGGCTTATAACCGATTGTAACTAATTATTAACTCTGCAGGGTAGATTATGGTTTTATGTTAATAGCATTGCAGGAGGCTTTGAGATACCGCAGCTTGATAGGACCTTCTGGGGCTGTTCTGTAGACTCCCAGGAATGCAAGACCTGCACAGTGGCCCCAGACTGGGACTGACGCGATTTCCTGTGGAGGAAAGTCCTTTGCAATGAAGGGCAGGGAGGGTACCCACGGGAGGGCACCCACCCTGCCCCCAGTTTGGCTCCTGATCTAACACCAGGAACCTCAAGCACCCAAAATCCTTTAGGCGACAAGGTTCAGGTTTCACATAGGCTGTCCTGTTTAGAGCAAACAAGCAGCCCGTTCGTGTATATTTTGGACCACGCCTCTGGACTGCCCGGGGGCACCTTGCCACCTGTTGTGTAACCTGCTTGTTGTGGAGAATTAGGGAAGAACAATTCTAGAAAGGTGTCCAAAGTCAGTTAGCTGAGACTGGGGATTGAGAGTCCTTTTGGGATGCGCTCCACATGGGCTCTGGGAGGTAGGCAGGAGGCCGGGCATAGAAGGTAGGGAGAGATCTGGACGAGACGGCCTAAAGTAAGACAGCTGCCTGCTCTTTGCCCTTGAGCAATGAGTATTCCAGCACAGGGGACAGTACCCAGGCCCATGGCACCTCTCTAGAGGTCTAAAGGACATGCTTCCTTAACTGTTGCCATCAGAAACAGCCTGAGTGAGGCAAGCAAGATTGAACTCTTTCCTAGGAAGCTGGATGCCCTTGAGTGCACATGCCACTTGGGGCATACAGCAAAGGTCACTGTCTAGGAATTTTCAACTTGTTCAAAATTTCTGTGCATCCCATGTTAATTAATATGAAAGGCACCAGGCTTGGTGGTAAGCATTATCGCGAAACTGGTGCATCTTTCAATAGCCTCGGCCCCACGTTTTGTCCATCTGTCTACCCTCCTGGCCACTTCTCCATCCCCTGTCTCTGTTGTTCAGGGTTGCTTCTTCATCTCTTCCAGTAATCCCCCACCTCCAATCAGAGCAAAGCCTGCCCACGAGAAGAATGCCTAAGCTAAATCCACTCGCGCTAATAAGGCCAGTATGTTATCCCTTCCAATAACGTGCGCATGATGATTGTATTCATCAAGGGAATAAACATTTTTTGTTGTTGTTTGAGACAGGGTCTCACTCTGTCATCCAGACTGGAGTGCGGTGGTGCCATCACGGCTCCTGCAGCTTTCACCTCCCAGGCCCAGGTGATCCTCCTGCCTCAGCCTCCAGAGTAGCTGGAACCATGTCCGGCTAATTTTTAAATTTATTGTATAGAGACCAGATCCCACTATGTTGCCCAGGCTGACCTCCAACTCCTGGACTCAAGCGATCCTTCTGCCTCAGCTTCCCAAAGTGCTGGGATCGCATGAGTGAGTCGGCACTCCCAGCTGGAAAGCAGTTTTAAGTCAATGTTATGAGGGAAGTGAAACAATGATTGAGCACCTATTATGTCCCAGGTATTATGCTGAGCACATGATTCAATCTAACCTTCAAAAACAACTGCACAAGGAGGCAGTTTTATATTCATCTTACCGAGGAGGAAAATGAGAGTAACCTCTCTCAAGGTACATGATGGCTTCAGCCTGAAATGGCTTCTGGAGTGGATGGTAGGCCCTATGGGTCACCAGAATCCAGGATTATATGGAGGTATCTCAAAGCTAGTGCCAGGAAACAGGGCTTGCTGAGCAAGTAAGAGTCGATAAAGAACCCAGGCATTTCCCCTCAGCTTTGGCCACAACACGGCTGCTTGTGTACATTTTCAACATTGGATTCCAGGAAAGCTTCTGTATTAAGAGTTCAACTTGGCCGGACATGGTGTCTCATGCCTGTAATCCCAGCCCTTTGGGAGGCTGAGGTGGGGGAGATCACTTTAGCCCAGGAGTTTGAGACCAGCCTGGACAGCGTAGGGAAACCCCCCTCTCTATTATTATTATTATTGTTATCATTATTGTTATTATTGTTTTCAAGTTCAGCTTAAAAAAATAAAAATATTTTGTTTCAAAATAACTTCCTTGGCAAACAGGATCTTTGGAAGGGATTTAAGCAGGGTATAACACGTCATATTCACTTTTTGAAATATTGCCCAGAGACTGCATAGAAAATAGATTGAGCCTGGAAACAATTCTCCAGAGGAGAGTCGTAGAGGACCTGAACTAGGCAGTAGCAGAGGGATGGAGACAAGAAGACAGTTGTGAGACACACTGGGGAAGACGGCCTTCTAGACCCCAGTGACTCTAAGCATGGCCTCTGGGCCAACAGCCTCAGCATCTCTCGGGAGATGGTGAGAAATGCAAATTCTCAGGCTCCAACCCAGATCTACTGAATAAAAATCTGTGCTTGGACAAGATCCCCAAAGGATCCAAATGCTCCTTAAACTTCAGAAGCACTGCTTTCAGACCACTTGCCTGGGAGAGGGATGGAGGAAGGAATGGACGATGACTCTGAGCCTGTGTTCAAGCATTATAAAATGGGTGAAACCTTCTAGAACAACATGGATGAGACCTTTCTTTGAGAAGAGCGCTTTCCCTTCAACAGCTCAGTGGGTATGGCGAGGGCATCCTGGTGCCATGACCTCTCCCTAAACAGCTGGCAGTCATGGCATAGCTTGTTGTTAAAGTGCCATTTGCTTTCTCTTATGATACAGCAGGTCTTCAAACAATGTTACAATGTTGATGAGGAAAAAAAAATTGGTTCCCAGCCAAGGCCACTATCTGTGTGGAGTGTGCAAGCTCTCCCCACGTCTGTGTGGGTTTTCTCCAGGTGATCCGGTTTCCTCCCACTTCCCAAATCTGTGCCTGTTAGGTGAACTGGCATGTCCACACCGCCCCAGTGTGACTGAGTGTGGGAGTGTGTGTGAGGTGTGAGTGTGCCCTGTGATGGGATGGCGCCTTATCCAGGGCTGGTTCCTGCGTTTTGCCATGAGCTGCTGGCACAGGCCCCAGCCACCTGCAACCCTGAACTGGATGAAGCAGGTAAATAATTACCTGACTTAATTTTATCAATCTTTCTTGAATGTATGTGTAGCCCACACTTATTTCCATGTTTAATATAAAAAGTATTTTGTTCTAAACATAACTCTGTTTTATATCAATTAGCCTAAGTTCAAATTGGTTTCATTGTACCTTCTTTGTCATTGTACCTTCTATGTCATTTCACATAGTCGCAGTTTCCAAGAACCTATCATTAAGGGAGGACTTACTGTACTCTCCTTTTCTCTGTTGGTGTGGATTTCTTCCAGGATCCAGGACCACCTTCCCCACTTTTGACTGTCCTAATGAACCGTAAAGCTTTTATGCCTGGGCTATTCTTGACTTTGTTTTTCTCTTCCCCAACACTTTCTTGTCTAATGTTGTGTTCTTTCTGGATTTTCTAATTTAAGCTAAAATACTGGTGGCTAATAAGGCTCATATATTTTATCTCTTCAAAGAAAGATTTTAGTATTAAAAGAGACTGTTCCTAGGGCGAGGCCCAGTGGCCCACGCCTGTAATCCCAGCACTTTGGGGGCCAAGACAGGCAGATGATTTGAGGTCAGGAGTTCAAGACCAGCCTGCCCTACATGGTGAAACCCTGTCTCTACTAAAATACAAAAATTAGCCGGGCGTGATGGTGCATGCCTGTAATCTCAGCTACTCTGGAGGCTGAGGCAGGAGAATTACTTGAACCCGGGAGGCGGAGCTTGCAGTGAGCCAAGATTGCACCACTGCACTCCAGCCTGTGTGACAGAGCGAGACTCCAAGTCAAAAAAAAAAAAAAAAAAAAAAAAAGAGCGAGACTGTTCCTTAACTCAAGGAGATCAGGGATGGGACTGTTTTAAGCATCCACTCAATGAGGAAACATTCAGAGGCACAGGGTCTTTAAGATCCTCTCAACTAGATGACATTTTCTCCTGTTCTCTTCTGCATAAGAAACGATGTTCACTCCTACCTGCTTGTGTTTTCTTTCTTTCCTTCTTTCTTTCTTTCTTTCTTTCTTTCTTTCTTTCTTTCTTTCTTTCTTTCTTTCTTTCTTTCTTTCTTTCTTTCTTTCTTTTCTTTTCTTTTCTTTTCTTTTCTTCTCTCTCTCTCTTTTTTTCTTTTTTAAGATAGAGTTTCACTTTGTTACCCAGGCTGGAGTGCAGTGGTACAATCTAAGCTCACTGCAAACTTTGCCTCCATGGGGCTCAAGCAATTCTCCTGTCTTAGCTTCCTGAGTAGCTTGGACTACAGACATGAGACACTAAGCTCAGCTAATTTTTGTTTTGTTTTGTTTTGTTTTTGGTAGAGATGAAGTCTCGCTATATTGCCCAGCTGGTCTAGAACTCCTGGCCTCAGACAATCAGCCTACCTTGGCTCCCCAAAGAGCTGGGATTCTAGGCATGAGCCACCACACCCAGCCCTGCTTGTGTTTTTGCCTCTAGTGCTCTCTCTCTGCCTGGAATGCAATTCCCCAGCTCCCCTGCCACCTCAGGCTGAGTTAGGTACCCCCACCTGTGTGGTCTCCTTGGGCTTTCCCCCGCATAGCCTGTTATCATGCTGCACTCTAGTTGTTGGTTTCCATGTCCCTCCTACACTTGATTCAGTGTCTTTTCATCTTTACACCCTCAAAGTATATCAGAGTGCCTTGCTCATACCAGAGGCATAATAAATATTTGTTAAATGAGTCAGTGAAAGACTGTGTGACTGTCGATGAGGCTGGCTTTGAGTGTAGCCTGGGATGGGGGAGTTGGAACAGTAGTGTCTGTAGCAGTAAGAGATGGAATTAGAACTCATGAACATCTAGACATATAATGAGGTCAGGAGCTACTCTACATTCTGCATGGGTCTTTGCATATCTCTGAATTACTTATAATACACTACCGGGCCCTTCTGATGAAGTGTAAGCTAGAAAATTCCTCCCCACCTTAACTTTATGGGCAAGCATTGAAACTTGCCCAGTGTTATTCTCACTGAAAGGCTCATACAGCAGTGACTGTAAAGTGGGTTTGGTGACTTATTTTTACTTTTATGAGTGTTTTAGTTTCACTTGTAATGGTAGTCTTAGTAAGCTTTTACTTAGTGTACACTAAGAGCCCAAGGAACAATAGACTTGCCCTTAGCCTATGTCCACTCCCCAACCTCTGTTTGCTGAGGGATTCTCAGCCTTAAGAAAGGATGGACTCCTACACAGTCTACCTACCCCCTAATAAATGCCAAGAGAATACAAGGGATGTCAAAAATACCAAAGTGAGAAATTACTGCTATTGTAGCTTGAAGCTTAGAGGGTACATTCCTCCCTGCCTTAACTTAAATACTCTTTCTACAGAAGCGAGACACAAGGACAGATCCCTGCAAACCAAGAGTAGTAGAGAAAGTGTTTACATGAATGGACACAGGAGCATTCATTTTTTTGTTTTGTTTTGTTCTTTCTCAGCAATCCTTTGTTGTTGCAAACAGAGACTATATATGATCCTGATGGGCAAGAGGGCCTAGTGATTTGTCTTTTCATTCTCCTCCACTAATGATCCTCTGAACAGTCTACTGATCACATTTCCTTGCCCTTCATTCTTTTTCAAAAGACCTTTGAAATTTAGTTCTCACTCTCCATACTCTCAATCCACCCATGGCCACTGCTCTTCCTTATATCAGCTCTCTGCTTTCCCACATCACCATCTAAAAGGCCATTTCTATATTTTGTCCTGAGAAAGCTATACTTGTATCTGATAGTTATGAAGTTGTATGTAATTATACTTTTATCTTTTCTGGTCATTATCACCTATATATACCATATAAGAACATTGAGAGAAGCCACTCTGAAAATGAACCTCAAATTTGTTTCCATGCCATGGAAACCAACATTTCCAGAAATCATAAGTAAGTCACCCATATGGATCAGGATCATGTTTTTTACTCCCCCGCAGAAGGCCTATAGTTGGTCCCTCTTACAACATTAGGGAGTGGTGCCCCAATTTCATGCTCTAATCACCAGAATTTGGTAGGATGCACACGGCTAAGACAGAGACAATCTGAAGATACATGGAGATCCTGGAAATGATGCTCGCTAAAAGAAAGGAGTCATCTAGACACGCTTTGCCTCATTCATAACATTTCTTTTTTTTTTAATTAATATTTTAATTTTTATGTTAGGTTCAGGGGTACAGGTGCAGGTTTGTTATATGGGTAAACTTGTAACTTGGAGATTTGGTATACAGATTATTTGATCACCTGGGTACTAAGCATAGTACCCAGCAGTTTATTTTTTTCCCTTTCCCTCACCCTCCTCCCACAAGCAGGCCTCAGTGTCTGTTGTTCACCTCGTTCTGTCCACGAGCATTAGTTCATTCTTACATTGCTATAAAAAACCTACCTGAGACTGGGTAATTTACAAAGAAAAGAGGTTTAATTGGCTCCCAGTTCTGCCAGCTGAACAGGAAGCATGGCTGTGGAGGCCTCAGGAAACTTATAATCATGGTGGAAGGTGAAGGGGAAGCAGGTGCATCTTACATGGTTGGAGCAGGAAGAAGAGAATGAAGAGAGAGGTCCACTACACTTTTAAACCACCAGATCTCGTGAGAACGCACTCACTATCATGAAAACAGAAAGGAGGAAATCCACCCCCATGATTCAGTTACCTCCCACCAGGCTCCTCCTCCAACACTTTAATATGAGATTTGGGCGGAGACAAAAATCCAAAACATATCATTCTGCCTCTACCCCTCCCAAATCTCCTGTTCTTCTCACATTGCAAAATACAATTATTCCTTCTCAACAGTCCCCCAAGTCTTAACTCATTCTAGCATTAACTTCAAAGTCCATAGTCCAAAGTCTCACCTGAAACAAGGAAAGTTCCTTCTGACTATGAGCCTGTAAAATCAAAAGAAAATTAGTTACTTCCAAGATACAATGATGGTACAGGCATTCAGTAAATATACAATTCCAAGAGAGAGAAATCAGGCAAAACAAAGGGGCTACAGGCCCTATGCAAGTCTGAAATTCAGCAGGACAGTCATTAAATCTTAAAGCTCCAAAATAATCTTCTTTTACTCCATGTCTCACATCCAGGCAACTCTGATGCAAGGATTGGGCTCTCAAGGCCTTGGGCATCTCTGCCCCTGTGGCTCTGCAGGGTACAGCCCCCTTGGCTGCTTTCATGGGCTGGTGTTGTGTGCCTATGGCTCTTCCAGGTACATGGTGCAAGATGTTGATGGAGCTACCATTCCAGGGTCTGGAGGATGGTGACTCTCTTCTCACAGCTCCACTAGGCAGGGCCGTAGTGAGCACTCTGTGTGGGAGCTCTAACCCCACATTTCCCCTCCACACTACCCTAGTAGAGGTTCTCTATGAGGGCTCTGCTCCTGCAGCAAATGTCTGCCTGAACATCCAGGCTTTTCCATACATCCTTTGAAATCTAGGCAGAGGCTACCAAGCCTCAACACTTGTCCTCTGCACATATGCAGCCTTAACACCATGTGGAAGCCGCCAAGGCTTATGGCTTACATCTTCTGGGGCAGAGACATATATGGGGCCCTTTTAGCCATGGCTGGAGCTGGAGTGGCTGGAACACAGTGAGCAGTGTTCTGAGGTAATGCAGGGCATTAGGGCCCTGGGCCCAGCCTACAAAACCATTCTTCCCTCTTAGGCCTCCAGGCCTGTGATGGGAGGGTCTGCTGTGAAGCATTTCCCCATTGTCTTGGCTATTAACATTTGGCTTCTCTTTACCTATGCAAATTTCTGCAGCTGGCTTTAATTCCTCCCCAGAAAATGGGTTTTTCTTTTCTACCACATGGCTGGGCTGCAATTTACCAAATTTTCGTGCTCTGCTTCCCTTTTAAACGTAAGTTCCAGTTCCAGATCATCTCTTTTTTGCTCACAAATAAAAGCATATGCTGTTAGGAGCAACCAGGCCACATCTTGAAGGCCACATCTTGAATGCTTTGCTATTTAGAAATTTCTTCTACCAGATACCCTAAATCATCATTCTCAAATTCAAAGTTCCACAGATCTCTAGGGCAGGGGCACAATGCCTCCAGTCTCTGCTAAAGCATAGCAAGAGTGACCTTTACTCCAGTTCCCAATACAATCCTCATCTCTATCTGAGACCACCTCAGCCTAGACTTCTTTGTTCATATCACTATCAGCATTTTGGTCACAGTAATTTAACAAGTCTCTAGGAATTCCAAACTTTCCCTCATCTTCTTGTCTTTTTCTGAGCCCCTCAAACAGTTCCAACCTCTGCTCACTACCCAGTTTCAAAACTGCATCTACATTTTCAGGTATCTTTATGGCAATATCCCACTCCCAGCACCATTTTTCTGTATTAGTCCATTCTCTCGTTGTTATAAAGAACCACATGAGACTGGGTAATTTATAAAGAAAAAAGGTTTAATTGGCTCATGTTTCTGCAAACTGTACAGGAAGTATGGCTAGAGAGGCCTCAGGAAACTTACAATCATGGTGGGTGGTGAAGGATGAAAGGGAAGCCACCATGTCCTGCATGGCTGGAGCAGGAGGAAGAGAGTGAAGGAGGAAGTGCTACATACTTTTAAATGACCAGATCTTGTGAGACCTCACTCACTACTCACTATCATGAGAACAGCAAGGGGGAATCACCCCCACAGTTCAATCACCTCTCATCAGGCCCCTCCTCCAATACTGGAGATTAAAATTCAACATTAGATTTGGGTGGGGATGCAAATCCAAACCATAGCACCATATGTTCTTATTATTTAGCTCCCACTTGTAAGTGAGAATATTTGGTGCTTGGTTTTTCAGTTCCTGTGTTAGATTGCTAAGGATAATGGCCTCCAGCTTCATCCATGTTCCTGCAAAGGACATGATTTCATTCTTTTTTGTGGCTGCATAGTATTCCATGGTGTATATGTACCATATTTTTGTTATCCAGCCTACCATGGATGGGCATTTAGGTTGATTCCATGTATTTGCTATTGTAAATAGTACTGCGATGAACATATGAGTGCATGTGTCTTTATGGTAGAATGACTTATATTCCTTTGGGTATATACCCAGTAATGGCATTTCTGGGTTGAATGGTAGTTTTGTTTTTGGTTTTTTGAGGAATTGCCACACTGTTTCCCACAACATTGAACTAATTTAAACTACCACCAGCAATGTATAAGGGTTCCCTTTTCTCTGCAACCTTGTCAGCATCTGTTGTTGTTTGACATTTTAGTAATAGCCATTCTGATTGGTGTTAGATGGTATTTCATTGTGGTTTTTGATTTGCATTTTTCTAATTATTAGTGATATTGAACATTTTTCCATATGCTTGTTGGCTGCATGTATGTCTTCTTTTGAAAAGTGTCTGTTCGCATTCTTTGTCCACTTTGTTTGTTTGTTTGTTTTTGTTTTCATTTTTGGGTTTTTTTGGTCTTGCTCTAACACCCAGGTTGGAGTGCAGTGATGTGATCTCGGATCACTGTAACCTCTGCCTCCTGGGTTGAAGTGATTCTCCTGCCTCATCCTCCTGAGTAGCTGGGATTACAGGTGTGCCACATGCCTGGCTAATTTTTTGCATTTTTGACAGAGACAGGGTTTTACCATGTTGCCCAGGCTGGTCTCAAACTCCTGGCCTCATGTGATCCACCTGCCTCAGCCTCTCAAAGTGCTGGGATTACAGGTGTGAGCCACTGTGCCTGATCCTTTGTCCACTTTTTAATGTGGTTGTGCAACATTTCTTAGGGCCAGTTCCAACTACAGTTATGCAACCTTTGACTCAAGAGCCTTCACAGGATTTCCTTTAGTGTTTGCTGCATTTTTGCCAATTCCCACAATATTGTTTGAACTGTAACAGTTTTTCCTTCTTTCTTCTTTTTTTTTTTCACCAACTGGAATCTAAGATTGACTTACACAAGCAAAGTATGTCTGAAACGATTAGTATTTCTCTGAGTCTCTATGTGCATCAAGGTTTGTAACCTATTGCGAACTTGTGTAACTATGATTTAATCAGTGCAATTGATCTAAATAGTTTCCACACAAAAGCAGTTGACTGACTATAATGTAATCATGAAAAAGCAACAACTCTGAATTTTACTATATTATATTTATGTGCTCCATTTATTACGGTGTTGTCCTCTACCTCCAAAATGAAATGGCATACCCAAATTAAAAATACACTAAAATATTTTAGTGATAAGAAAATATTTTTATTTTTTAATATCTGCAGAAGGGGCACAAATATATTATACTGGGAATATTTCGTTTCATTTTTAAAAAATCATAGCGGCAACATTATGCATTTAGAGTCATACTGCAGAGAGCGTTATTACTTGCTCTATTTTGACTCCTTTATATTTTCCTTTCTTTTTAAAAGAATATGTGTGTGTGTATGTGTTGTTTTACTGTCTGGAAGATGACAAATTATGTACTTTAGTGACATAAATTACCTGAACAATTTACTGTAGATGCTCCTGGCAGAAAAGGCCATGTCATTCTTGTGTTTCCTTCTTTGCTGCTGTGAGAACACTATGTTCCCTGGAGAGCCTGGTGAGGCCTGGCTGGGCTAAATTCTTTTCACATACATGGTTCACTGCTTAAATACCCAAGAGGCAGAGCTTACTCTCTCACTCTCTCTCTGAGAATGGGTTTACCATTCTTGTGATGGCCCCTTGCATTCTGCTTTTCTGCCTCCAGTAATGTCTGGTATTTGATAATTTAGGAAAAAGGGACCACCAGCTATGTATTTGGATAATTACGAAATAAATGTTGTTTAGGGCAGGCAAAGGTTTCATAAATTCTAGCCTGTGATCAGCTCCCAACCCAAAGAATGCATTTGAATTGTGTTTATCTTTGCTTGCATATCTACAAATAAGACATAAACATAGTTATCAATCATTTGGCGCCTTTTAAATGAACACAATTATCCACTGTCTAACTTGTAGTGCTATGAAAGGTTGATGTGCAGTTGTAAGAAGCTCTGTTGTTTTCCTTTAATGGCACCAAATCAGGGATAGTCAAGTGTTGGCAGCCACGATGTCAGTCAAACCTTCAAGCTGCAAAGGCTCAATCTACCTGACCAGAAAGTGGTGGCCCCACCTGTTTCTCTATATGCATCCTAATTGTCTCTTTCATTAGTCTCCCGGAGGGCATGTGTATGAATATATTAAACATGTCTAGAAGATAATAAATGGGGTTTAAATAGTCTCAACTTTAGCCTTTTTGATTCAAAATATCCCAGGCCTGGCAATGGAGTTAGCGGGATTATCTGTCTTTTTGTCTCACTGCAGTACAGTCATTCTGAAAGTTACCTTTGGTGTTGCTCAAACACCAGGCATTTCACGTGCCCTCAGCTAAGAGAATAGCTGAGAATGACTGTCAGTTTCTCCCTTAGGTGGCCACTCAGTCCCAAATTTCCCATTTCTATGACTAATACCAGCATCTTTTATGTGACATTGAACACCTTGACCTCCTTCATCTTCTCTTTCTCATGTTCATTACTACCATTACTAATTGTACCTGCTTACCGCCACCCACAGTTGGGCTACATGTCTGGATTGGGAAAGCAGCCTCCTAATCACTTCCCTACATCCAGTCTTCCTCTCTGCTTTCTGCACAGCTGCCAGAAAAAGCTCCGGCATATGCTGTTTGCAGCACATCCAGCGATTCATCACCAAAAACTAGAGCCTATTACTTAAGGTCTCCAACAACTGGCTTACTTTTTAACTTCTCTCTTTCCCCTGTTATTTTCACCTTTCTGTATCCAACTCAATGTGCTTTCATCTCACTTCGTAAGTGTTACTAGATGTTTGCCCTTACATTTTTGCACGAATCTTTGCACCGATCTGGAATGTTCTCTTCCCTTTTCTCTCTGCATCTCTCAAGACCTGAACTCATGATCCATAGAACCATTCTCCTTTAATTAGGCTACCATTCTGATTACTTCTTCATTTTGCTTTTCCTGTCCCCTGTACATTTTTAGTCTCTTGAAATTTGAGTCAAAATTAAGTAATTTTGAGCCCAACGATGTTTTGTTTTATAATTATTCACAACATGCTTCCAGTGCATTTGGAATGTACCTCAGCCAAACTTTAGAATGTACCTCCACCATCTATGTGATAAAGAAACTTCTTAAAGTCAGAGAATATGTCATCTACTGTTTTTTCACACTACCCATACACCATTCTTCTATTCAGCCTTCATTCAACAAATGTTCATGAGCATATAGGGGCTGCAGATACAGCAGGAGTGAGAAAGATAGGCCCAGTTCTTGCCCTCAAGAGCCAGTGTGGAGCGGGCACATCCAATCAATATCCCTGAGACCCAAAGGGAATATTCGGCACATGATTTTCAAAGGAACAAAAAAAGCATGTGTGATAACTTCACAAGTAGGAGCCAAAACAAATTCTGAATCATACCTAATGGCAAGAGAAATGAGAAAATTGCATCCAATTATTTATTTTGAAAAGCTATGGGATACAACAATACAATTAGAAAATCACATGTCAGTCACTGGACACAGGCATCTGCCAGATTCTGCTGACCTCCTATAGCCTCGCAAAATAGTAGGACCAGTGTCCGAGGGGTGTGGGGGCTGAAAATACTCTACATTTGATCTGGGTTATGGCTACGTGGGTGTGTATATATGCAAAAATTCAAGCCAGGTGCCATGACATGCACCTGTAGTGCCAGCTATGTTGCCCAGGCTGGTCTTGAACTCTTAGGCTCAAGGATCCTTGAGGATCGCTTGAACCCAAGAGTTCAAGACCAGTCAAGACTAGCCTGGGCAGCACAGTAAGATCTCATCTCAAAAACAAGCAATCCAACAAATTCATCAAATTGTACCAATGTTATACCTCAACAAAAACTTTTTTTAATTGAAAAATAAATGGTAAGAAGGGGGAAAAGGCACACACTTGGCTTTGGCCAAGTCTTCTTATTTATTGTTATTTTTATTTTGTGGGCATGAAGTTAGCATGAAGCCATCTGAATGAATTCTTCCTTCCTCCTGGGCATGTGAGCCTTGGGGTGAGTCAGCGAGTCTTAGAATGCTGAAGGGCTGGTATAAAGCAACCTTCAACCTGAAGATCAATAAACTCTGGCTATACCATAGAACCACTTGGATGGAGCATCTCAAAAGAAATACCAACGCATGAGCCCCCAGCCTCAGAGATCAGATTCAACTGGTCTGGGACGGGGCCCTGTATCAGTATTTAGAAAAGATACCACCACACCTGTTTTTTTTTTTTTTTTTTTTTTTTTTTTTTAAGATACAGTCTCACTCTGTCACTCAGGCTGAAGTGTAGTGGTACAATGTCAGCTCACTGCAACCTCCAACTCCTGGTTCAAGTGGTTCTCATGCCTCAGCCTCCTGAGTAGCTGGGATTACAGGCATGTATCACCACACCCAACTAATTTTTTCTATTTTTAGTAGAGACAGGGTTTCACTATGTTGGCCAGGTTGGTCTCAAACTCCTGTCCTCAAGTAATCTGCCCACCTTGGCCCCTCAAAGTGCTGGCATTGCAAGTGTGAGCCACTGCATCTGACCTCACACCTGGCTTAAAAAAAAATCTGTAGAGAGGAGATCTCACTATATTGCCCAGGCTGGTCTCAAACTCCTGGGCTCAAGAGGTCCTCCCACTTTGGCTTCCCAAATTGTTGGGATTATGGACATGAGCCATTGCTGCCCCTGGCCAGTTTTTTCTTGATATGAATAAACAATGTTGATGACCCTCCTGGGCCCCATTCCCTATTCCCTATTCTCCTCTTCCCCGGTGCGTCCCTATCTCCCCGTAGAGAAGATCTGTCACTTGCGTTAATACTTCTGACTCAACCGACTTCACTCTGGCACACTTCCACATTAAAATATAATAATTCAAGACTCCAGAAAATTGAGAAAAAATTAGTCAGAAAAAGACTATTGAAGAAACTGATTGTATCTTGAAGCATCCATTTGAGAAAAGGCATTCATCAGATCTTTGAAAGCTGGCTTAAGACTTTAAGACTACTAAGCAATATATGCACTGTCCAGTTGACTTGCCCTTAGGCCTCTCTATAATGGTAACTTGAAACCTACGTGAAACTTGTAAGACATTGAATAAATGTCTGTTTTAATGGCTTCTTTTCTGTCCACAGGAAATTTATTAGTGAAATCACCATTTAAAAGCAATGTGAACAACCTTCTCAGAAATCTATCACTCAGATGCACTGAACATAGTTCTTTGCTTACTGTTTTTTATCATTTTCTTTTCTTCTTCTTCTTTTTTTTTTTTTTTTTTTTTTTTTTTTTTTTTTTTAAGTAATCAGGGACATTCCTGCATTCATGTGTGATGACTTTTTAAAACATACCACTTTCGGTCTGGAGAGTCATATAAGTTTTAGCTGGATGATCATGCTGTTTTTAAACAGAGTACATAGTATATTCACATAAAAAAGGAAGGTACATCTATAAGGCTCTGTGCCAATATGGTTGGATAAGAGTACGTAGATGAGAGATTCGTTTAGATTAGACTAAACTTATTTCAGGGTTGGCCAACATGGAAATTAAGTTACAGTAGAGCCCTGGTGCTGAGTAATACTCCAAATACAGCTCTGTTCTGTTGTGGAGAAGGGATAGCATGGAGAATATTTCTCTATATGCCCTCATCCTTCCTTTCTGACTTACAGGAACAGTTGTTTCACTTACCTTTCCAAAGCTAGACTCCTTATTTTTATTCTCTGCCTTCTGCCGTCTTACCTCCTCCAGGAACTTGCTGTCTCATTCAGCTCCTTTCTTTATCCTCTTCAATTTTTTACCTCCATTGAGGCTTTAATCTCTGCTGAAGACCTGAACAATCTACTTTTCTTTGAAGAAAAAGAAAACAAACACAAACACATACCAAACAGATAAGCTGATGACTGATCATGGGGACCCTTCAAGCTCTCATTTATTTAATCCCTTTCATTTGGTACAAAATATCTGAACCAAATTGTCCAAGCTCTCTGAGTTCTCCACATCATTTCCTATCAGTGACTGCTCTTTTATTAAAATTCTCTTTTCTCTTAGTCTCTGGATCATGTCGCAATTCTGGTTCTTATCTTTCCCTTGACTACTTCCACATTTTCTTTATTGGCATTTTCTTCTCTTCCCACCTCCTAAATGCAAGGATCACTCTTTTGTCTCTTTTAATAGAGATGAGATCTCACTCTGTCACCCAGGCTGCAATGCAATGGCACAATCAGAGTTCATTGCAGCCTTGGACTCCTGGGCTCAAGCTGTCCTCTTGCCTCAGCCTCTGGAGTAGCTGGGACTATAGGCACAGGCCACATGCTAGCTAAGTTTTCTTTTAATTTGTAGAAATGAGATCTCACTCTGTTGCCCAGTCTGGTCTCAAACTCTTGGCCTCAATCCTCCTGCCTTGGCTTCCCAAAATGCTGGGATAACAGCTGTGAGCCACCACCTCTGGCCCAGAGATCTAGATTTTACTTTTACTTTTGTCTTTTTACATACTCTTCACCCAAGAGCTCATTCATTCTCATAACTTCTACTGTCCTCTCTTAGTGGAATTACTTTCAAGACTGTCTCTAGTCCTGACAGCCCTTCGCAAGAGCTAATCTCACTTCTTCAATCATCTTTTAAATAGCTTTATTTAAATGATCCTCTGCTTCCTACCAGAATTCACAAACTCCTGCCTCATACAGTAGCTCCTTAAAGTCTTCATTTTGGCAAATGGTGCTATCTGTCTTCCAGGCAGCCAGGTTCAGAACCCTTGAGGCAACTTGCTCTCTAGTCTTGCTTGACTTCTGTGACCAATTAATTGCCTGTCAATTACTCATTTTTCTAAAACCTTGCTCTCATTTTCCTTTTATTTTAACTTTCACTGTGCGACCAAATTCTGACCCTTATCACATCTGGCCATTACTATTGCAGTGACCTCCTTGCTGATTCTATCGTCTACTGCTCTTACCTATTCATACATTTTAGACAACACAGCTGAGTTGTTCTTGAACATTGTCATTTGTATACTGTCCCTTAAGTTGAACTGTGAACACAGTAAAGCTTTAAACCAAATGCACACATTTTAGTTATTCAACAAATGTTTGTTCATCCACTTATTCATTCATCCAAGCAATATTTGTAAAGTTGCCAACTGTTTGACAAGCTCTGTTAGGTGACGGAGTATACATGTGAATAAAATGTGGTCCATAAGCGTAAATGTTCTTGTGTTTTCCTTGCTGAATAAATGAACATAAGGAGGAAGGCAAAGCAAGTGTCCAGGGATGTGGTACTATTTGAGTAGTGTTGGGAAAGCATGAGTTTTGCATGCTTTCCCAACACCATGAGGTATTAGTTTGAATCTAAGGATCATATTGTACCAGTTCCATGACTGCAGTCTATCAAGCAGGAATGTTTATTAGTTGGGGTTGTTTAAGAAGCAGAAGCCAAGATAACAGATTTATTGGAAGAAACACCCATGAAGTTTAAAGGAAGAAGGAGGAGTAAGTAGGGAGCCCCTTAGGCCTTGATGTTGGTCTGACCCCTATGAAGGGAAGAAGGAAGGAAGAAGGGTTGGCTAGGGGAACTCTAAGATTCCAGAGTAGTTGCAGGAAAGTTTTGGCCAGGTTAATGGGAGTCCTCTAGCCAAAGTGACAAGAAGACCTGCATCTCACAAAAATGGCATCTGTGCTCAGCCACTGGGTAAGAGCAGTTTAGAGGAAGTGTGGTTCTGAGAATGAGGTTGGGGATCCAGAAGTCAGTGACTGGGCCAGCCTTCAGGTGACCTCCCTGCAGCGGAACACCTGAGAAACACACCATGCATTTGACTGATACCAACAGAAACTTCAGCTGACACTTGCCACAATAAAGAGTTAACAAAGTTTCTCTGTAAAGGTACAGATAGTAAATCTTTTAGGCTTTCTGGGCTGTATAACTCTTGCAGCCCAAGAGCTGCCATTGACATGAATGAATAGGCCTGACTGTATTCCAATAAAACTTTATTTACAAAACCAGGCAGGGTGCCAGAATTTGCCTGTGGGGCATAGTTTGCTGACACCTAGTTTAAGAAAATAAGGTGCAGTTTTCCTTACACAGTGGGATGTCTGGAGGTAAGAGAGTGCAGGTGAAACTTCAGCGGCTCTATATGACATAAGACTTCCTTCTATACTTTTGCTCATGTATTCTCATCCTTTTTAAAGACAGGAATGACTCCTCTGATGCCTGTCCCTTATTTAAGAAGCCAAATTATTTCCCTCAAATCCCCTAACATTAAAGAACTAATTAATTAATTATTCAATTATTAATTAAATTAATATTTATTATTATTAATAATAAATATTATTGTGAAATATTTATTGAGAAGCTACTACAGGCCAGGTATTTTTCTAAGTGCTCTGGCAGTTAACAGAACAGAACAAAATCTTTGCTGAAATGAAAGTGACACTCTAGTGGGAAGTGGAGAAAGACAGTAAACAAGATAAATTGTGACATATGTAGTAGTAGATGATGATAGATGCTATAGATAAAATAAATCCAGGAAGAAGTGAGGCTGTTCCAGGTGGTGGTAGTGGGGAGAGGTTGCATTTTTAATAGAATGAAAAGCTGTTACTGAGAAGGTGACATTGAAATAAAGACAAGAAGGTGTTAAGAGTAAACCATGCAAATGAATTGGGCAAATATTTTCCTGGGAGGAGGACAGTGTATCAAATGCAAAGGTCTGATGCAAGGAGATTAGCGTAGCTGAAGCAGAGGGAGTTGGGGGCATAGGGGAGGAGAAAGTGAGGGGGCCATGTCCTGTAGAGCCTTCTGAGCTTCTGAATGACTTTGGCTTCTGCTTTGAGTGAGATAAGAAGCCATGAGACTGTTGTGAGCAGAGAAGGGACACCATCTGATTTACATTTAACAGACTCACTCTGGGTACTGTGTTGAGACCACATGGAAGGGAGTGGCAGGATGGAAACATGGAGACCCACTAGGAAGCTTCTAAGCTAGAAATACTGGTGACTTGGACCAGTATGGCAGCAGTAGAGCTAGCAGAGACCAAGGATTGATTGATGATATAGGACAAGCTGTTGCTTGGTCTCAAACAGTGGCTCACAGGCTGCATGTGGCCCAGGATGACTTTGAATACAGCCCAACACAAATTAATAAGCTTTCTTAAAATATTATGAGGTGTTTTTGTGATTTTTAAAAACTCAGCAGCCATTGTTAGTGTATTTATGAGTGACCGAAGGCAATACTTCTTCCAGTGTGGCCCAGGGAAGCCAAAAGATTGGTAACTCTTGGTGTAGAGTGTGACAGAAAGAGGGGCAAGGGTGGCTGAGTTTGCAGTCCTGTGCACCTGGAACAATGGGTTGCCCTTTACTTACATAACAAGAACAAACAGAGGCAGCTATAGCCAGGAAGTACAGGAGAACAGAAGTGGATATGTTAGGCTGAGATTCTTAGTAGCTACCCAAATAGGGATGTTGAGTAAGCAGTTGGATACTTAAGTTCTGATATAGACTAGAAGTCCAGGCCATAGATGTAAATTTGGCAGTCTTCTGCATACATGTATATGTCATGAGCTAGAACTTTGTCATGTAGTCAGGCCATCTATAGCTGCAAAGAAGGCAGAGAAGGTGAATATGCACCATCTCCAACTTCCATTGAGAAAGGCAGCAGAGAGAAAAGGATGGGAAGGTCTGCTGGGTCATTCAACCAACAATGTCTGTATTACCTAACATCTCAGCTCTTCCTGTACAAAATAAGAGTAATAAAGTCTACTTTATATGATTATGGTCAAAATTACATGAGATAAGCTATAGAAACAGGCCAGGAGCCATGGCTCATGCCTGTAATCCCAACACTTTGGGAGGCCGAGGCAGGCAGATCACCTGAGGTTAGGAGTTCGAGACCAGTCTGACCAACATGGTGAAACCCCATCTCTACTAAAAATACAAAATTAGCTGGGCATGGTGGCGCATGCCTGTAATCCCAGCTACTCTGGAGGCTGAGGCAGGAGAATTGCTTGAACCCAGGAGGTGGAGGTTGCAGTGAATGGAGATCATGCCATTGCACTCCAGCCTGGGCAACAAGAGTGAAACTCCATCTAAAAAAAAAGAAACATAGCTCCTGGCATAATAGGACCTTTAAATATAGACGTTCCCCTTTCTTTCCTTTCTGTGACCTGAGATATGTCATGGAAAGTCCTTCATTAGCTTGCCCCAAATACTTATTTTTGGACTTCCTCATTGAACGAAGTGGTGACATTGTTATTTTTATAATCACTACTGTCACAAAAAACAGGAACTTTTTCTTGTTCCCCAAAACCACAGCTTTTCCAGAGCCTCACTGGTCAAACTGGGCTCTTGCCTCTCAGTCCCACTTTCTTTTTATCTCAGGGGTTTTGTTTTTAATTTGACATTTCAGCTTCTGTGCATAACCATGGTAGAAGGATTTCCAGATTCTTGGTAATCATTAACCAACCCAAGACAGGCATAGCCCTGCCCTGCCTCCCCCTCAGCTGAGGCCTTGCTGGAGAATGTCTGGGAAGGGCATTCACAGAGCACGGAGACATCCAAAGCCACATGGAGGGCACCTGGTGAAAGGCCAAGTGGGGGCCGAGTGTGGCCACGCCATGGGACAAGGTTGAAGAGAGCCTAATGCCATCTGAGGAAAAGGAACTCTAAAGAAGCTATTCTCAGAGAAATGGAACGTTCACCCCCAAATCTGGCTGAGCACTGTGCAGTAGCCTTCTTAGGCTCCTTCTCAGCCTTATCGGTTGACTTGATATTTACTTTACCCTCCCTTCTCCCTGTGCAGGGAGAAGGCTGAGAAGTTTATGCCTGTAGAGGTGGCCATAAAATCTTAACTCTTAGATAATATCGTTTTAACATGCTTTGTAGTGGGAAAACAATAAATATTTTAAAATGTGTTTGTCTGTGTTTCCAGACTTAGTGGCCAACCCACATGGGTGGTATGTGTGTGTGTGTGCATTTGTGTGTGTGAGAGAGAGAGAGAGTCTGCTAGGCCTGCTGTAACAAAATACCAGACTGGGTGTCCTATATAACAGAAATTTATCTTATAGTTCTGGAGGCTGGAAGTTCAAGATCAAGGTGTTGGCAGGTTTGGTTTTTCCTGGGGCCTCTCTCCTTGGCTTGTAGATGCCATCTTCTCCTGTGTCCTCACAGGGTCTTCCCTCTGTGTATGTCTGTGTCTTACATCTCCTGTTCATATAAGGAGACCAATTGTCATGGATTGGGACCCACACATATAGCCTCATTTTACCTTAATTACCTCTTAACAGATTCTGTCTCCAAATACAGTCACATTCTGAGGTACTGAGCATTAGAACTTTAATATATGAATCTTAGAGGGACACAGTTTAGCCCACAACAGTGTGTGTAACAGTATATATACACACACATACATATACACATAACATATATACACACACATACATATACACATAACTTATATACAGACACACATGTATGCAGACATACACACACTGTTATGTGTATGTATATATACTGTTATACACAGTACGTAAAATACATATTATATATAATAAGTATATAATGTATATTATGTAGATTTTTATGTATACTTCTTATACACACACATCCACACAATTCTGAGATGTTGTCCAATTATGCTTGAAACTTCCTCCTGTCTATAGAAATACCAAGACCTTCCTGGCTTGGTTAGCTTTCCCCATAAAGTAGACCTCACATTTCTCTGCTCTTCCAGAGGCTTGTTGTCTGCATTAGTTAATCTTTGCAAAATTCTCTGAAGGGCAGGCTCCCTTAACTTTCTAACCTCGCCATGCCTGTTAAGTAGGAACGGAATGGAGGCCCTCTGCTCTGGGGAAACTTCACCAGTGGTGGAATCTCAAAGCAAAAATGCCTCCCGGGTGGGGGCTGGAAGGGGTGAGCGGGCTCCCTGCTTTTGTTTCTCTGGAATTCCTTTAGCAGAAAGCAGGAAAAGTGCCCACAGCAGGGGACTCGCACAGGGTAGACTTCTGTTTAGGCTGAGGAAGCAGGGATCCAGCCAAAGACCAGGAAAACACCATGCTTCTGGGTTAAAGATAAACCAAGAAGGTATTTTAAAAGCGAGCTGCTGGTCCAGTGGGAACAATAGATAAGTTAAAGGCCTGGGGATGAAGCCAATTTCATCTCTGACTACTGTTGTTAGAAAACTATAAATGACATAAAAATTGGCCACAGTGGTCCACTTGAAAGGTTTTTCCAGACAATCTTAACTTTTCCCTTGGTTTATGGTCAAAATGGACAGAGAGAACTTATCTTTCCCAACAGTCCACAGTTCACTCATTTGAGGTGACTTCTCTACTTGTCGTTTACAAACTGGTCAACGTGTGTGTGTGTGTGTGTGTGTGTGTGTGTGTGTGTGTGTGTGTGTGTGTGTGTTTTGAGACGGAGTCTCATTCTGTCATCCAGGCTAGAGTGCAGTGGCACAATCTTGACTCCCTGCAACCTCTGTCTCCCAGGCTTGAGAGATCCTCCTGCCTCAGCCTCCTGAGTAGCTGGGACCACAGCCACGTGGCTCCACATCCTGATAATTTTGGTATTTTTGGTAAAGACAGGGTTTCACCATGTTGCCCAGGCTGGTCTCAAACTCCTGAGCTCAAGTGATCCACCCACCTTGGCCCCTCCAAGTGCTGGGATTATAGGCATGAGACACCACACCCGTCCTATTTTTTTACTCAGATGTGGGTACTAATTTGTGTGAGTTCTTGCTACTCAGGGTAGCAAGCATGGGCCTCTAGCAGAAGCACCTCCTGGGAGTTTGTGACAAATGCAGAATCTCAGGTCCTACTCAGACCTAATCTGCATTTTACCAGGATCCCCAGTTGACCCCTATTTTTATTAAACATTGAGAATCAGTGTCGTAAGGCCCTAATGCCCCGATAGCAACTCCTCTGAAAAGGGGAGACCACCTCCAAAAGTGCAATACTCTTAGTATATGGGATGTTTTCGTATGGTACCCGATGTTGAGTACATGATAAGCAAATAAATGCATTTTGATCATTGATAGGTCCACTTTCTTCCTGCTTTTCAGTCTGTACATTTGTGGTTTTAGAATTTATCTAATTACATTTTTTTAATGTTCTGCTATCATGGGTCACTAACGTGAGTTTCTGTGCTTCAATTTTGTCTTCTATAAAATGGAATTTAAAATAATATGTGTCTCATAATATTCTTGAAAGCTGTGTATGCGTTAATACCTGTGAAGCCCTTCATGTCCTGCCTGGCACATTACAAGAGTTCAATAAATGTTAGCTAAAAGCACACAGCAGGACCTCCATAAATGCTTATGCTATAATACTCCTATCAGCTGAGAATTGCTATGTTTTCCTTGAATGTGTTATCTCATTTCTCCCCACCCATTTACATGTTACCTTCCTTATTGCTGTTTAGTTTTCTTGAAGAAACCATAAAAGACAACCATTGTTTTCTCGTTACATTGCATAACACAATGCTTAGCATATAGGGGATTCTTGGTCGGTATTGTGGAATTATCTTTGTTCATGCACACAACTGCTTTGATAGCAAAGACTGATTTTACTTGTTTGATATTTTTTCCACTGCTACAATGACTAAATTGGCTATACTTCATTCACTCATTTGACAAATTTTGAGGTGAGTACTACATGACAAATTCTGTTCTAGGTGCTATAAATATGGCAAGAACAAATCAAAATCTCTGCTCTTAAACAGATAATTTCTAATGAAAGCAGGCAGATAGTAAGGAAGTACATATGATATATAATGTGATCACATGTGCTACTGGTATAAAATCAAGCATGATAAAGGGAAAAGGAGATGCTGGGTGGAAATTGATATTTTACAAAAGGTGATTGATTGGGAAGGTTTTGCTGATCAGGGAGCACTTGAGAAGACACCACTAGGCAAAAGGTAGCAAACTATTTAGCTAACGGCAGGGTAAGAGCTTGCTTGGCATGTCTACGAGTCGCTAGGAGGCCACTGTGGCTGAAGCAGAGTGAGAAAATAGAAGCATGTTGGGAGGCCGAGACGGGCGGATCACGAGGTCAGGAGATCGAGACCATCCTGGCTAACACGGTGAAACCCTGTCTCTACTAAAAAATACAAAAAACTAGCCGGGCGAGGTGGTGGGCGCCTGTGGTCCCAGCTGCTGGGGAGGCTGAGGCAGGAGAATGGCGTAAACCCGGGAGGCGGAGCTTGCAGTGAGCTGAGATCCGGCCACTGCACTCCAGCCTGGGTGACAGAGCAAGACTCCGTCTCAAAAAAAAAAAAAAAAAAAAAAAAAAAAGAAAATAGAAGCATGGCAGTAGGTGGGGGAAGGGATGGAGCTACACAGGTACAAGGTGGGGCATGGCTGCCAAGGTTGTGTGGGAACTTGTTGGTCATTAAAAGGCTTTGGCCACTAGAAGATTTTAAGCAGAGGAGGGACGTTTATTTTAAAACAATTACTCTTATTGTCCTATGGAGAAATAAGGGAGCAAATATTGAAGCAAGTAGATCACATTGGATGTGAATAAAATAATCAAGGGGAGAGATGTTGATGGCTTGACATAGGACAGCAGAGGTAAAAGTGCCAATAAATCATCAGATACATTCAGAATATATTTTAAAGATAGAGCCTATGAAGTTTACTGCTTAATTAAATGTTGTGAGGTTGGGGAATAAGGGAAAGAGAGGAGCCAAAGATGATTCTAAGGTCTTTGGCCCAAGCCACTGCAAAAATTGAGTTGTTGTTTAATGGGATTGGGGAAAAGAAAAGAGCAGGTTTGAGAGGAAAATTGAGCATCTGGATTTGGACACAGTAAGTTCTATTTGCTCAGTTGACATCCAAGTGGAGATGTCAAGTAAGGAGGAGGATGTACAGGTTAAAGTTCAGAGGAGATGGTTAGAGCCATGAAATTGTATGAGATCACCTAGGGGTGAGGGTAGGCAGAGAGAGGAAAGTGTGGGAGTATTTGCAAATTGAAAGTTAGAGGTATGAAGAGGAAGCAGCAAAAGAGATGGAGAAGTTGTCCAGAATCTAGAAGACGACCTAAGAGTCCAATAAGCCAAATAGTGTTTTGGCTTTTGCTAGTTTGCACATGATGAAAATTGAGAATTGATCATTACATTTAGTGATGAAGAAGTCTCTTGTAACCTTGATACACATAGTTAACATGAGTGGTGGGGACAAAAACCAGATTAGATTTGGGTCAAAAAGAAATAAAGAAGAAAAGTAGAGATAAGGTGAATAAACAAATCTTTTGAAAGTCCTTTGAAAAGTTTTGCTCTAAAGAGAAGCAGAGAAATTAGGTGGTCCGGGAGAGAGATGAGGAGGGCAAAGGAGGATTAAAAAGATGGGAGGCCTTATAATGTGTTGACATATTGATGGGAATTCTCTAACAGGGAGGAGAGACAATGATGCAGGAGAGAGGGCTCACTCCTCGAGATGATAGGAGGGGGTGGGATCTAACGCCTAAGTGTCATCGTTGCTGTTGGTTAGCAGTAATGACAGCGTATCTGTGGCAAAACAGAGAAAAAGCAGAATGTATGGATTGGCACAGATATCAGTTATTGGGTAAAGGTGATGGTGGCAGAATGGGGGGTTTCTGTTTAATTTCTACTTTAAAAAATTGAAATAGGGAGATAAGGAAGAGAGATGAGGCATTTTAGAAGAAAGAAGATGGGAAATAAACATCAAAGATGGTGGGAGAGAGTGGGGTGTGAACACACGGAAACTCTGATGGGCAGTATTCAGGTCCACGTGAGGCTTGTGGTCATGAATTTAATGTGGAACCAGGCAGCATCTTAGTGTGTTTTTCTTTGTTCTCTTGACCCAGTCCACGTGCAGGTGTGGAACTCATCAAGAGTTGTAACTTACACAGCTGTACTCATGGGTGGGCACCATGCACACACAATCATTGCAGGGACTGCATATCTAGCTCTTTAGGAAGCCCACAGAAGAAGCACACTGAATACAAGTTATTGAGGAAAATCATTTACCCCCAAAGGATATGCTGTTTCCTTGATATTCAGTTATTCAGTTCACATTGAATTTTGACATTCTTATTTTCAAAGACATATATATGTGAGAAAGAGATATATATTTATGCGTTCTTCAGCCCATGTAATTCTTCAGTTCTGCTTAGGCGCATTTAGCCAAGCCATCTTCGTGACCCTTAAAACACGGTAACTTTGTTTAGTGCCTACACTTCAGAACGGGCAGGTTCCAACTAGAAAGTTGTTCATTCTACTGAGTCGGTAGTGTGTTGAAGAGCCAGAAAGGGTTAATGCAGCTATTTTTGGGGTTCATGGTATCTCTCCCATGCCAAGATATTGCTTATTTTATTATGAAAAATAAAAATCTTTTGTTTTTGCCACAAGGTTGAGGAAGTCCTTAAAGATTGATTTGTGTCATCCAAATTTCCCTTCTTGCCCCTTCCTCCAGTGTCAATTTACATTATTACCCAACTTGCATCACTGTTTCTTACCTCATATAGCAGTATTTCAAAGAGGCCTTAAAAGCTGAGGGCCCTGGCAAGGAGGAAATGAATGAACCTTATTCTCCTAGAAATCTTTTGCAACCTCCTGTGGTGAGTGCAGGGGTTGCTCTGTGCTTCTCAGTTCTCCTCGGGCCACTCTTGGGCAACGGGAAGCTGACTGTGCCCATGATCACTAATGGTCCTTGACACAGTGTTTGTGTTGAACTCTCCAACGTACGCATGCATTGTTGGCTGTTGTTGCTTGCGACGCACAGGTGCAGGAAGTACCCAGGAGGCTTCCTCACAGATCTGTGCTATGCACATCTTCCATTCGATCACATCCTGTACTCTTTCACACACCCCCCACCCCACCCCCCCAAGTTTTCCCTGATAATGCCAGGGCAGGGACACTCTGTTCTGAGCTCATTAGTCAAGAATGTCACCAGACTGTCTTGAAGAGGGTTTTCTCTGGTGTGGGCTCTCTGTTGTTGGGAAAGAAAATCTGAAAATCATGCTATCTTTCCATGAGTCCAACTCAGGGTTGATTTCCCTCACCTGTGTCCAGTCACTAGAAAGATCTCCTTCCAACTCCAGGGAATTCACAAAAATGCCCAAATTAGTGGCTCCCTGACAGACAGAAGAATTTAATTGGTCCCTGGAATAGTGATCCTTGAATTCATGTCTCCGAATGGTTCATGATTTTGCTTCATTTTTCTGGGAAATGTAGCCCTTCCAGTGCACTCATTTGGAGGAGGGTAGCATTCGTGCCTGCCTGCAGCCTGTTTGCAGGAATCTTTGGGAAATCTACAGGGTCAAGCATTTGATTCACAAATACTCATCAAGTGTTTACCCTTTGCTAGGTGCTGTTCTTCAGATAAGTGATTTCCAAATTTTACTGTATTTTAGAATCCCTTGGGAGCTTACAAAAATCCTGATGTCCAAGTTACATTCCATACCAAATAAGCCTCTGGGGATGGGACCCAGGCATCAGGATTTTTTGAAGCTCTCCGGGTGATTTCAATGTGCACCCACAGTTGGAACCTATGCTTTTTGACAGTGCTCCTCAACTTTAATATGAAAACAAGTTACCTGGGGATCTTGTTAAAATGCAAATATTGATTCATTTGGTCTGGGGTGGGGCCTGGGATTCAGCAATTCTCTAAAGCTCCCAGGGAATCCTGCTGCTCTACAGACCACATTTTGAGTAACAAGCAACAAAGTTCCTTTATTCCCAGATGTGTCCAACTTTCCCGGCTCAGAGCCTCCACACATGCCATTCTTTTTTCCCTGGAACTACCTCCCTGGAACTCCCAGCCAAGATACCTCTCCATCCTTTGGTCCTCCAGGTTTACCTCGTCACCCAATATAATCTCCACCTTCTTTCTCTGTAATTCTATATCACGGTGTGCTTACTTGTTAGAATTATCACAACTCATAATTATTTATTCATTTTCTTGTTTCATTGTTTTCTCAATGATCTCTCCCACTAGTGCAAGTGTCAAGAAGCCAGGAACCATGTCTATTTTCTTCTCTACGAGTTCTATTCAGTACCTAATTCAATGACTAATACAGAGCAGGAATCTGACAGATGCCTGTTGAATGGATGACAATAGGGGATTTTCGGCAGTTGCATTAATTTTTCCATTTAAGGTAAGACAAGAAATCACCTGGAGAGCTTCAAAAAATCCTGATGCCTGGGTCCCATCCCCAGAGGCTTATTTGGTATGGATTGTAATTTGGTAATAAAAGTAACAGAAGAGAGAATCTTTGAGCATGTCTTACCGGTCCCTTTTCCTGACATGAATGTTGACAGAAGTATGGTATAGCTCAAGAAGCTCAGATCCCTTTCTAACAGAGCTTCAAGAAGAACACTAGTAAAATCTACTGCATTGCCTAGGGAAGGTGCCCTGCTCTTATGAAAGGATGAATCATCGGTTTCCCAGTGTTGTCTTTTCAGGTCATTGCAGCTCACTAAAATAACACCCCAGGTAAATAATCAACAGAGAAATACCATAAATGTCTCAGCAATTGAGTTAACCTTGGAGCTGCTTCTTTACTAACCTGATACTATATCTGAGGCCTTAGCTCCCAAGGGCAGGATCTTATCGTTTGCCAAATCTGGGACTTAGATGTCAAGCACACCAAGAATCTTGTTTAGCACCTCATTTTCAATTTAATTGGTGAAAATACACCTGCACAAAAAGTCATATTGATTTTCCATGGTCGGTGCAGAGGTCAGATGTGATAGTCTACAGGCTTTGTGCATTCCCTGGCAAGGGACCACGACGAAGCCAACTGAAGTAACCTAGCGGGATTAAGAGAAGAGATACAACCTTTGTCAAGTCTCAGAAAAGCCCAGAATGGGAGACAAGGTACTGTTCATGTGTGCCTTATTTTCCAGAAAACAAAGGCACAGAAGGACAGGCCCACTGCCTAAAGTCACCCAGCGAGTTCAGGCTGGGAAACTAGGAAGAAGAATAGCACCAGAGCATCTCTGTCCCCATTAGAGGCTTCAAGCCACTCAGCCATACAGTTTCTCTCTTCCCAAATTCACAAAGGCATTTATGTATTATATTGTTTTAAATTTTTCAAATGGGGTGTGATAGAATAACAGGTTTGTTTCAAGCATATACATCCTGAAGATAATGAATGTTTGTGCTTGCCTTGTGTATTTATTTAGTTTTCATTTAGAAAAATCAGCTGTTGCCATTGACTTTCTTCTTGGTGCTGGGATGCCCACGGGCTGTGGATACTGGTGTGTGCATGTTAGTGACATCTCCCTTTATACCTTGTAGTACAGTAAACAGAAAAATGGCCAGAAGGCACTGGGGTGGTATTTAGGGACAGGACACATGCCATCTATGTGTTTGGAGATCCCATGTGTATTAGTGCCACAACATTATTTAATATGATCCACACATATCTAAGGAAACTTTTGGTGAGATTATCCATCTCTCGCTCACATTCCAGGGTCTGGAAGTCTCTATAATGTCTAGGGTATAGATATTCTGTGTGGTTATAAACCTCTAAGCAAAAATATAAATCAGTAAGAGTAGATGAGCGCTGGAGAACGTTTCACTTTGGCCAATCAGTTCTAACCCTAAGAAACAGGGATAAAATCCATTCTGTTGTGGGCTCCGGAAGAATCTATGAGGAACAGGAGTTTCATCAGGGTATAATATCTCACAAAGCTGGCAGAACTGAAGAAGCTGCCTTGAGAAATCACAGAAGTCATAGGATCTCAGCTTTGGATACCACACGGGGGTTCTTCTCACCTAACACAGGTGTCCTTGGAGAACATTCCTACAGCACTGTGATTGAGGGAGAGCTCAGATCTCCGGGAAGAGTTGTTCTTTCTTGGTTCTAATTTTAGAGTAGGTTTTCCTTAATTTGAGCCTATGTCAGTATCACTGTAAGCTCCACACATTTGTCTTAGTTCTCACCTCTAAAGCCATATATATATATATGTTATGTAAGAACAATCTTTCTTCTGGCCATTGCATGTCCCTTACAGCAGTAGAGTTGAATTAATGAGTTTAAAAAGAAAAGGCTCCTTCTTCCCAGCAGCAGTCCTCTGGAAGCTTAGACATAGATATTAAGAATCAGTTTATTTAGTATTCTCTTCAACACTTGGAATATGAACACAACTGCTTGTTTCTTGTATGATATGTTTCTAGACCCCTCATGCTAGCTGTCCTTCATTCATTCACTTATTCATCAGGAATTCACTGATTCACACAAAGCTCAGCGGATTTTCTGAAATACACAGAACATGGGAGGACTGTTACCTCCCTTGTGCCATCAACAAAGCAGGCCCATCGCAAGTTAGCTTCTTCATTAACAGCTGCATCACACAGTCCTGATCTGCTTCTAGCTGAGCCCACCTTTTGCTGGCTGTGAGCAGGAAAACATCTGCCAAAAGGTTCATTATAGTCATCTCCAAATACAGTTCAAGACTGTCTTGAAAGAGAATGGCAGTAGATCCAATAGAAGCTGCTGGAAAGAAGCAGATTCACTCTGAGGAAACAGGCAAGGAGCTAGAGTTTGAAACAGGCAATGGATTGTGCTGTGAGGTAGCAGGCTTCCCTTCACTGGAATTTTTCAGATGTTCAGGGTCTTCCCCCACTGGCAGCATGAACTACAAGATTTGATTCAATTCTTAAGAGTTTGTGATTTTAGTGGTCCTTCTGTCTTTAGACTTGTACATTTTTTTTCCCCTGATAATTTGGTCTTGTTTTCACTAGGTGTAGGGAACAAGCCCTCTATCTGCCGCACCTGTAGGTAAAGTAAGCAGCCCATTCTTTGCCCCATGGAGCCATCCATGTATGACTGAGGCAGGGATTTTACTCAGTTCCAGGTTCTAAGAGCTTCACATACTTTTAGTCTTGCTGTTCTTCTAAGAGTTTTAGAGCTTTATGTCTTACGTTTACTTATTTGTTAAGAGACAAGATCTCACTCTCTCACCCAGACTGGAGTGCAGTGGCATGATGATGGCTCACTGCAGCATCAACCTCCTGAACTCAAGTAATCCTCCCACCTCAGCCTCCTGAGTAGCTGGGACTGTAGGTGCACTACACCTGGCTTATTTTTGTATGTTTTGTGGAGACAGGGTCCCACTATGTTGCCTAGGCTGGTCTCCAACTCCTGGACTCAAGGGATCCTCTCACCTTGGCCTCTCAAAGTGCTGGGATTATAGGTATGAGCCACTGTATGCAGCCCATCTCTTATATTTAGGTCTTTGGTGCATTTGAGTTAATTTTTGCATTTGGTGTAAGGTAAGGGTCTTCCTTCATTCTTTTGCACATGGATATCGAGTTTTTCTGATATTAATTGCTAGAGAGACTGTCCTTTACTGAATGGACTTGGCATCCTTGTCAAAAATCATTCAACCCAATAGGCAAAGGTTTATTTCCGGGCCCTCTATTCCATTCCATTGGTCTGTACATCTATCTTTATGCCAGTGACACACTGTTTTTATTACTGTAGCTTTGTGGTAAAATTTGAAATCAGGAAGTATGAGATTGCCAGTATTGTTCTTTCTCAACATTGTTTTGGCTACTCAAAGTCTCTCGAGATTCCATATGAATTTTAGAATGAATTTTTCTAATTTTGCAAAAAAACAAAGGCTATTGGGATTTTGTTAAGGTTTGCACTGAATCTGTAGATTGCTTTGGGTGGTATGGAGATTTTAACAATGTTAAACCTTCCAATCCATGAGTATGGATATCTTTCCAATCTGTTCATGTCTTTAATTTCTTTCAGCATTTTTAAAAAAATGATTTTATTTTTTATAGAGATGGGATCTCACTATGTTGCCCAGGCTGGTCTTGAACTTCTGGCCTCAAGCAATCTTCCCACTTTGGCCTCCCAAAGTACTAGGATCACAGGCGTGAGCTACTGTGCCTGGCCCTCACCAATATTTTGTAGAGTTCAGTGTCCTAGTCTTTTACCTCCTTGGTTAAGTTTATTCCTATTTTATTATTTTTGATGTTATTGTAATTAGAAAATTTTTCTAATATTGCTATTAATCTTCTGTTTTATAGAGGAGCATACTGAGGCACAGAGACATTAAGTAACTACGCTGATTAGTAGTGACAGTGATGTTGCCACCAAACTGGAAAGCCAGGATTTGGACTCAGGCACGTGACCCCACAGTTGTGTTCTTGAGTGCGCCACTGCACCATCACTACAGGAGGTGGACTAGATTCTCATGGGCCTTCAGGATGATAAAGAATTCTCGACAATTTACAGTGGAAAATCAGGATTGCTGTGGTTTTCACCTGCTCCTCCCTGTTCTTCCTTCTTTGTCGTTTAGACAAATTCTAAACGACAGACCTTCAGCTCTCACATGCTAGAACCTTGACGAAGATTTATAGCCTATTCTCTTTAGAGTGCCCCTTTTCCTTCCTTTCTTAACTGGATTATGAATGGCTCTTATCTACTTTTGTTCTTTTTCTTTTTTCACATTTTACTCCAATTTCCTAGAATAATTTCATAAATAATTGGAAGCTGGTTTGGAGACACAGCAATAAATTTTTTTTAAACGATGCTTTGTAGTAGCGACTCAGGCATTTTCCTTATTATGGATATGTCTGGACTGTACAAGGATCCCTTTGTCTAACTAACCTCAATAAACTGATGGATGGAACACAGGCTTCATTTGTCTTTGGCACAGTGGCACTAACCTGCTTCAGAATTTTGACATGAATTTTTAGACATTAAGTAACTTGCCTCTTTCTCATGAGCCCAGTCATCAAAAAGGGACATGGAAATATCCTAATGTTTCACCTGTTTTATTACAGGGTTTTAATAACTTAGAGAACCTCCAAATGGGAGTACTGAAAAAATATCTGTAGTGTAACACCCTCTGTGCAACCAGATGAGAAAATAATGGAAGAAAAGACCAATGTTGCTTCGTCTCTCTCTTTCTCCATTCATCCACCCACCCATCTGAATAATGACTAAACTCTGCTTATCTTTATTCCTACATGTCCCTGCAATCCATTCACTTTTCATCTCCACTGCATTGCCTCCATTCAGGCATCATTATCATTTGTCTACGTTGCTACTGCAGCCTCCCAACTGGACCCTCTTCCTCCAGTCTTTCCCTTTCTATTCCATTCAATACACTGCTACTAAGGTCATGCTCCTGAAAAAAGTCTCATCCATGGATGCACTCACGTGAAAACACTTGATTTTGAATAGTTTTGCTTCCCCTTTCTCTCACCTCCTTCCACTATATTTTCTCTAGGTAGACTTACTTTTAGGACATTCTGTTTTCCCTTCTTGGAGCACTAATCTTTTTTATCTGGTATATTAGTCTGCTCAAGTTTACTCCAAAAAATTGAAACAACTGTAGTTTCAGACAGGAAGAAATTTAATACAGGGAACTGGTCACATAGATAATAGAAAAGCTGAGAAGGCAAGCAAGGCAACTGATGTAACTCAGAGACTGCCAAGAACAATAAATCATTGCTACCCTTAGTCCTGGAGGGAGGTAGGGAAGAGATGATGTTATTTGATCCCAGGAACCAGACAGATATTAAAATCAGAGCAGGAGCCATGGACCAGTGAGAAAGGGGCTATCCTGTGAGTTCTGGAACCATGGAGGAGATTCAAACATTGCTGGGGATCCTCTTGAAACAAAAAGGAATGAGGGAGTGAAATATCCAGCTTTTCTCCTCCCCTTACCAGCCATTCTCCCACCGTGCTTTCCTTTGGCTGAATTGCATTGAAACTGGAGGATAAGGGTCCCATGAAATGCAGTCCCCTCTGATACATGGCAGGGCAGAGCAAGGTAGGAAAGTGAGCTGCATAACCAACTAATTCCCTCTTTTCAGTGTTCAGCTTAAATGATACTTCTGGAAAGTTTTTCCTGATGTTGCCATAGTTTCCAGTAATAGCCCTCACTTTAAATTTATCACCTTTTTTCACAGATGCTCATTGAATTGTTGTGTTTTCAGCTCACCTGTAAGGTTCCGCAGAACATTGTGGCCTCTATCACGTAGTGACATGACAATAAATATTTGTTGAATGGGGAACTGACCTTGGTAACTGTCCCTTATAGAAAGTGTATCACTTTACACTTGCTGAAGTGAGGTAAGTGCATATTTCTCAACATCTTCACCATTGTTTATAAGTAAACTGCCTAATTCTTGTGAATCTGATAGTTGCAATTGGTATCTCAGGGAAATTTTCATTTGCATTCCTCTTATTGTGAGTGAGGACAAGTGTCTTTTCATATGTTTAAGAATCTGCAGTGACTAATTATATAATTTGTCCATTTTTTCCATTTGGTTGTTGATCTTGGTCATACCGATTTATAGGAACTTGTTGTATATCAAGAAAATTAACTCTTTGCCGGGTGTGAGTTACAAATACTTTTTCTTAATTTGTTGTTCATTTGAGACTTAGATTATCATGCTTTACCAGGCAAAAATTTTCAGATTTGTCAATATTTTCTTTTATGATTTCTAATTCAATATGGGCTTTGATTTATTCTTAGGCATTTCTCACTCTAGTGGTCGTATATATAAAAAGTCTCCTGCTTTCTTTTGAGTATTTTATAGTTTTGTTTTCTTTTTTAGTGTTTAGATCTGTATCAATCAAAAATGTATTTTGATAACAAAGAAAAAGACGTGGATGATACTTTTGTTTTTTTTGGAGATGGAGTTTTGCTCTTGTCACCCAGGCTGGAGTGCAACGGCACAATCTCGGCTCACTGCATCCTGCGCCTCCTGGGTTCAAGAGACTGTCCTGCCTCAGGTTGCCAAGCAGCTGGGATTACAGGCGTCCACCACTACACCCAGCGAATTTTTGTATTTTTTAGTAGAGATGAGGTTTTGCCATGTTGTTCAGACTGGTCTCGAACTCCTGACCTCAGGTGATCCGCCTGCCTCAGCCTCCCAAAGTGCTGGGATTACAGGCATGAGCCACCACACTTGGCCAGATGATACTTTTTTGTTTCCCCAAAGAGATCCTCAGTTCCCCTGGTACTATTTACTTATATGCATATTTTTTTCTACAAATTAAAAATGCTAATTTTATTATGTACTAAGTGTGGATATCTCTTTGGGTTTATTTCTGGAATTCTATTATGTTCCACTGATTTGCTCCTTGATGCAGCAGTTCCTTAATGATTTAATGCTTATAATGATGAATTTTGATTGCAGTGTTCAGATGTTCTGGTTTAATGCCTATTGAAAATAGATGACAAATGATAAATAGAAATAATAGCAGTAACAAAGTTTCATATTAGTGACTCCAACCTAAACCATGAAGACATCTATAAAATTAAGTAAGATTGCTGCTTCCAGGCTGCATATGGTAGGTGGTTACAGGCTAATACTTTCACCAAAAATTAAAACCTGAATAAATTATAAAAACCACGTTTTAAAAAATGCCAGGGATTATGTAAATAAGGATAACTGAAAATACTACTTTCCAGTGAGAGGAGGGGAAATATTTCTGAGGGCCACTTATGATGTCCAGCCATTTTTCTGTTTTACTCTAGGGACACTTTGTTAATTCTGGGAATAGATTAAAGATTGGGCTTAGATAGGCAGAGAGACTCTACTGAGAGAAAGAAAACCAGCAAAACTGTAGCAACCATGCCGAGCTGGTGTGACAGGATGGGAAGTCAGAGGGACATAAATACACCACTGGATGTCCCCCATGGGCTTTTGCTGGGTTCTGATGCTATGTAGAAGACGGATGAACTAAGATGAAAGATTCTAAAATGCAGAGTAAAATCTCTCACAGGCTTGTGCTTAGGAAACAAAGTGAGCAACTGATCTCACTGCAAAACCACTCTTCTCAAGATCTCTGTCAGATTTTGAAGACACATAGGAAGGAAAGCTAGAGATCTAGGATGGAACCAGTATGGGGCAGAGCTAGGTCTCAAATCTTTTGGTACCAAGGACATAGAGACTCTTCAGGTTTTCAGTCAAAAAGCTAGAGGTCAATGCTCTAGGGGAACAGGCAAACCAGAGAGGAACTGGTTCTCACTACACTGCGACTCAGCAGCAATCCAGCTCAATTTCTGACTAAATTGAATTGATCAAAACCTTGGTTTGTCTTCCTAACAGGACAGGAGGAATACTTTCTGTTGGAAGGTAACATCTTCTAGAGTGACTACAGTTCTTTAGTACACACTATCTGGAAAACATTTTTTAAATTATTGGTCATGTAAGGAAGCAATATGACTAATAAGCAACAGAAAAATCATAAAATAGAGGCAGACCAACAGATTATCAATAGGTTGGGGTTACCAAACCAGGGCTTTAGTAAAACTATGATTATTCTGCTCAAGTAAATAGAACAAGAAGAACAAAGTAGATGAAAGCATGGATAATTTTAATAGGTAATTCAAATCCATAAAGAGAAATTAGGTGGATATTTTGAAATGGAAAACTGTAGCAAATCTCAAACAGGATAAACACAAAGAGGCGAATTGTCAAATTGCTTAAAATCAAAACTTAAAATCTTTTAAGCAGCTAGTGGTGGGAGGAGGGGCATCTATTACTTTTAAAGAAACAATGGTAAGTAAATCTGAGAGGTATATCTCATCTGAAGTGACAAAAGCTAGAAGGCAACTGAATATTTTTCAGTGGTTGAAAGAAAACAACTGCCAATCTACAATTCTATATCCAATAAATACATCCTTCAAAAATGCAGAAACATGCATGTTTTCAAACAAAGGCAGAGTGAAAGAATTAATTAAAAACAAACTACACTAAATAAAAAGCTAAATAACATTGAGCCCAACCTTTCAGACCTAAGGAAAATGATTCCAGATGGAAACATGGAAATGTTGGAGGAAATAACGAATAGTATAATAAGAAAATATATGGAAATTTCAACAAATGCCAACTGCACAAAACAACAATTTTAATGTCTGGTGGAGTTTAAATTATATGCAGAACTGAAAATGTATGACAATAATAATGCAGCAGCGACTGTGAGTAAATGGAATGTAAAGATTTCCAGCAATGTAAGTAAACTGGTAAAAGCAATCATTTATATCAGTACTATAAGAAGTCAAGAATGCCTATTATAATCACTAAGGGAACAATAAAATAATTTAAAACTAACAATAGAAGAAAAAATTAAATAAAACATTGATTACTTCCAAAAATGATGAGAAAAAAGGAGAACCGCAGTAGATCAAATAGAAAACAAACAAAAAGGGAGTCAATGTTAATTCAAACTTATCCATAATTATATAAAATATAAATGAACTAAATACTCTGTCTTAGTTTGTTTTCTGCTTCTATAAAAGAATACCAACAATTAGGTAATTCGTGAAGAAAAAAAAATTACTTCTCACAGTTCTAGAGTCTGGGAAGTCCAAGAGCATAGCTCTGGCACCTGGCAGGGCTTTCATGCTCCATCATGAGATGGCAGGAGGGCAAGCCAGCACATCCCAGAGAGAGAGAAGTCAGGCCAAACTCTTGTTTTGTTTGTGTAATCAGAAACCCACTCCCATGATAATGGCATTAATCCACTCATGAATACAGAATTCTCATGACCTAATCATCTCTTAAAGATCCAGCTCCCATTACCATTACATTGGTAGTTAAATTTCAACATCAGTTTCCGTGGGAGCATTCAAACCATACCATACTCTCAATAAAATAATACTATTGTCAGACTTCATAAGAAAATCAAAATAAAGTATATAATACTTACAAGAGCATAAAATTTCAACATAAAAGGATAGGAAAAGATATACTGTGCAAACATCAATCAAAAGGAAGCTGGGGGCCAGGTGCAATGGCTCACATCTATAATTCCAGCACTTTGGGAGGCCAAGGCAGGTGGACCACTTGAGATCAGGAGCTCAAGACCAGCCTGGACAGCGTGGTGAAACCCCATCTCTACTAAAAATACAAAAAAATTAACCGGGTGTGGTGACACGTGCCTGTAATCCCAGCTACCAGGGAGGCTGAGGTAGGAGAATTGCTTGAACCCAGGAGGTGGAGGCTGTAGTGAGCTGAGATCGTCCCACTGCACTCCAGCCTGGGCAACAGAGCAAGACTCCATTTCCAAAAAACAAACAACCAAAAAAATGGAAGCTGAGGAGTCTATACTATTATCAGAAAAATAATTAGTTAGAAAAACATTTTACCATGATAAAGTGGTAAGTCTAGCAAGAAGAACTTATAACTGTGAATATTTATGTGTACCAAAAATATAATTTAAAATACATAAAGAAAAAAGTAAATGGTAAAATAGACAAATCCAAAATCATAATAAAGACACTAACACTTCTTTCTTAATACCTTTGGTGCCATTATGCTAATTAGGCCTCTTTGTCAGAAAGTAGCAAGAGCAAAAAGGTTATGTAGCAGGTTCATGCCATGTATTGCAAGCTGTCCTGACACTTGGGTCGTATGTCCCACCAGATCCAATAGTATTGGGAATATCTGTGGTTCTTAGAAGTTTCCGGAAAACCCCATGAGGATATTCACAGACAAGTTCTAGATTTTAGAGTAAGGGCATGTCCTCTTCAGCCAACAGTTCTTTCCTTGAAAAGCAGCTCCAGATTATGCCTGATTGTGGGATACTAAATGACTGTGCAATCCCAACTTCTCTTGAACTGGGTATTACCTGATCCACTGAATCGTAGCATTTCATTGTAAAATAAAAATGAACATAAAAAGCTGGACCTGAGCAGATAAGGAGGCACAAGTATACTTACAAGCCGGCATCTCAGACTCCTAGGATACCTGTTCCTACTGCTGTGTAGGAGCCCATACCCATGACCCATGGAAGTTCCTTAAAACCAGCCAATGGATGAAGAAACCATGTGGGCTAGGTTTATAGATGAAGCTGCCTGTTATCTGCATAGAATTTGCCTTATAGTCCCATGTGGGGTGATCCCTGAATGATAATAATGAATGGAAAAGCTCCCAGAGGGTCTAATTTCATGCACTACATATAGTTGCCCACATTATGTGGAAAGAGTTATAATTACAATTATGGATCTACATTAATATCATGGGAGGTAGCTGGTGAGTTGACCTGCTGAATAAGGACTTGGAAAGTTGCAAGAAGTTCTGGGGGAAATAGTAGATGGGCAACTCTTGGAATGGGCAAAGAGTATATAGATATTTGTATACCCCATAAATGCCCAGACAGTATTGACGTCAGAGAATCTGCTTAATAATCCAGTCATGACGATAAGTCACCCTTATCCTGGATCTCAGTCAGTCTCCTTCTTTCACCCCCCCGTGTTACTATACAGTGGGGCATGAAGGACCATGCTTAAGACTTAGCAGATTCCCTGGAATATCTCTGAGTACATCTCTTTTGCCCAACAATTATGGTAAAATAACTGTAGCAACCCAATAATCACAGGATGACTAAGCACTCAGATCCCACAAAAATGAAGGTTTAGTTACACCCTTATAGAGAACACAGGCCAAGATGAATGTCAGGGAACATGAGATGGGTAAAAGAAGGCAGGTATGATGATCAACTTGGTCTCATGACCAACTATGAAGGTAGAGCTATGTTTTATATTGTTTCTTTTTCCCCTGCTACATTATAGCTTATAGGAAAAACACTGACAATAATGTTTTAAGTTTTCAATGGGAATATGACTGAATACATCCTGAGTGGATACCACTGAAAGGGTTTTGGGTGTCCACTGTGTGGAAATCACAATATTTTCATCCAAACAACAAGTGTAGATGCTGAGGGGCAAAAGAGGAGGACTAAATCTTTTGTATTGCTCATTGAATCAACTCTCTACATTTTCCCGTCTCATTCTGTACCTAAAGTGGCTTATTTTTATGGCCTCTATTAGTGTGTTAATCTCATTCTGCCTTCTCGTTGGGTTTGACTAATAGGAGGCCCAGGTGGGAGTCAGGAAGGCATGAAGAGAGAGTGATATCAGGGTATTTATGCCCATAAACACCCGCCAAGAGGTTGGTGGTGGTGTTCTTAGATAAGGTCCTATTAGGAGACCCTCTGGCTTCCCGTGAGGACTCTCTATCTCCTTCAGGCCCAGGAATGGTAATGGCCCTGTGCTGTTTCCCTGGGGTAATGCACTACCCCTTGCTGGTTTCCCTAAACTCTGCACCACCTTTGTAATTAGTCTGTCCACTAAATCCCCCTTAATTACTCATTCGGGTGCTCAAGTGAGAGATAGGTCTCAAATCAAGAGTTCTTAACACAATAAAATAATTGGAGGTGATCATTGTCCAGAAAAGATAACGTAAGACTCAACTTTGCTGCTAAAATGCTGGAAAAGTCACTACTTTGCAAAGCAGGTTGCTAGCATTCAGCACAGCAGTGTGGGCACCCTGATCGCCAAATGAATGAGATGACATTGTAGGGCCATGACTGGTGATTTCTGTCCTCACATTTTCAGTTGCCATTTCTGGGGCAGGCTCTTGAATAGGACCCATTAACTACTTGCTGAGTTACACTTCCAAAATGTGAAGCTGATGTCATTTTTCTCCTCAAGTGCAGCTAGAGGATACCTTTACTCTAGAGATACCAGCTGGTCTCGCTGTTCTTCTCTCCTGCCCAACCCAAAGCAACTTGGCGTGTCTTTCATCAGTATTTCCCCTCTGTTTTTAGCATGGAACCCTGTAAAAGAGGTTGGTGTGGCACCATGGCCTCCGTTCTTCTCTCGGACACTCATCTTCTCTGGAACTAATATACAGAGTATTTTCAGTTTCTCTTAAATTTGCTATAGTGCCTAAAAACAGACTTTAAAGGAGCTGTTTGGATCATTTACAAGCTGCCACAACGTGGTGTCTGCATAGGACATGAAGAATTAAGTGTTAAAATGTCCAAGTCTTCCTCTCTCTCTCTGAAGGGGTCTTCATGAGTGTTTTCACTCCCTCCCGTGAGAAGACACAAAGAGGTCTATGTGTGAAGCGTACCCAGCCTTCCACGCATCTGGACTGCTTCCACAATCTGTTTGCACAGGCAGCTGGAGGAGATCTGATGTACCTTGGCTCTGCACTACGCCAACACGGCACTTCAGAGGAACTTCCCCAGGAGAAGTGCTGAGCTACCCATGTCTGTAGCTGCAGCTTCCATCTATTCAGCTGATGGAGATTTGTATAGGACTAAAGTATCCTTCTCCTCAGGCTGCTAACCAGGTTGTGAACTGAGCAGGTGGCACCTGGGTCATCCTAGGAGTTAGGGCTGTAATTCCACCCAGCTTCCAGTTTCCTTTCTGTCTCCAGTTTCCATGTCCAAATTTGGCAGCTGAACTGCAAGTCTGAATTATGTCATCTTCCTGGTCATCAGTGTCACTGTCCTGTCTGACAGTTCCCTTGCAGGTTCCTTTTACCAGTTTATTCAGATCAGAGTCATTTCTCAGGTGTTGAGCTAAAATAAGCAGCCTAATTAGGAAATCTCTGCACTTTCACAAAAGGTCTTCAATCAATTATACCTTCTCTTGAAGAAGAGTGGTGGCTGGGGTCAAACTTGTAATGGTGTTCATTATAAGGTATCTTCAGTAGATACACAAGCAGTTTTGGTTGGGATGGCCCAGGCTATTTCTCCTGTGAACATTATCAGATGTGATCTGTACCTCTACAAACCACTCTTCACTTAAACCAGATAGCATGAAGCATGGTGTGGCCGTTTCCATTGTTGCAGTGCGTTCAAATTCCCCGAAGGTTGAGGATGGGTTGACTGCTTTTATTTTCCTTATCTGTATGATCACCTTATGCATTTGTTACTCTCATAGGATTAATGGCAACCTCAAAAAAAAAAAAAAAAAAAAAAAAAAGAGTCAACCCCATGGAGGCTTGTTGTCTCCAATTCCCACAGAATTATTTGGTCATTATACCAACACCTGCAGCTTATTTGGGCTTTTATAATTAAGTAGTCTCTGTCTTCACAAGTCTTGGTGAAGATTGGTCTTGGTGGAGATTTGTATAATCACTGGATGTAAGAGCATTGCTTTTAGGGAATGGCCTGTATCTGGAATCTTGAGCACTAATCACCCCTCCACTCCAGCATAAAGTGTTTTAGCATTATGGATGTCTCTCTATTCTTAGCAAAACTCAAGTTTAACAAAAACAAGTCATGTTTATGCTACAACTTAATTCCAGCTAAAAACCTTATCAGTATGTTTTTTAAATGTTACAATTTCTTAAGAAAATATCTGCCAGTCTTCTCTTGTGTGTTTTTTTTCCGATCAAGAGATTACATCAGCATCTATATTAAGTGAACATTCCAGCCTACCTTTTTTTTTCTTTGACTGGAGTTTTCATTTCTGACAACTGCGGGATTTGTTTTCCTAGTCCATACTTACCTTTTACTTCAAAAACTCTGAACCATTTCTTTTTTCTGCCAAAACATTAGTGGCTACCATTGGTAAGAGTGGCAAATCAATACCATTATAAACAGAGCTGATATGATTTACTAATAAGAATTAATTGTTGATCTTAAGACTTCTGAAATATTTTTCATTGGCTTTACATTTTTAATATGCATATTAATTAAGAATTATTTAGAAAGAAAGACCTGTGTGAAAGTACCATGATATATTATTTTACTGAATATCAGAAAAACAAGATAAGAAGAGTTGGGTTAGAAATATGCAATGACTATTTCTTCTTGAAGTTTTCTCTGGTGAGTTAATTTTCTATTTAACAAAAAGTTTTCTACTTTCTAGATGTCCATTTTCCTCTTGGATATAGTTGTTTTTAATGGGCAGAATTCAGTTGTCCAAAATGATGACACATATTGATTTATTTGGTTGTTCTTCTCTTTCTTCTCTGATATGATAACTTTAATAGTTAGCATGGCAGCCACAAAGGCAAAATTATGCAATTTCCTATTCCTTAAAATACTTTCTTCTAATTATTAAGACATTTCTCTTGTATTTCTGTATAGAATAGTATTAGGACAAGTTGTATATTATGTCATAACCTATGATATAATAGCTAATATTTATATAGCATTGTGGTAGGTAGAATAATCATTTCCCAAAAGATGTCCACATCCTAATCCCTGAAACTTGTAAGTATGTTATCTTATATGGCGAAAAGAACTCTGCATATGTAACTAAGCAAAGTATCTTGATGGGAAGATTATCCTGGATTACCCCACTGTGCTCAGTGTAATCACAAGGGTCCTTACTCCTGCAAGAGGGCTGTAATTAAAAAGTCAAAAAACAATAGATGTTGGCGTGGATGTGGTGAAAAGGGAACATTTTTGCACTGCTGGTCCTTGTAAAAGAGTCATCTGTGAATGTTTCAGTTACAGGGGTTGAAAAGAGGAGAGGTATTTTAGAGGTCTCTCTTGAAGATGATTAGGATAGACTGCTTAGTAGGCACAGTAGAAGAGCTTGTGTTGTGTTCAGCAGATACGCAATCTTAGACTTCCAAAGTTCCTAACTCATTCTGTCTGCTTCATTCACTGTCTGGGGTTGCCCTTATTCACTCTGAATAGAATCTGATTGGCAATATTTGGAAATTTGCTCCTTATTTGGGCTGCTCCCTTTTATTTTTTAAAGTTTGATTTGTTTTTTGAGATAAGGTCTCTCTCTGTCACCCAGGTTGGAGTGCAGTGGCATGCTCCCAGCTCACTGCAGCCTCCACCTCCTGGGTTCAAGCAATCCTCCCACCTCAGCCTCCCAAATAGCTGGACCACAGGCGCATGCCACCAAGCCTGCCTAACTTTTGTATTTTTTGAACAGAAGGGCTTTTGCCATGTTGTCCAAGCTGGTCTCGAACTCTTAGGCTCAAGTGATTCACCCACTTTGGCCTCTCAAGGTGCTGAAAGTATAGGTGCGAGCTGCAGCCCCAGGCCTGGGCTGCTCTCTTTTAACTACCAGCTCTCTGTGTGCTTCAAAGGGCTGATATAGTAGGTATTCTGGAGGCGTATTATCTTTTATTACTCCCAATTATTCTAAGAGGTATATAATGTTATGATTTCCTTTCTACTGTTGAAGAAATTAAGGATTAGAGAGGTTACCTTGGCCACAGTCTTAGGGTTAGTGAATAGGTTTGATCTTATATCTGTTGGACCTAAGGTACATTCTTCTAACCATTAATCAAGGTTTTGAAACTGAGTGTGGACTGCAGGTGCTATCTGTTCTCATAAAATTTAAATTAATAAAGGAAAGGAGAGCCACTTACCTATTTATTAAGTTTGTCCACTAGCCTATCTTCCAGAGTAACCACAGCAACCTCCCCAACAGAATACTTTTACTCTGGAAGTTTCCTGAATCACAACAGCCTGAGTGCAATGGGATCATGATAAATAACAGTAATAAAACATGCATCTATGGTTTGGCACACAGCAGAAGAACCACTGGAATCCCAAGCTTCTTAGTGAACCTTCCTTGTGTATATGGGCGGGTGAGTGGGCGTTTCTGTGTCTTCCCACCTCTCAAGATGGCGTTTTCCCTCTACCTCTCAAGATGGCACTCTTCTTCTTCCCTTTCTGGGAGGGGTCTGTCTTTTCTGCTTTCCCCAGCACTCCATGCCAACTTCCACCCCCTGACTTGGCATTTCCACGCACTTTCCACACTGGTGATGACACCGTTGTGGTCCTAGCTGCCTTTCCGTTCTGCTCACTGAAGGGGATGGATAATACCCTCATACTTTTGTTACTAGGTCATTGAACTGAGCTGAGTTCTTGGTTTCTCTGCATTTTATTTCCCATTTCTTCACTGGTCCCCTAGTTCCCATTCACCAGGCTCATTCTACTAAGGACATTCTTAAAGATAACACCATGCCCTGACTCACATTGAATGTAGAGCTCCAAGGAAGCTCACTCATCCTTGCCTTTCTCTTGTCATTAGGAGCCAGGTCTGGCATGTCAAGGAGTGTCCTCTGTACCATTGCTGTGCTCTGTTTCAGGGCTGCAGCCATCGCCCTTCGTGTTTCTAGCCACTACGTCTTTCCTGAGACCACTTGGTCCTTCAGATATGCACAGACATGCCTGAATTCTTGATGCTCACATGATTTAGGCCCTGGGAACTTTGCCTCCTACTTTTCATGACTTTTCCTGCTGTGTTTTCCCTTCAACAATCATCTGTTACATCTTTTTCACACTCTGAAAGCTCTTCCCTTCACTCACCCAACTCCCAACCCATATGGTACCCTTATTTTTCTCTCTTTCATGACTAATGCTTCTACACTACTACCCTTTCCTCAGTCACAGTCCCATATCATGATGTCCAATAAAGTCGTCTACATTCCTGAAACAAAGTCAGGCCAGCCTTCTGCCTCTGGAATCTCTTTTGCTCTTATCAAAAGGGTTCTAAATTGGGCTATTCATACCCTCATGGATAAGCAGGGCAGTCTTTTGGTGGTAGAGGAAGAAACTATTGAGCTTCTGTTTATATTGATTTTTCACTGAACAGTGGTAAAGAGTGCACTGTATGGGTCTTTTCTCTGTGTCTTAACACCATTGCTCTGGGTCTGAATAACAAAAGGTGCTGTATCACAGACGGTCCCTGAGGGATTCTGAGGAAAAGGTGTGCTGGAGGCTTGGCAATCCCTTGGCCGCTGGTTGTCAGCAGAGTAGCACATATTGTCATGTGTGTTTGCCTGGTTATGTGGATTACAGATTATACTATCTGGCATTACTAAGTTAAATCTCATAAAATGTTTAAGTGGCATATAAAAATGGCTGCAAAGAGATCACTAAGGTGATGCTAATAATGATGACAAAGGAAAAGGGAAACAATGGCTCTCCTGTGCCCCGTAGAAACTCTCATCAACCAAGTTGGGAGCTAAAAACAATGAATATTTAATCCCATATGAGACAAGAAGTCCAGATAATCAAACAAAACTATTTAACATATGGATTTAAAGTCATTATGGTTGAGAATGAATTTCATTTAAAGATATATATATATCTTTATATATATATATATATATCTGTGCTTTCAGATAGCAGCCATCACACAATTAGCAAAACATTTAAAAATTAAGAATCCAAAACATTAATAATATTTAAGTGGGTTCTAAAAACTATTTTGCTACCATTAATAAACAGAAAATAAAACCATTAACAAAATGGTACCAATAAATAAAAAGTAACTTTAAAAATATTTTTTGCTTTTCTCATCCTTTTACACTTCAATTTTTTCTGTGCATATCTTATATAAAAATATACAATATAAATGTTAAGTGTATTATTTATAAATAATGGACTGTTTTTATATATGTGTATTTCTTGAATATTTTTGAACACATGACCAAAAAAGAAGCTGGAGTTAGTGTCTTTGAAAGGAAAAAGAAAGGCAACACATTCTTAGATAAACGTGTACTCAGAATATTTTTAAATCATTACACGTGAATAAGAAAGAATTGATTTTCTTTGTATTTCCTCTCATACTTTTCTAATTTCAATATCTGTATTCTGATGTTCTCCTTTAAAATTGAAATGCCAAGCTGGGCATGGTAGCTCATGCCTGTAATCCCAGCACTTTGGAAGGCCAAGGCAGGAGGATCACTCGAACCCAGGAGTTCAAGACCAGCCAGGGCAACATAGTGAGACTCTATCTCTGAACAAACAAACAAACAAAAATTAGCTGTGGTCCCAGCTACTCAGGAGGCTGAGGTGGGAGGATCACTTGAGGTGAGGAGGTTTAGGTTTTGTGAGCCATGATCTAAAAAAATTAAGAAAAAAAAATATAAACCAAGCCAACTTCATCCTAACATTGTAATTCTGTGAAGTCCAACCATGTCACACCTCCCTGTCACACCTTGTGCTTTCTTCCCATCTCAACATCCTTACCACAGCCTTCAGATCCCTGCAGGCTCTTCCTCACCCACCCCCTTCCAGCCTTCTCTCCTCCTCCTCCTCCGGCCTCCTCTTCCCAGCCTCCTCCTGCTTCATGGACTCTGCTTCCTCTGCCTGTGCCCTTTGCTTTTCCGACATGTCAGGCCCCTCCTCTCTCAGGCTCCCAGATTTCCACAGGGTTGAAGCTCTGATCTACTAAAACCTTTTCTTAACAACTATTACATTCTTGGTGAGGGCTTCATTGGCCACCAAAACCACATCTATCCTTTTCCCTTGCTTTATTTATCTTGTAGGCACTCATCCCCATCCAATACGCTCTCTATTTCTTTTGTCTGGTTTACGTCTGTTACCTTTCAATAGAACATGAGTTCTATGAGGGCAGGCAATTTTGTTTATTTTCATTTCTAGTGCCTAAACACTGTCTGGTACATTACTCAGGCTTAATAAATAGTTGTTAAATAAATGAACAAATGAAGGGTCCGATATTATACTGTTATACAATTTAACTATTACAGTTTTATAACATATGAAAAGGGAGGTTTGATTTACCCAAAGACTAGGACTTTTTCGAAGTGTTCAATGTTATCATCTTGATGCACCTACATCAAGGGCAAAAGACTTCAGCAGAAAAGAAGAGGGCAAAAGACTTCAGGAGAAATATTTTGGGCTTTCAACACATAAAGTATTACATTTTGAAGACCTATACTTCTTTAAATTCCTAGGAAATATATTTAGAGGAATTCTCTTTTGAAAAATTTCTTTCTTAGATTATTAAAATAACTCTATATAGAAAATGCATAGAAATGGTAAGTTCAAGGATGTGGAATTAAAAATAGCGTATTGAAGGAAGTGATTTCATTGACTCTACTACATAGAAAAGTCACTAAAAGGGTCTATGGCCATACTACCCTGAATGTGCCCAATCTTGTCTGATCTTGGAAAACTCACTAAAAGGAAATTTACCCATGGGATCATCAAGGCTACAGATCTTTGGAAAAATTAAAAGTCCATGGAATAATCCGGGGAGCAACACGACTGGGAGAGTTCATAGAGGAAAGAAGACGATTTTATGGGTAAGAGTGGAGAGGAGAAACAGCATTGGAATAACATCCACTTCAGAAAGCAGTGAGCATTGGGATAATTTCCTTCTTACAAGACAATCTGTCCATCTTTTGCAAGGGGAGCTAAAACTAACTGAGAGAATGACTGAAGAGCAGGGTTTAATTGGTAGAAGTCATAACTTTTACAGAATTGTAATCATAGTAATTACCACACATCACAGAAATTTCTCACACTGAAGGGAATTGATGGCACAGGTCTTTTTCTTTCTTACGAATCTAAGTAATTTCTGGCCTAAGGGTCATGGGGGAAATAAAAACTCATGGTGCCTCTAAGTTATTTTATCCATTCCATTAGTAACACTCTTTTATCAGCAGGGCGGGCCTTCAGAAAAGGGGTCATGCACCAATTATCATCTGTTGCACACACAACTTGCAGGACATTCCTGACGTTCCACATTTCCAGGACACAACTGAGATACTGCAAAAAACAAACCAGTTACTTTCCCTCTGCCATAAGAAGACCCCTTGCTTGCATCTTACTCTTCAGCAGCTCCTATAGAAAATCAAGTTATCAATGAGCTACTAAATAATTGACATCACTTTTTATTGTTTCTGATTTTTCTCAGGTAAAGACACTAGTTATAGCATATACAATCTTTATTTGGATAGCATTGTTGGATTGACAGAAATTCAACTTGGTATGATATCATGCATGTATTTAAATTTTTTCCATTAAGAAAATTCTTAAATGTAATGATACTTTCATAATTCTGATGCAAGAATCCTTTAAATTCTGTGCTAATGGAGAAGTATAACTGCCTTCTATGGTAACCCATCAATAATCAGTTATTACATATTGAAATTTGTTATGTGGAAAGAGCTTTCTTGCTAATTTTAAGATCCTTGAAAGTATGAGCTATGTTTAATTTCTCTCTCCTCCCTTACAACTTTGTGTTTGTACATGATAGATACTCAATAAATGTCTCTTAGTTAAATGATAGACTCAATCAATACATGAAAGATTGAATTAGAGATGAGTATTAAAGACATAGACTCTCTCTAAGAACTTTAGAATGTAAATGGGGAGACAAGGCATAGTTTAATAAAGATGTAAACATGGAATAGTAAGTGTCAAGCAAGTGGTACAGATGATAACTTTTAATGAAGTCCAGCCAAGGAAAGACCTCAGGGTGAAAGTTGAACTTGAACTATACATTAACAAATTAGTAGGAATTTAGTAACTGGAAAAGATGCTAGGATATTACTTGCAGGTACTCCTAGGGACAGAATAAAAAACCTACAGAAGAAGGAACATTAGATGTGTTCCTGGGATTGCGAAGAGATCGGTTTAGCAGAGGAAAAAAAATAAAGGACATGAATGAGAAATAAGAGTGGAAGAATAGGCCGGTCGCGGTGGCTCAAGCCTGTAATCCCAGCACTTTGGGAGGCCGAGACGGGCGGATCACGAGGTCAGGAGATCGAGACCATCCTGGCTAACACGGTGAAACCCCGTCTCTACTAAAAAAATACAAAAATCTAGGCGGGCGCGGTGGCGGGCGCCTGTAGTCCCAGCTACTCGGGAGGCTGAGGCAGGAGAATGGCGTGAACCCGGGAGGCGGAGCTTGCAGTGAGCTGAGATCCGGCCACTGCCCTCCAGCCCGGGCGACAGAGCGAGACTCCGTCTCAAAAAAAAAAAAAAAAAAAAAAAAGAGTGGAAGAATAGACTGGAGTCAGACTGGGAAGTCTGCAATGCCAAAGGAGTCTGGACTTTATCCTACAGGCAAGGTTGAACTGCGTACAATTAAAGAATTCATTCCATCATCAACAGATACTTACGAATTCCAGGCAAGATGCTAGAGACACAAGTTAAGGACGTACATAGACACAGTGCATGACATGGAAGCGATAGGTCCAATGAATGTGTGATGAAAGTGTGGTAGTTGAATCTATCTATGCTGACTTAGCACACGGGGCTTCTGGGACCAAGCCCTGCCTTTTGCTTTGGACATTTTCCACTGTGCCCAGATAAAGAAAATGATGGCAGCATGTGGAAGAGCCCCAAGTGCTCAGCTCCAGGGGCCACCTCCAGGCAATTATCTCATTTTAACTACCCACCTTTTCCCCATCGGAGCTGAACTGCTACCAGAAAACCTTAGCAATGCCAATTATTAGTGTTTACGAAGGCTTCTAAATCTATCATAAGACAAGTAGGAAATTTCTTAATAATTTTCAAGTTCCTCAAAAATCACAGGGAAAAATTACCATATACTCCTTAATACTTGACACATAGAACATGAATATTATTTCTCCTTCAATCAGAACCTATGATAGAAAAAAATTAAGGTTTCTTTATATTTTAGTGACTTAAAATGAAAATGAAAGTTTAAATGTTAAAATGAAAACATATACAGAAATTTCATCATTTTTACCCCATGTATGGCACGGCAAGAGCCAAAAAGTAACCAATTTAATTTTTGGCAATGTAGAGAATTATCACGGTATTTTAGTGTATGTGCTGTGGAGGTGAGTATTCTCATGGTATTTTAAATACACTTAAAGACACATGCTTCTTCATAAGTGTATGACCACTGTCTTTTAACTTTCAAGTAAGAGGAGACTAAATTCTACCATGTTTGCAGAGGAGGTACCTTGGCCCTCACTAGAAATTTAACTTGCTTTAAACGCGAACTTCAAGCAAATGAATCTATTCAAAATTTTAATTTGGGTGGGTGAGGGGGTGCTTTTGCTTTTGTAAGAGAGCTTGATAATCTTTCCCTGTTGAGCTCCTCAGTCTCCCAGGCTCCGTGGAGCTGCAGGATGTCATGCACTTGGACAGCAGCCACCTTGGAAAAATCAAAGCAGGCATAACTTGGTGTTAATGACTTTGGTAGCTTAGAGAAATAAAAACCTAGGAGCAGGTCCTCACGTGAGGCCTCCGGGGGTGAGGTGGTTTTCCTCTTTGCAATAAGATTTACTCTTTGTAAGTGTGCTCAAAGTTAGATTCCTGGCCCTGCTCCAACTGGTTCAGGCTGACAATTCTGAAATGCCTCCCTTCCTGTCCTAATCAAAGGCCTACAACCAGGACCACAGAAGCAACCTCTGTTTATGATGGACCCTTGTCTAAGGATCAGGTTTCAAGCATAGTTTTCTACTTGCAGGCAGTTTTACCTGACTTTCTTCTTAGCTTTCCAGCATTTCCGCTTCCTGGGCCTCAGACACCTATCTTCCCAATAACCTATGACTGGCCTCCTTGGATCCCTAGTTTCTCCCTTGCTCTTACCTCTACTAAATCCATATGCTGCGGATCTTTTACCTTGACCACTGGGCTCCTGTCGGCTAGTTCATGCTTGCCTCAGCCAGGAGTGCAGTCTCATACAGTTGTCAGATTTGCTAGCCAGGACCTAGACTTTGATTTCCTTGCTGAGCTGCTCTCCACAGACACCATACAGCTGTAAGACCTTATTCAGAAGGTTATGGAGTCACTTCCTTGGGAAGTTTTCATAAGAAAGGCTGAACAAACTTGCTTAGATAGTATGAGTCCAGCCTTAGACACAACAGCAGCCTTATAATTTTACGATCCTTACCAACGCTTAGGCTACAAGTCATATCATGCCATTCTACAAACAATTTCTGTGAGTTGCAAACATTTCTGACAACCTTATCTCAGGTTCAATTCCAGGTCTCCCTCACATGAGATGTGTCATGTATGTGTGGATATAGGTCTCACAAACACTAAAAGAAATGTCGATTTGGGATAATATATAGAAATCAAAGCAAAAGACACACAAAAAATGCAGGACTTTTATTCTTCTCTGTCACTATTTCTATTAGAAATCCCAGTTGACAACCCTTATCATTCATTTTACCTTTGGAGAGATTTCTGAGTACTTCCAGTCACTTTTATTTGAATTATTTTGGCTTGCTTTTTATTTAAGGGATTAAAAAAAGGAGGGGCATTCTGAATTAAGCCTTCCCACATACATCTGTGTGAGGGAGACAGGTATCAAGCCTCCCATAGGTGATTCTGTGGCCAAAAAGCTTAAAGAGGGGAGCTTGTCTTGAAAACACAGACAAGATGAGTCAATATCAGACATCAGAGACCAGGAGGCCCTTGCTCAGTGAGCCCCAAGGCACCCCATGGTGGGATGTACAGAAGCCCTCCCAGGTGAGGAGAGGCAGGTAGTGGGATCTGGCTGAAGGAAGCCTTTCTCTGTCTCCCAGTATGCTGACTTAGTACACAGGGCTGCTGGGCCCAAGCCCTGCCTTTCATATTGGACGTTTTCCATTGTATCCAGATAGAGAAAACAAACAATGGCGGCATGAAGAGGGGCCATCTCCAGGTAATTCATCTCACTTCCAGCTGTCCAGGGTTCTCCCATCAGAGCTGAAATCCTACCCGGCAGACTGGCCACCAGACAGCTGGACCTGGACATTTCCTTCAGCAGCGCTAATTCCTAGTGTCTTTACAGGAATCCTGACCCAGAAAGTCACCTCAATAGGTAAGAGGTTAAAAAAGCACAAACAGGGGAAACAAACTGGGTGATAAAAATTCTTGAGCCCTGGGGAGTTCAGAAAGGGGATTTGGAGCACAATTCACACTTGGGCCAGCCAGCTCTGTTCATGCTGATAAGTCTTTTTTTGAGAAAAACAAATGAATTCATATCTGATAAACCAGCACATTGATAATACCGAATTCCTTTTGCCTTTCTAAGGCTCTGTCAGGGAGGAGGGATAGATTAGTTTTTGCTGTGCAGGGGCAGAGGGTGGTGAGATTTACTGTAGATGTTACACAATGAAATATTTTCTAGTTTAATCAGTTTTGCAGGGATTGTACTGTTAAATGTCCTTTATTAAGAAATACCTTCATGTCCCGTAAGACTATTAGAATGACAGTTGATAAAATCTGTTTTAAAAGTGTTCATTGTTCCTATCACAAGTAAGAGCAGCTTGGTTGATCCCAGTAGAGTTCTGATAAATGTTTATGTTTTTGTGGGGGTAGACCAAGTGCTGTTCCTCCAAATGGTATTTTCTACTGTATACACATGTACGTAAAACTTATTCTCCATGTCACCATCCTCAGACACCTAGCAACCAGTGACCCCCTCTCAAAAAACAAAACAAAACAAATTAAACAAACAAACCAAAAACAGAGTAAATAAATTAGCCTGGGGCTGCATTCTGAATGGTAGCTCTCTTTGATACCTGTCTCCTTCACACAGATGTATGTGGGAAGGCTTAATTCAGAATTAAGGTTCTAGAACAACTTCTTCCGAAATCTGCATCTAGACTTAGTACCACCTTACACCCATCAGTACTTTGCTGCATTCGTTAAAAGGTAGAACACAAGTCAAAAATTCCAGAATAATCTACTGGCTGTAAGCAGGACATATGAAGCAGGAAGAGAGCCCGGTAGAATAACTTTTTCTTCTCTCTGGGTAATTTGAAAATTAGATTCTATAAAAGATGATGTTTAAGCTGGGTCTTAACAAGTGGATAGGAAATAGGCAAGTGGAGGTACTTTTCCAAATACACCTAGTACAGTCTGGCATGCTCAATTATTTAGTCATGCATTTATTCAGTCACCCACTCATTCATTCAGCGGAAAAGCTTAATACACACTGAAGATAAAATTCCTAGGCAGATAGACTTGATTGTTTTCGTCACACAAGATGATGTAGTCACTTGAGGGCTACAGAGAAGTAGACAATTATAATACAGCGATCAATACTATAGAGGACAAGGAAAGAGGGGCAGATCCTTCAGTAACAGAGAGTAGAAGGATAAAGAAAGGTAGGTCTGTCTTCCATCCTGCTCTCTTTCCAGTCCTTCCTCTCTAAAACACAGAGAAATGTTCTTTTGTCATTATTTTCATAGCCACATATGAATTTATTCCTTGGAGTCCCTTAGGAGAGTATCTGATATGATTTTGGCCAAAAATATTCAGAATCAAGGGTATATTAATCCATCTGTTTTGTTCCCTTGAGTCTAAATTAATGGATCTTTCTTAAAATATGAATTAGATTTTGTTTCTTCCACTGAATCCAGGCCCTGGCATAGGCCCTGCTCGATTCTCATTGCTCTGGGCTGTGGGTTAATGACAGTTTTCAGAGTCCCATGTAGAGTCCTGTTGATTTGTGTTGGGATGTGGATGTCATCCCTCTCTCACCTGCTGCCAACCCACATAGAACTGAGGTGTCAGAAGCTTCTCTGTGCCTCAGTTTCCCTTAATTTTAAATAAGAAGTTCAGATTAAAGGAACTCTAAGTTCCCTTTCAATCCTTTTACATTCAAACTTTTCCCTTTCATTCATTTATTAAAAGATGAGTCTTTGAAATCAATGGTGCTTTTGCATCATTAGAGGGCAGACTTCCCTTGGAGTAGGAAATGAAGGAGAGTGTTGAGAAATTAAAATGTTTGATATGAAGCATTGGATTCCTCTTTTGACGGGAGAGCACCAGAGAGAGGAGGAATAGAGGAGCGAATGAAGATGATGAAGCAATTACCCACTAACCCTAGAGCAAATGTCCTCTACTAATCAAATTCTTGTAGTATAGAGTGTTGAGCTACAAGTCCCATTGGAAGGTCATGAAATCAGCATTAAAAAATGAAACAAATTACACAGAATCGAAAATAGGCTACATTTTACATGACAAGAAGAGATACTGTTTCATGAAATTATTTTTCTTATCCACTATATGTGTGGGGGTGTGTTTACTAAATCACACTATAAAATTTGTTTTTAAATGTATGTAGAGGTAACACACTTTAAAAATATTGAGCTAAGGAATTAAATGTTACTTTTAGGTTAAATATTCAAAATATTTACACATTAATATGGAAGTGGGAGCTTTTTATCTTCTTGAAGCAAAGCAAGAATTCATAGATAAACCAGAGTAATAAGTATTGAAAACCTAGTAATCTTGAGTGAATAAAATACATTCTGTTTCATTGGAGACACCAACATCTACCAGTGAACTCCTAGCATGTTTCCTTAAAAGTCCTTTTTTTAAAAAAAAAAAAAAATGAATCTCATTAAACTGAATATTGGCTTTGAAGACAGACAAGCCTGCATTTAGAGTCCAATTTCACCATTCCCTAGACGTTTGACTTCGGGGAAAATTACTTCGCCTCCTTCTACGCCTATCAGTTGATTTATCTTTAAAACTATGGTAATCAGACTGGACACGGTGGCTCACACCAGTAATCTCAGCACTTTGGGAGACTGAGGTGGGCGGATCACAAGGTCAGGAGTTCGAGACCAGCCTGGTGAACAAAGTAAAACCCCATCTCTACTAAAAATACAGGCGTGATGGTGCACACCTGTAATCCCAGCTACTTGAGAGGCTGAGGCAGGAGAGTCACTTGAACCTGGGAGGTGAAGGTTACAGTGAGCCAATATCATGCCATTGCACTCCAGCCTGGAAAATAGAGTGAGACTCTGTCTCAAAAAACAAATAAACAAACAAACAAACAACAACAACAACAACAAAAACTTTATGGTAATCATACTTGGCACACAGAGTTTTTTCGTTTTTTTTTTTAAGGGTAACTGCTTCATGAAATTGGTCTGAGCGTAGATTTTTTTGGATAAGAAATGAAAAGCTCAGGCAACAAAAGCAAAAATAGACAAACGGGTTTATGTCAAACTAAAAAGCTGCACAACAAAGAAAATAATCAACAGAGTGAAGAGACAACCTATAGAATGGGAGAAAATATTTGCAAATTATGCATCTGACAAAAGGTTAACATCCAGAATATACAAGGACCTTAACTCAATAGAAAAAATATTCGGTTTAAAAATTGGCAAAAGATCTGAACAGACATTTCTCAAAAGGAGACATACAAATTACCTACAGGTATGTATGAAAAAAATCTTCAACACCTCTAATATCAGGGAAAAGTAAATCAAAACCTCAATGAGATATTACTTTACCCCAATTAAAATGATTGTCATCAAAAAGACAAAAAATAACATATCCTGGTGAAGATGCAGAGAAAAGGGAATTCTTAAACACTGTTGTAGGAATGTAAATTAGTACAGAAAGTATGGACAACAGTATGAAGTTTCCTCAAAAAATTAAACATCGAACTAGCATGTGAGCCAACAATCACACTATTGGGTTTATAGTCAAAGGAAATAAAATCAGTATGTTGAAGATACATCTGCACTCCCATGTTTATTGCAGCTATATACACAATAGCCAAGACATGGAATCAACCCAAGTGTCCATCCATAGATGAATGAATTTAAAAATGTAGTACATACACACAGTGGAATATTATTCACCATAAAGAACAATGAAATCCTATCATTTGCAACGACATGGATGAACCTAGAGTGACGTTTTGTTAAGTGAAATAAGCCAAGCACAGAAGGACAAGAATCTAAAAAAGTTGATCTCAAAAAATTGGAGAGTAGAACACTGGTTCCCAGAGCCTGGGGAGGGGGAAGAAAGAGAAGGAAATGAAAAGAGGTTGGTCAATGGGTCCAAAGTTACAGTTAGAAAGGAGGAATAAATTCTGGTGTTGTATATCACAGGGGAATCATTGTAGTTAACAATAATGCATTGTATATTTCAAAATAGCTAGAGGAGAATATTTTGAATGTTCTTACTACAAAGAAATGGCAAGTATTTTCAGGTGATGGATATACTAATTACTCCAATTTGATTATCACATAAGGCATACATGTACCAAAACATCACACTGTACGCCGTAAATATGTACAATTAAAAACACAATTTTACACATTTTATTTATAATTAACCGCTGATACTTGTACAAACACACAGTTGTTTTAACAACTAAATCAGCCAATGTACGTAAAGTGTTTAGCCCAGTCTCCGGCACATAGTAAGCTCTCAATTAATGACAGTTTTCATGGTTGAAAGAAAATTAAACAGGTTTTTCTCTGCTACTTAGGAAGCCCAAGTGCAGGACAAGCTGTGTGACAGCTGACAAAACAATGCAGAGCTCACCTCTGAGCAGGCTGCATCTCTGTGCTCCCCTGCCCCTGAGAAATGATGATGAATCAGGTGAGAATAATAAATTAGCATGGATAACAAACAATAAAAGTTGATCTCAGCTCATACGCATTCCTTCAAACTGCCTCTTCAATCTGGTTAATAGACTATATCATTTATGGGCTATTTTCCAGTTGAAGAAACAAAGAACAGGCTCTCTCTGTTCAGGGTAAGTAAGCAAACTGCTGACTCACGACAATTTACTGCCCTGAATGGGATCCTGCTTCTCACCTCTGTTTCTGGTCACGATCCTGAGGACTAGCATAAAACATCATGTTTACATGCAGTAGCTTTTAGAGTGTCCCATGACAGAGGAGCAGCACATAGGTTACACAGTTGTTTTTAAAATGAGTGTCCAACAGCTACCAAGCTCAGAATCAAATCAAGAACTCAACCCCTTTTACAATAGCTGCAAAAAACAAACAAACAAACAAACAAAAAAAACAAACTTAGGACTATCTAACCAAAGAGGTGAAAGACCTCTATAAGTGAAACCACAAAACACTGCTGAAAGAAATCATAGATGACACAAACTAATGGAAACACATCCTATGTTCATGGATGGGTATAATCAATACTGAGAAAATGACCATACTGCCGAAAGCAATCTACAAATTCAACACAATCCCTATCAAAATACCACCATCATTCTTCACAGAACTAGAAAAAACAATCTTAAAATTCACATGAAACCAAAAAAGAGCCCGCATAGCCAAAGCAAGACTAAGCAAAAAATAAATAAATAAATAAATAAAATAAAATCCGGAGGCATTACATTACTTGATTTCAAATTATACTATAAGGCCATAATCACCAAAACAGCATGAGACTGGTATAAAAACAGGCACATAGACCAATGGAACAGAGTAGAGAACCCAGAAATAAATCCAAATGCTTACAGCCTGCTGATCTTCAACAAAGCAAACAAAAACATAAAGTGGGGAAAGGACACCCTATTCAATAAATGGTACTGGGATAATTGGCAAGTCATATGTAGGAGAATGAAACTGAATCCTCATCTCTCACCTTATACAAAAATCAACTCAAGATGGACCAACGACTTAAATCTAAGATCTGGAAACTAAAAATTCCAGAAGATAACATTGGAAAACTTTCTAGTCATTGGCTTAGGCAAGGATTTCATGACCAAGAACCCAAAAGCAAATGCAATAAAAACAAAGATAAATAGCTGGGACTTAATTAAACTAAAGAGCTTTTGCATGACAAAAGGAACAGTCAGCAGAGTAAACAGACATCCCACAGAGTGGGGGAAAACCTTCACAATCTATACATCTGACAAAGGACTAATATCCAGAATCTAACAAATATGAATAGACAGTTCTCAAAAGAAGATATACAAATGTCCAACAAACATATGAAAAAATGCTCAACATCACTAATGATCAGGGAAATGCAAATCAAAACCACAATGTGATACCTCCTTACTCCTGCAAGAATGGCCATAATCAGAAAATCAAAAAATAATAGATGTTGGCATGGATGTGGTGATCAGGGAACACTTCTACACTGCTGGTGGGAATGTCAACTAGTACAACCACTGTGGAAAACAGTATGGAGATTCCTTAAAGAACTAAAAGTAGAACTACCATTTATTTCAGTAATCCCACTACTGGCTATCTACCCAGAGAAAAATAAGTCATTATATGAAAAAGATACATGCACACGCATGTTTTTAACAGCATAATTCACAACTGCAAAAATCTGGAATCAACCCAAATACCCATCAATCAATGAGTGGATAAAGAAACTGGTATATGTATGATGGAATACTACTCAGCTATAAAAAGGAATGGATTAATGGCATTCACAGCAACCTGGATGAGATTGGAAACTATTATTCTAAATGAAGTAACTCAGGAATGGAAAACCAAACATCGTATGTTCTCACTCATAAGTGGGAGCTAAACTATGAGGATGCAAAGGCATAAGAATGACACAATGGGCTTTGGGGGCTCAAGGAAAAGGGTGGGAAGAGGGTGAGGGATAAAATACTGCAAACTGTGTGCAGTGCATACTGCTCAGGTGATGGGTGCACCAAAATCTCACAAATCACCACTGAAGAACTTACTCATGTAACCAAATGCCACCTGTTCCCCAATAACCTATGGAAATAAAAATTAATAAACAAAAATAAAATAAAATGGGCATCTAAAAGTCTTTTATTATTTGTGAATATTACCAACTGGAAGTGACTAAACTCATGTGACATTCATGAAATATAGAACACCTCTTTACTGGAAGTTCATTTTGAGCCTTTTCTTATGGTCAACAAACCTCAGAGGATGTAGATTTGAAACTTTGCAGAGATCAAACTATCTCAAGGACAGAAGACCAAACACTGCATGTTCTCACTCATGGGTGGGAATTGAACAATGAGAACACTTGGACACAGGAAGGGGAACATGACACACCGGGGCCTGTCGTGGGGTGGGGAGAGAGGGGAGGGATAGCATTAGGAGATATACCTAATGTAGATGACGAGTTAATGGGTGCAGTACACCAACATGGCACATGTATACATATGTAACAAACCTGCACGTTGTGCGCATGTACCCTAGAACTTAAAGGATAACAAAAAATAAAAATAAAAAAAGAAACTGCAGAGATTAAGCATCCAATCTACAAATTTACATGTGCAGATGAATAGATCAATGGCTTGTCTAAAACACAAAATAGATCACATAATTTTGTTAGTTGTAAGATGTTATAGGGATCATCCAGAACAAATCCTTCATTTTACAGATGAGGAAATAAATCCAGAGCTAAGTATTAGGGTGCCCAGTTTTGTCACATGGATAGCATGTGGCTCAGGACTTGAACTCAGACATTCTGTCTCCAAGCCCAGTACTCTTTCCCTGTATTCTACATTCTCAACAATGGGTATGAAGTAAAGGCAGTTCGTATAGTTCAAGGTCATGGCAGGACTATTTGGAGTTGCCTTCACAAAGCAAGCCAGCCAATTCTCACTCAGCCTGGACATAGGACAGACTTTCCAAGAGAGGCAGGAAACTGGGCTTTCTGCCACCCAACATCCCATTTTTCTCTTGAAAATGCAAAAAGAGACTGATTTCATTTCTGAAGGGCACTTGATTATATGATTCAAAAGCCCAGTAAATATTTTTGACCTTCAACCCAATGATTCCACTCCTAGAAATTAATCATTAAAAAAAAAAAGAACCTGGATGACAGGAAGGATTTAGCTTCAAGAATGGCATAAAGTTGTTTTTATAATGACAAGATCCTGTACCCAAGAGAATTGTTTAAATAAGCTCTGATATATTTACATCATAGTTTATTTTATTTTACAGCCACAAAAATGATATTGCAAGAAAATGACATCTAATAACCCGGGGAAATGTTCTTGATATGTTGCTCAGGAAAGTATCTTACAAAACAGCATGTGCAAAATGATTCTAATTTTGTGACAAAAATCTATATTTATACCTATATTTGTTTAAAAGAAGGACTCAGATAAAATATCCCAATGTATCAAGAGTCAGCAATAGAATGATTGGTCATTACTATTTTTGCCTTTAGAGTTTTGTTGTATTTTCCAACATTTTGAATACGAACATGCATTATTTTTATAAGAGACTAAAAATATTATTTAAAGCTAAAGTCTTATTTCTTCCCTCAATATGCCTCTGAGGTAGTCCAATAAGCTGAGGATGTAGGGTAGCACTTCAGGCCTTTAGTGGTGGTGACAGAGAAGGGGACAGAGATAGGGACATAGTCTGAGGATTTATCACATGTAATACTTTCAATCCCTTGGGATATTGTATCATCAAGCACAAAATTATTTTCTTTTCTTTTTTTTTTTTTTTTTTTTTTTGAGATGGAGTCTAGCTCTGTCGCCCAGGCTGGAGTGCAGTGGCGCGATCTCGGCTCACTGCAAGCTCCGCCTCCTGGGTTTACGCCATTCTCCTGCCTCAGCCTCCAGAGTAGCTGGGACTACAGGCGCCCGCCATCTTGCCTGGCTAGTTTTTTGTATTTTTTAGTAGAGACGGGGTTTCACCGTGTAGACCAGGATGGTCTCGATCTCCTGACCTCGTGATCCACCCGTCTCGGCCTCCCAAAGTGCTGGGATTACAGGCTTGAGCCACCGCGCCCGGCCAAAATTATTTTCTTGATGATACCTTCTATAGTACTTTATAAGTCTCAGACGTTTTTTAGACAAAGGCCAAGATAAGTGGGAAAAAAAGTCCATGACCTACTCAGTCTGTCTATTCACACTTTCCACTAGGAAAATGAACACCTTGGTCTTATAAAATTGGAAAGAAACAAGATCAAACACATTACAGTAAACTTATTGGCAATACATAAGAATCAGTAATCAATTTATGTGAAAAGCATCTGAGCTCGTACTCATGATTTCAGGTTATGATGCTGTGTCGTGTAAACCTGAAACTAGTAGTATTTTTATATTTATCTTGTTAGTTTGCTGAAAATTACTTAAATGGAACACATATATAGATGGCAGATGTCACCTGGAAGTGCTATAGGCACACGTTGGGAGCTTATACTTGCGTTAGTGCAAGAGTGTGAGTGATTCATATTTGAACCATAGCACACACATATCTTGGTTTAGTGATTGGGAAATTACAGGCCAAAAGTAAACTTCATGGAAAAAATGCATCACTACACACTATGGGGCCAATTAAATTGCTAATAAATGAAGCTAGACTAATAAACGAAGCTAGAATAATTTGTCGTTAAAATGCAAGAATGACAGCCACCAAAAACTGCCCAATCAAGACAAAAGTGCTGAAGCACTAATCTGAAAGTCACCTCCTCAAAAATTTCAGAATTCCAAATCTTGATGCCTATGCCTGTTTCACAGGAGCTGGGCAGTGCCACCAAGAAGCTCAAGTTTTTGTTGAGCATGGGATTAGAATCCTCAGTAAAATCCAACATGCGACTTTTCTTGGCTCATGAATAGGAAGTCTGCGTAACTTGTAATACTTCACTAAGGAGGTTAGTACTAAATGGCCCTGTGTAAAATCGATAACCTTGCACCATCATCTACATGTAAGAATTTAGGAAAGGACTCTCATTTTAGCATCAGTGCTCTCTGAGGGCCACCAGTGTCCCAGGTTCATACTTTAAATCACTGTGAGTTCAGGGGATTCTTGATCAATGTGAAGCCAGGACACGAGCAAGAGCCTAATTCGTTGACTCATCCAGAGCTTCTGAACTCTGGCTGCAGGGCCAGAGGCCAGGCTAAGAAGGCTGCTTCGGAAGAAATATGCAAAACTCCAGGACATTTTCCCCTATTTGCCTTTTTTTTGCTCTTTCGTCCTTTTCCATCTCTCCCTCCCTGCTCAGTCTGTCATGACAGAAACGGAAGGTTGGTGGTGGAGGACATCCCAGTCCAGTCTTTTCATTTTTTGCTGCTGCTTTTTCATTTTCTTGGTTCTTTAACAAACCATCTCTCATCTCTGAGGAGTAACTTTCCTTTTCAGCTCCCTACACATCTGTATTTCACAGAAATAAAAGGGAAGCTTTAGGATTTTGTCAACAAAGAGATGATATTGGAACCTCTTTAATAGCCTCCATCTTCAGGGGATTCGTGATTGTGAGAAAATTCCTAACTAGGCCCAAGGAGAAAACCAAGGAATTCTAACCACTAGACAGACACCGTGATGCCCAAGTCTTTGGAGTCTTTAAGAATTAGCTGGGATTTATGTAATGAGGCAGACGATATGAATTCCAGCATCTGAAAGAAGGGCTTTGTATAACCTCCTCCCTTTAAAAATGGTTTGGCATGTCAGATGTCATCTGGCCCTGACAATTTACAGGTCTCCCTCCAGAGGCAGAGGATAATGACAATAGTAGCAGTAGTCTGGGGGCCTCGTGGTCTTATGGACACTGAGAGGACAATGAGCCAATGGGCTGAGGTGCCAGCTGTGGGGTGGCAGGGCCAGGCTCTGAGGCTAATTAGGGCTACCAGACTTGAGGGCGCCCCTGTTGCTCCTGCCCTCTGCAGGGGCCCCATGGCTGCTGAAACTGCCTGGTCAGAGTGAGTCAGGCCTTGGCACCCTTGGACATTTGTGAGTTTTGTCTTCTGGCCCCCTCTCTCCTTCTGTCTTGTCTGTTCTGTGCAGCCTTTTCAGTCTTCTCCAGATTTTTTGATGCTCCTCCCATCCAAACTTGCTCTCAGTAAAGGTACAGATCTTCCCCTGAGAGTTGAGGATAAACTTAGGTTGACCACTATCTTTTGAAATGGAAGGATCATTCTCATGTTTTCCTCAAATGATGCAGACATGATCATGCCCCCTGCAAAGGTTGGAGTTAATGCTTTGGGAGTTAGAAAGATTTCTCAGATTCCCCGAAATCACAGGATTGCTACTTCCTTAAATATTATTGACTCCAGGGGCAATTTTTGCAACATGTAAATTCAAACCGTAAACCATGACCAGCTGCCTCCAGCTGTCTGTAGAAGGGCTTTCTACAAAGAACTCTGATTTCTTTTTCCTCAGAGAAGAAGCTGGGCCAATCCAGAAGTGCTTCTATCATGCCTTTATCTACACCCTCCTAGGGAAGTACTTAGGCAGGTTACCTAAACTCACTGGGCCTCAGTTTTCCTCATTCATAAAATGGGTATAATAATAATAATGGCACCATCTTATAGGAGGGTTAAATGTAATAGTATAGGTATAAAATCTTTGAAGAGGGCTTGACACACAGAAATTACTCTTGGGCCTAGTTACGGCTTACTTCTGAGGCTTGAGGAGTAAAGAATTGGGACCTAACTTTGGAATAGTGCTATAGGATGAGGCTTTTTGTTTTCTATTGTTTTAAAATCTAAAGGATAAAAACTAAGCAGCAGGCCCTCTTTTCTCACTTTGGGCATTTTGGGGCCCACATGATAGAAACTTATCTCTAGGAACCCCTTTGGCCTCAAAGAGGTCTAGTAGAGTACATGTGGACACAGTCGCATTTAATTTACTGGCTTGATTTGCTATGCACATTTATATATTAATTTTAGTTTGTATCATTTCAACCACTGTTCTAAAACAAGAACTAAATTTTCTCTCAGCATACAATACTTACAAAGGAAAAAGAAGAAAGATAAAAAGGAAAAGGAAGAAAGAGAGAAAGAAAGGAAAGAAAAAGAAAGAATAAATTTTGAGAACATGTAAATATGTTATTATTGTGTTAATCCACAAAATCCTAATGAACCAACACATGTTTTAGCCACTTCTGCTTCTGCTAAAGGATGTCTGTCTTAGTTAATTGAGTGTTGCTATAACCGAATTCTACCGGCTGGATACTTAATCTTTTAAAAAGAGGTTTATTTGGCTCATGATTCTGCTGGCTGGGAAGTTCAGGATTGGGCATCTGCATCTGGTGAGGGATCAGGCTGCTTCCACTCATGATAAAAGGTGAAGGGGAGCCTGCGTGTGTGGAGATCACATGGTGACAGAGGAAGCAAGAGGTAGTGGGGAGATGTCAGGCTCTTTTAAACAACCAGCTCTCTTGGTAACTAATAGCGTGAGTACTCACTCAACATCAAATAAGGGCCTTAATCTACCCCTAAGGGATCTCCCCCCATGACCTAAACATCTTCCATTAGAAGATTAAATTTCATTATGAGGTTTAGAGGGGACAAACATCCAAACCATAGCAGTGTCCTAGTGCAGATAACACTTCAATATTGTGATTACATGTTTATATGCCTGCCTAGCCTGCTAGATTTAGCTTTCTGAAGTCTCCTGTATTCTCTTTGTATCCTTTAAAGCCAGCACAGAAGGTATAACAGATACGTGCGAACATCTTACCTAGTTATTGGCTTAACCTTCAGTTACTGAGGGTAGTTGGAAGGGCTGAAGTGAGGGTTTATTCTAGGGATATACATTCTAATAGGAGAGAGGATCACATGGTATTCAAGAAGAGAGGCCAGGTATGTCGGTGCTTTCTGGAGCCCAGGATGGTATTGACACCAGATTGCATGGATCTCCACTCTGATTTGTCCTTGATGTAGCTCATTTCTCTAATCTCTCTCTCTCTCTCTCTCTTTCTCTCTCTCCCTCCCTCTCTCTCTCTCTCTCTCTCTCTCTCTCTCTCTCTCTCTCTCTCGAAGCAGAGACTGCCAAATGCAACACCTCATTTTGGATGTGGAGTCCGGGAGGCTTGACTGCTCTGTATTTTCCTACAAATGAACCTTGTTTGGAAGTTCTAGCAGGAGCTACTTGTACACCTGTGAACCAGGAAAGGTTCTCCTCTACTGGGGAAGATGATCGTCTTCTTCGACCAAGCACACAGCTCCAGGAGGAATGCACATGGAGCTGTGTAGAAGGAAAGGGCCACCCACCTAACCAGCCAGATCAGTCAAATCAACCCTGGGGATCAATGTGGTGACAAATGTCACAGCCAGATCACCCTCACATCCTCCATCTCTTTATGAAATGTCAACTTTGAATGCTGCCAACATATTTCTGCACCCTCTACCTCTGCTTCCTCTGACAAAGCAGGATGTGAATGGACTGCTTCTGGGCTGTGACGTGGATGGGGAAGGACCTATGTGTCTGCTCCACCCAGGATCAGCAGCCCAGCATTTTTTCTGCTGTTCATCTGGTGCCTGAGGTGGATGGGGTCCCAATGGGACCTTTTTTCCTAATTGCCTATGCCATGGGATTAAATATCATCAGAGTCAGAATTTGAGACAAGGTTGTTTTTATATTCATTCCAGTGACAAACTTTCAACGGATATAACAATGCCTAGAAACAATGCCTGGGACATGGAAAGTGACATCTCAAAGGAGTCAGCCAATATTTCAAATTCTAAGGGCCTGTCTCACTCCATCTACAACCATAATCATCTCTCTTATCCCTAATAAATCTCCAAGCAACCACACACTATTACTAGTGAGAAAAGGATAGAAATGTACATCCTAAGAGAAAGGATATCTTTAAGGCACTAACCAGAGCTGGTTTGAGTCACCTGTATACAGCACTGTATTTTTGTGGTTTTATTTTTTCTTAACCTTTTAAATTCAGGGTTATCTCAAGATGGGGAGACAAGAAAGCAACAAGAAATCCACAAGGAGGCAGATCTAAAAGGAAGGAGAGAAGTTGTGAGCAAAGGACAGTGAGTGACTGATTCTAAGGGTGGTGAAGACCAAGAGCAAAAATGCTGTTTTAATAAGTAAAACATTTGCCACATATCCTGTTAGAATTTCTGTCCTCCTTGCCCTTAACCCTGCCTCTTAGGGATGGAGAAAGGAGGCACCATCAGCACAGGAAGTCACCTGTCAGTGCAGCTCTCCCTCCCTGAGCCTGGCCATTCCATTCGCCCTCAGCTCCCAGTGGAAATCTGTTATCACAGTACTTGCCACACTACATTGAAGTTGGCTCTTTCTCATGGAAACACATCAGTCCTCTCAAGCACAGGACCAACTTATTCATCTTTATACCTTCAGAGCCCAGTCCCTTGTTGAAGAAATATTGTTTGAAAAGAGCTGTAAATTTTCCTCCATAAAACACAGTAAAAAGATATTTTCCATTTGCCCAATTGCTTAAAAATTTTAAATTGGAAGCCATGTATAACTTCCTTTCTTCTTAATCGTGTAACTGCTGAGAGTGACAGTTCTTAATACAGATATAACAAGAAAGGTTAAAGTTCATGCCAGTACCTATAGTAGCAATAAGGTATAACACCTAAGTGCGTTATTATTGTGGCTTAGCATGTTTCTCTCTTGCTAGGATGAAGTTTGGCATTGACTGACAGGTCAATACCACCTGAAAACCCCCAGCAAAGCCAAGCCCAGCATTAAGAGCTTCTTGTTTTAAATGAACCGCTAGGGACCTAGTCCTTCAGCATCAGAACAAAAGGGGAAGATGGGTCCTTTGATATCAAAACCAAAATTCATCCTGATTTGAGAGTTCTTTATTCTTTCTGGCAGTGCAGTGGTACGATCTTGGCTTACTGCAACCTCTGCCTCCCAGGTTCAAGAGATTCTCCTGCCTCAGCCTCCCGAGTAGCTGGGATTACACGCGCGTGCCACCGCGCACGGCTAATTTTTTGTATTTTAGTAGAGACGGGGTTTCACCATGTTGCCCAGGCTGTTCTCCAACTCCTGAGCTCAGGCAATTCACCCACCTTGACCTCCCAAAGTGCTGGGATTACAGCCATGAGCCACCTCACGCGGCCCTCCTTTTGTATTTTTCTACAAGTTGTCACAGATCAGTTATGGTTGTTACAAGTGTTCCTGGAAGCTAATTGTTGGCCATCACATTAACGGCAACAATAGAAACTCTCAGGGTGGGTCCTTGTCTTTAGCACTACATATCTAAAGTAGATCTTATTTGAAATGGTTTGAAATGAATAGAGGAAATGAGATGGGCACAAGCTGCATAACATCTTTATCACTGTCTCTGCGTTTCATCCTGATGCCCATACCTCTGGATCACCTTCCTCCTGGGTACCCTACCATTGTGCATGCCTGTATTCTTCTTACCAGTATTTGGCGTTCTCTGTTCTGCTCAGAATAGCATGCGAAACAACCGCTTGTGGAGCTGCTCTCCATTGTTAGGGAGACAATAAAAGGATGTCTGATAAGCATCTTACAACAGATTTTTTCTACAGCTGAAGCATATTGGCGGCATAATTTTCCAAATTTGCATCCTACCTGTGGCTCCAAGGAGCTAACCTAGACTCCTTGCCAAGGGAGGACATTGTTCCTTAATTTCTAGAGGCTGCAGGCACTTACCGGATTGTTATTGATATTGTCTTAGACCTGGCTCATTCTCACACTACTAACTGGTAACTATGAATCTCTGGCTGCTCAAAAGACTTTTGCAGTGGCTCAATGTTTCAGGAAAACCTCTCTGAGAAGTGCATGAGCAGGTACAATGCAGTCTGTGTTTTCAAATATGTATTTATATTTAAATACAACATATATTTAAGTAAACGTGTAGAAAATCCAGGTTTTTTCTTAAAAGGTAGATTGAAAATGATGCCTTGCTCTATAGAAGAGTCACAAAAAGAGGACAGAAATTTTTTGGACTCTGATGTAATCGCTATGTTTACTCCGCTGGAGGTTTTCAGCAGTGGCTCAACTCCCATTTTCAAGAACATTCTAGAAGGATGTATGTTTATGTGAGTTGGAAACTACACTAGATTTTTTTTTAAATGCTTGTTCTAAGATCCAATTTTTCTCCAACTCCTTTAAATAAAAGCATCCCTATATATTTAAAATATAATTAAATTAAAGAAATTTCAACATACATGTGAGTCTGTAGGAATGCCTGTTGGCTGAAACAAAACTGTTGTTTATGACTCTTTGACCAACTCTGTTTATTATGTGTGTGCAATGTGTAAGGCATGATGCAAATATTTTGGATATCAAGAAGGTAAAGGCACCTCACTTCAATCTGAAATAGTTATTGAGGAGACAAATCATAGCTTGATAGATAATTACTTTTTAAAAACCAAATGGTTGTTTAAAACTCTATGCGGGTGATTTGTGAGTTCTGATTAAGGTGAGAACATTCCAGACTACAATATTAAAAGCTTTCATTAAAGAAGTGGAGTTTAAACTGTCCTCTTTGAAGAATTCTTGTACCTATGTGTTTCTACTGCTTCTTTTTTTTTTTTTTTGAGACGGAGTCTCGCTCTGTTGCCCAGGCTGGAGTGCAGTGGCCGGATCTCAGCTCACTGCAAGCTCCGCCTCCCGGGTCCACGCCATTCTCCTGCCTCAGCCTCCCGAGTAGCTGGGACTACAGGCGCCCGCCATCTCGCCCGGCTAATTTTTTGTATTTTTTAAGTGGAGACGGGGTTTCACTGTGTTAGCCAGGATGGTCTCGACCTCCTGACCTTGTGATCCGCCCGCCTCGGCCTCCCAAAGTGCTGGGATTACAGGCTTGAGCCACCGCGCCCGGCCACTACTGCTTCTTTTTAATCATATATTCTATATTCCTGGTTAATCAGAAATTAACCTAGAATAATAATTTCTTTTATCATTTTCTATGTCTCTCAGAAAATCAAAAAAGTAACAGGACAGTTAGAATTCCAAACAGTAAACATAATGGGGAAGGGTTGTTATTTATTGACAACCCACAGTTTTAAGAGTCTTCATAATTATTTAGCATTTTGATTTCATTCCTTCAGTTTACACTTGTTTTCAGCATAATCATGGCCAAAATAAGAAGAAACGGCAGGAGGCAAATTAATGCCTTAGAAACCCTAGGTCAGAATCATCAAAGAGACAATGATTGCAACATTTTAAAATTGTTGAAAATAGCTAGTGTGGTTACTTCACACAATGTGAATAATGAGGAGGAATTTCAGGGATTAGACTGAATTTCTGCATTTTGCAACATTTGGTAAACATAAAGTTCTTCCATTTTTTGTTCACCATATGTGCCATATTTTCTATTAGCATAAAATTCCTATGACCCTTAAATAATTCAAATTCAGTGAGAACATAATTAAGATTCTGTTAAAGTTAAATAGATGAACAAAATTCTAGTCTTTTTACTTCGAAAGTAAAACAGCTTCTCTGGGCCACTCATATATGGAGATTTATCTTTTTTGCAAATATTTTTAATAATATAAAATAATGTTTAGAAATCAAATGTTTGTTATGAACTGGCTTCATGATAGAATGATAGTTTCACTTGACCTGTTAATTATTTTAAACTTTTAAATAGAATTCATAAAACGTGCTTCCCACTTACTTCATCTGTTCCCCAAGTAATTGGGTTTCAGTCACTTTTTTGGTCTTGATTTTTTTGGTGAGCCGGAAGGAAGCAAAATCAATGTACAGGAAGCACCCAACTTCATCCACCTGGGAAAAATGAAACCTTTTACAAGTATTTGTAGGACATGTACTCAGCCTGATGCTAATGACTCCTTTGTATATAAAGAAGTGAGCCTTGGTGCAGACCCTCAAAGAGCTTCCCTTTCTTACTAGGAAAACAGGGCTCCCTGCAAGTGACCTAATTAACCAGTAAGAGCAAACTTGAGTGAGTCAGACTAACAATATTAGGAGTAAGAGATACACAATTGGGAATCAGAGCCATCAGTGAAATGCCCAGGAGAAAGCAGGATCTGAACCGATCTTTGAGATATACCTCATTCTGGAAAGCCATGAAATCAACAAACACTGGACAGAGGCCACTATGTTCATGGGCCGGTGAAAAACAATCACTTAAACAAACAGAAACAACACTAAAAACAAACGAACAAAAGGATCCTTCCTGTCGGGAGCAGGGGTGTCCTTGGGGAATAGTGGACATAGGTGAGTCAGTAGCCAAGGGGTGATCAGGTGATGGTGGGCTCTGAAATTTAAGCAGAAGAGCGACATAATATGGTGCCCTCTGAACTCCCTTAAGTTCTTTTGAGGAAACCTGGAGAACAATAGGCTGGACAAGGTATCACACTAGAGTATCAGATAATCTGTTTGGTGTCTCAATTCATCATAGAAGTAGTTAGGAGGTAAGTTAGGAATAAGTCATCTCATTCTAAGTGGTGTTGGGAGGTTTGTTTTTAACCCATAATTTTTCTTGAACTTTCGATAACTGTTGCTGATCAGCTTCTAGCTTAATTCTAAAAGACATTAGGAGTGAAAGAGACAATCATTTGGAATTTGAAAGCCTGTTTTTGCTTTTTTTTAAGGATGACTGGAGCTTCAGGCTCTAGTATTTTATTACATCTATCACATATTTATTACACTCAGATATGGCAGCTCTTCATAGCAATGACTAAGAACAAAGACCCTAGAGTCAGAGGCAGATTGGGACTGAATCCCACGTCTACTTCTCAAAGGTATATCACCTTGAGGAAGTTATTTTATTTACCTGAGTCCCAGTTTCCTCATATATGAAACGAATACAATGATGATAAAATAATAATAATACCTACCTCATAAGACTACAGGTGTATATTTATTTTACTTATATTTATGTTTTTATATAGTTTCTAGAACAGTGCTTGGTGCAGAAGAAGCAATCAATTAGGTATTAACTATGTTTACTTTATAGCCACAAATGCCCTTCATATTGTACCATAATTAAGTATTTAACATTTTATTGTATCTACAGAGAATGCTACAAATTCTCGGAATTAGATGAAAAGGTTTGAGAACCACCAAGCCAAAAATGGGAAGCAATTGTGGTTTTTATTCAAAAAGTGACATGATGAAAATGATTTTTCAGGAGGTTAGTTTGCTTTCTTCTCTTTTTTTATTTTTTTTTATTTTTTTGAGACGGAGTCTCGCTCTGTCGCCCAGGCGGGAGTGCAGTGGCCGGATCTCAGCTCACTGCAAGCTCTGCCTCCCGGGTTTACGCCATTCTCCTGCCTCAGCCTCCCGAGCAGCTGGGACTACAGGCGCCCGCCACCTCGCCCGGCTAGATTTTTGTATTTTTTAGTAGAGACGAGGTTTAACCGTGTTAGCCAGGATGGTCTCGATCTCCTGACCTCGTGATCCACCCGTCTCGGCCTCCCAAAGTGCTGGGATTACAGGCTTGAGCCACCGCGCCCGGCCTTGCTTTCTTCTCTTTCATGCCTTCTTGGTGTATACATTTTTCCTAAACAATCTTATCCATCTCCATGGCTTCCTTTATAGTATTTCTTATATGCTGGTATGCAAATTTCTTGCCTCCAAACCTGACACTTTTCCCTAGCTCTTAACTTGCGTATTCAATGGCCTAACAGAAATTGATTACTTTTTTAAAGAACTCAGATGCAATGTTTCAATCAAATTCAGCTCTTGTCCAAATCTGTCATGTTGAAAATTCTGATGCACTGGTTTTCAGAATGTGATTTCTACCAGCAACACCAGCATCAGCTGGCAGTGTGTTAGAAATGCAAATCCTTGGACTCTACCACAGACTTGCTGAATCAGAAACTCAGGGCAAAAGAGGGGGCAACAATCTGTGTTTTAAAAAGCCCTGCAGGTGATTCTGATGCATGCTAGAGTTTCAGAACTACCGATCTAGAACTAAGACTTAGTTTTTGTTTGTTTGTTTGTTTTTTGAGGCAAGAGTTTCTGTCTTGTTGCCCAGGCTGGAGTGTAATGGCACAATCTCAGGTCACTGCAGCCTCTGCCTCCCGGGTTCAAGCAATTCTCCTGCCTCAGCATCCCGAGTAGCTGGGACTACAGGCACCCGCCCACCATTCCTGGCTAAATTTTTGGTGTTTTTAGTAGAGACAGAGTTTTGCCGTGTTTGCCAAGCTGGTCTCGAATTCCTGGCTTCAGATGATTCGTCCGTCTCGGCCTCCCAAAGTGGGATTACAGGCATGAGCCACTGCGCCTGGCCAGATTTAGCTTTTTGCTCTGGGTCTATTTTGTGACTTATTTGCCCTTCATATAAAGAGTTCAGTTTTTCAAGTAGAAAAAGATTAGTCTCGTGGACTAAGAGGATCATGAGTGGGAAGGGACAGGACTAGTATCAGCGATACCTACCGGGGGACTAATGAAACAGTACAGATGAAGGCCTCACTTGGGGCAGGACAGTGGGGTGTTTCATGGCTAAAGCAAGACTGTTCCAAGTTCTTTTCTTTCAAGTGAACTGCTATTTAATATTAACTTCCTCTTTTTTATGTATTCTAAATGAGCTTTAATATTTTTAGCAAAATTTCAAAACATTCTGACTATATATTATCACAAATTCTTTTGAAAGGTTGAGAAAGGTGGCTCATTTACCAAAGTGGAAGTAACTTGTGTAGATTTTCTGAATCATGAGACTTTGTATCCATTAAAAATGACCTTCAACCTTTAAAAATAGGCTGGGTGGGGCAGCTGGGAAGATTGTTTATATAATTAAGAAAACTGTATCCCTGGAATTTCTCCAAATATATCTGAATGTATCTGGATAGAGTTATACATTAAAATCAATGTAAGAATTAGATTGTAAGGTGAAATTAGGCTTTAAAAATATTTTTATTTTTCATATTTCTAACATAAAAAAATAACAGACATTCTAAAGTCCTGTTTTCTGACTATTGATCCTGTTAGAAGCCAATCTAAGCAAGCCATTGGCCAAATGATTTTTTCTTTGCAACAGAAATATAAGAACTTAAAAACCTATTTTTTTAAATACAGACTTTAATTAGAGCACCAGAAATATCTTCCAGAAAGGCAATACGGAATTTGGATCATTGTAATTTAAGTTAAATTACATTTGTCTTCTAATATTCAGAGAAAAGAGGAATAATCAAAGGTAAGTTTCAAGTCAATCTGGAATTTAGTATAATTCATTTTCCAAATGTATTTTTCCTAGTGCATATAGGAAGCTTGTGGGAAAATTAAATCCAGTCATTTCATTTCATCTCTCCTTCATTATTTAGAATTTTTTAACTTATTAAGTCTTAACTATGGCCCATGTACTTCCAGGTGTCAATGTGTTATGTAAAACATGTCAACAGAAGATAAACAAGACACTGTTTCTGCTTCCAAGGAACTCATCATCCAGAGGAAAAATAAGGGTATAAAACGAGTACAACATAAAAAATGTCGTGTAAGAGTATATTTGGGCCAGGCACAGTGACTCATATCTGTAATCCCAGCACTTTGAGAGGCCAAGGAGAGGGGATTGCTTGAGCCCAGGAGTTCAAGACCAGCCTGAGCAACATAGTGAGACCGCATCTCTATAAAAAATAAAAAATTAACTGGAATGTGTCTGTAGTCCCAGCCACTTGGGAGGCTGAGGCCAGAAGATCACTTGGGCCCATGAGGTCAAGGCTGCAGTAAACCGTGATTGCACCACTGCATTCCAGCCTGGGCAACAGAGCAAGACCTTATATCACACACACACACAAAAACAACAAAACACACACACACACACACACAATCAGGCCGGGCATGGTGGCTCACACCTGTAATCTGAGCACTTTGGGAGGCCAAGGCAGGAGGATCACCTGAGGTCGGGAGTTCAAGACCAGCCTGACCAACATGGAGAAAACCTGTTTCTACTAAAAATACAAAATTAATTGGGCTTGGTGGTGCATGCCTGTAGTCGCAGCTACTCGGGAGGCTGAGGCAGGAGAATCACTTGAACCCAGGAGGTGGAGGTTGTGATGAGCCGAGATCGTGCCATTTCACACTAGCCTAGGCAACAAGAGCAAAACTCCATCTCAAAAAACAAACAAACAAAAACACACAATCATACAAAAAATATATACTCAATTTATTATGAAGTCAGTTGATAGAAAGTACTGACAAATTTCGTAATGGGTTCAAACAGATATTTAAACAGTGGCAAAGAAGATTCATGGTTTCTAATGTTAGACAATAAAAAATCTTTCTTAAAAAATATAATCAGATAAGCAAGCATCACCGGATATTAATGAAAACCAACACCAAGAAAATAAATATTTATAAAAACAAATGGTACAAATGATATACAGTAGAAATACTAGAAAAAAGAGATAATAGAACAGGGTTTTGCTTTTTGCATTTTACTTTAAGAGTGAAGGGAGATAATACTACATCCTTAAAATATGAACATAGTGCTGTGACCAAAAGGCGCACTCAGAAAACAAAAGTGTTCTTGAAAAATAAAATATGATGATTACATTTTTAAAAATTAAGAGGACTAGAAAAAATTGGAAGATAGAGACATGCAAAATTTAAAAAAAGATGAGAATTGAAAGATGAATTTGATAAATCCAACATCTGTTTAGTAAACATTTCAAAAGTGAGAAGAGAGACAATGAGGGGAAGAAATAATCTAAGAAGTAGAAGTAATATTATCAAAGTCTTCAGAGTAAATGCTGAGTTGGATAAATGAAAAAGAAAAGCTGAATGCGGACAAATCAACTTTACTTAGAAATGTGGCAGTAAACAACAGATTTAAACACAAAAAGGTCAAAAATAGTTATCTCCTGGGAATGGGACTGGAGATCAAAGAAACTGATGGAAGACTTCCTTTTTACTTAGATATATTCTAAAATGTTTGACATTTAAAAAAGTGATGACTAATTCTGGAGAAAAGTTTTACAGAGATGTAATACTTAAGTTGCATTTTAATGGATAGTTAGGCTTTTTCCCTCTTGGGCATAAAAAAGGATAGTTATTCTAAGCAGAGGGATTGGGAAGAGGCATGGGCATAGGGCACGGCCTATTTTAGAAATGGCAAAGCATTCTGTAGATTGTAGCAGCCACATGAGGGGAGAAGGGGTAGGAAGGAAATGAGACATCTGAGTGAAGTGAGGGCCTGAGCATAAAGGGTCTTGAAAGCTCTGAAGTTTTTGTACAAAGTTTTTCATTTGAGAGCCTGGGAGATGGGTCTGTATTACCCGAAACAGGGGATACTGGAGGCAAAGTAATCTCAAGAGGACACAGTGAAAAAGTAATTCTTCAAGTATTTTGCAAGAAGAATCTGTAAAGTGCATGAAGAAGTCCCCTGACTTCTACAGTATGCAGCATACTGATATATATGACTACTACGCTTGGTAGAGGAACTCAGTAAATATTTGCTGATTACTTTGGCACACTAGTACCTTGAAAAGATTCAGTAAGATGATTTATCTGAAAACCTCCACTTGTACAATGCCTTCTAAAGAAAAGAGCTTTTACAAATTTCAGGTCTCAGTGTGTTTTGTAAAACATTGCCTTCATTCTTATTCAGCCCGCACCATCATTCTTGGCATTCTTAAAAATATATACAGGTCATTTTAACCTTGTACGTGATGGATAAACATTCACATCACAGCTGCCAAAAATAATACCCATTTTGATCCTTGTAAATTCTGGACCAGTTGTTGGGCCCTTCAGACTACTAACAACTTTAGATCTTCTGTCTTCTCTGGAAGGGGAACAAGGAGTGGGCTTGTGTATTTAACCACCCCATCACCTTTAAGTAGGATGTGAGTTTACAGAATGGTTTCCTTTGTGTGAAAGATTCTAGGTTTGCTGAGTTCTGCAGTGTGGAAGGAAAGTTCACAATGTAAAACGGTACTAGCAATGTGTGCTGATTTTTCATGTTTTAAAAGGATAAGTGGCAGAAATATGGATCCTTTTCTTGATTTGTAATTAGTTTCATGGTCCTACTTTCTCATCTAAATAACTGAGGGGTCAAAGGCTAATAAGCAGAGATGCCACGTATTCCAAGTAAGGCAAAATGCTGGTCCAGTTACTCTACAACTACTGATACCCCACTCTTACCAAGGGAACTAGATGTCTTTGGATAGCTCGGCTAGCTGCCATCCAGATTCACACAGAACAAGAAGCAACTGAGGACATCTCTGGACAGACGTCTATTATCACACCTCTTCAATGACCCAAGATCCACAAGCGTATCTTGTATCATATATCTTTTCTTTCCTTAGGGGTTGAATTATATGCCTCCCCCACCTCCCCCCCCCCAAAAAAAAGATATGTTGAAGTCGTAAGCCCTAGCACCTCAAAATGTGACCTTCTATGGAAATAGGGTCATTGCTGATGTAATTCGTTAAAATGAAGTCATACTGGAATACGTTGGGCTCTTGATTCAATATGACTGGTGTTCTTTTAAGACAGCCTCGTGAAGACAGAGAAACATGGGGAGATGCCCAAGCGAAGATGGAGGCAGAGACTGGATGATGCTGTCATAAGCCAAGGAATGCTGGAGGCTAACAGGAGCTGGAAGAGGCAAAGAAGGATCTTCCCCTAGAGGCTTCAGAGGGAGAGTATCTGAGCAGACATCTTGATTTCAGACTTCTAGCCTCCAGAACTGTGGGAGAACAGATTTCTGTGGTTTTAAACCACCCAGTTTGTGGTACTTTGTTACAACAGCCCTAGGAAATGAATACACCTTTCTAGATCCCTAAATGTAGATAAATGGGAATAGAGAATTAACCATTTGGTTAAATTCAGCAATGTCATTATATATTAAAATAATTCTCAATATTTTCAATATTTTTATCAATAGTTTCTTTTGCAGCTGTTGTACTTAAGAGTTACATAACTCTTACTTTATGGACACAGTAATTTATTTTAGAATTTCTCTGTTCAATATTTAACTTGCTCATATTTCATTCTTTTTTCTTTTCTGTTCTTGTATTCTAAATACGATTACACTGAATATCTTGATATGTTAATATTTGTCCACTTCTTTGACTAGTATTTTAGAATAAGTAAATAGAAATGGAGTTACTGGCTCAAAGGACATGACATTTAAAAAGATTCCTAGTATATGTTATCAAATTGCTTCCCATGAATGTTGTAGCAATTTGTTACTTGAACTGACACATTAAAAAGAGTCTTTTCCAGAACTGCATCCTAGCAAGAGGGTAGATCTTAAGTATTCTCACACCACACACACAAATGGTGACTGAGCTGAAAAATACGTTAATTTGCTTGATGGTGGTGGTAGTCACCTCGCAATGTATATGTATATAAAAACATCACATCTTACACCTTCAGTATACACAATTTTTATTTGCTAATTATGCTTCAGTAAAGCTGGGAAGGAGGAAGTATTCTCTGCTAATGTGACTAGCATGGGATTTATTGCTTTAATTTTCATTACCTTGAATACTAACGTGAAACCGTTTTGCCCTAAAATGTTTATGAATGCTTAGTACATATTCTATGACACTTCTGCTACTGTTCTGCATTATTGTTTCTTAAATAGAGTATTTGCATGAAATCTATTTGCTCTTTGCATATGGAGTATATTAACATTTTTTAGTGTCCTCATTTGTAATATGAAGGTAATTAGAATAAGCATCCTCTGGGATTGCAGTAAGAACTACGTGTGCTGAATATACCATGTACCAGGCACCTCTTAGGTTCTTAATAGTGGGAGCAATTCATTATAATTTCATATGGGGCCTGCATATATATACTCTCACTTGTCTGCTTTCAGGTTTGGTAGCACAACTGCTTTGACTTTTCAAATAAATCTCATTCTCATTTGTGCAGTCATCTTAGCCTTTTTCTTTTGCATTTTCTGTACACTTTGTTTAGGTTGAACCATGATGGAGGAGTTAGCTGGGCTGGAGACTCAGCGTGTAAAAATGCACAGATGCATAGAAGCAAGTGTATTTTGGGGTAAAGGTTCAAATACTCCATTTGCTGGTAAGTGGGTGTCTTTGACAAGTCAACTCATCTTTTTATGCCTCGGTTTCCTTTTTAGTAAAATGGGAAATTAATAATGTTAACTATCTCTTAGGTTGTTGTGAAGAATGAAATAAATGCTATTCATGATCTATTGCTGCATACCACAGTATCTAAAATTCGCCAGCTGCCTAAAAGAATAAGAATCATTTATTATCTCACATAGTGTCTGTGGGTAAGGGATTCTGGAGAGGTTTAGCTAGGTGGTTCTAGTTTGAGGTTTCAGGAGGTTGTGGTCAAGTAGTCATCTGGGGCTACAGTCATGTAAGGTTTGACTGAGACAGAAAGACCCACTTCCAACATGATGGCTCATGTGACTGACAAGTCAGCACTAGTTCCTGGCAGGAGGTTTAAGTTCTTTGCCATGTGAATCTCTTTCTAGAGCTACTTGAGCATCCTACCAACATGGCAGCTGGTCTCAGCATGACCTAAGAAAGAAAGCAAGGAGAAAGTTGAAGTGCCTTTTTGAAATTTCAAAAGTCTAATACTGTCACTTCTGCCACTTTGTAATCATTAGAAGCAAGTCGCTATTGTGACCTGCACTCAAAGGAAAGAGAATTAGGCCCCACCTTTTGACAGAGGAGTGTCAAGGAATTTGTGGACTAATTTTCAAACAACCACATGACCTAATGCATATGGCACACTTGTCTACTTTTTTTGACTAGTATTTTAGAATAAATATATAGAAATGGAGTTACTGGTTCAAAGGGCATGCCATTTAAAAAAATTCCTTGTATGCGAGATAGCTTTTAGGAAAAAGTCGAAAGATGCTATCTATGGTGTTATCATACTTCATAGCACTATCATTATCCATAGCACTATTATTAAGGCACTGCAAGTTGTGCTGTAGTGGTGGCTTTGGATACATCTGAAGTATGATAGAAAAAGGATCTTTAAGACAAATAGGAGCTAAATGAAAAAGGGCCCAGCATGTCATGACACAATGCTTGCATTTTTTTTCAGTAAGTCCTTCCTTTTCAAACTGGGTTACTCCCAAGGCACATAGGCACAGGGAACAAGTGCTGCTTACAGCAACAGAATAAACACACATCATCTCTAGTAAAGTGCTATTTGATTTGAAAAACTTTATTTGAAAAAAAAAAAGAAGTAGATGTATTAAAAAATAGATTGTAAAGTTGCTTGTATTTTAACGTGGAAACTATCAGGCATTATCTTGATCTTCTGGTGGCCTGCTTTGAACGGTATCTCCTGATCCTGGGTAAATAATTAACTTTTCTTTCCATCTGGGGTACCTTAGTGGAGAAGTTAAGTGACTCAGTTAGTTGATGAGGAGATATTGAAGAATTTAAGGGAGGTTAAGAATCTGATATTTTTAAAGGGTATCTCCATCAAGAATATTGAAAACGTTTCTGGAAAAAGAAGAATGATAAATATTTGAATTTACCCAGTAGTTATAAAAGGCATTGCAAAACCCTCATAATTAAGCATTGAAAAAACTAAGAGAAAGATAAAGAAGCAATCCATTTATGAGAGTAGTTACACCAAAAAAAAAAAAAAAGGCCGGAATATGCCTACAAATCTAATATATAACTAAGAAGTCCTCACTAATCAATGAGGGAAGGAATGGATTCAATGCTTTTTGGGGGAAAATTGGGCTCTTTGGGGAAAAAAATCCATCTCGAGCCCTATCTTGTATTACTTAGTAAGATAAACTCCAGATAAATGTGATGGGTGTCAAAATAAAATCATAAGAAACTTGAAGACAATTAGATGTGTACTTACTTGCTCTCCGAGTAGGAAAGAATTTCTAAATATAAAAGAAGGATTCTCTAGGGAAAGCAAACCAATTGCTGCATCTGAGTTAGTATTAGACTTCTGTATAATGCATTAAACATTTAAAACAAACGACAAATACTGATGGATGGCATTCATTGTATACCAACTATGTGTCAAACACCACACTTGGAGCTTTGCCTCTATTGCTTACCCTTAATCCTCACACACAAAAAACCCAGCACAGGCTCAGTCATACCGCCTCCACTTAACAAATGAGAAAACCGAAGCTGTGAGAGATGACATCAGTAATTTGCAATGCTGGCTGCACACTGAATCATGCAGAGAGCTTTACAAAGGCCCGTGCCTAGGCCTCATCCCAGAGCAGTTTAATCAGATTTGCAAAGGAATGGCACCTGGGCATAAAATGCTTTGTCCAAAGGCACACAGCTGGTAACTGCAGAGAGAGAGGCTTTTCTGTGTCCTCAACACCTGGACTTTTCCTATGTCATGTGGAAATTTTCTTGAAGATATAAACAGGCACTTAGTTTTCAAAGGTGGTAAAAACCTGAATGTAGGCTTGACTTAGAGCAGAAGTGATGTGAGATATGAGGGTCTATCTGTAGACCTACCTATAGCAGACGCCATAATCTGTGTCTCTGGAATATCACCTGAAAACAGCCACAGGGCTGGAATACAAGGAGAGCATTTTGATGGTCTAATAGTTTTGAAACAATTGGCGACGCTTAGACAACTTGAAAGGTGTTTGCATGAATCTAATTTCTTAGGCTTATTATCACCATTATAACTTCTTCTCTACCAATTGGTACATAACAATATAGACGAGTCACCTTACTGCAGAGTTTTTAGGAACACAGATTTTGAAGACAAACCACCTAATTTTGATTCCCAAATGTATTCTTTATAGCTGAGTAACCTTAATTTACTTAAATTCTCCATGGCTCAGTTTTCTCAACTGTAAAATGGGAATAATAATAACATTGTATTAATGCTGTGTAACAAATCACCTGAAACCATAGTGGATTAAGATCTCTCCTGGTTTCTCTGGGTAGGAATTCAGGAACATCTCAGTCAGGTAGTTTCAGCTCAGAGTTTCTCTGAGCTGGGGCTACTGTCATCTGATGGCTTACCTAGGGCTGGAGGATCCACTTCTAAGGTTCACTCACATAAATGACAAAATGTTGCTTATTGTTGGCAGGAAGCTTAACTTTCTCCCCACCAAGGCCTATAGAGATAGGACTGCTTGAGAGTCCACATTGCATGCCATCTGGCTTCCCCCAGAGTAAGTGACCCAAGAGACCAAGGTGGCAATTGCAATGCATTTTGTGGCTTAGCCTTGAGGTCACACATCATCACTTCTGCAGTACTTCATTGGCCCCACAGATCAACTCTGATTCAGTGTGGGAGCCAAATACACCCTTGCACCAGAAAGCAAGGATCACTGGGAGCCATTTTGGACGTGGCTATCACAAGTACCTAGTTCATTGGCTTGTTTCAAAGATACATACAGTTGACCCTTGAACAACACAGGCTTGAACTGCTTGGGTCCACTTTTATGCAGATTCTTTTCAGCCAAATGTGGATTGAAAATACAATATTGGAGGGATGCAAAACTCTTATATACAGAGGGCAGAATTTTTATATACTAGGGTTCCTCAGGGCTGTTGCGGGGAACCTCAGCATACATGGATTTTGGTATATGTAGGGGTCCTGGAACCAGTCTTCTGCATATACCAAGGGATGACTGCATTAATACAAATCTCTCTGTATGTGAATACATATAAAGCTGTATATACATACATCTCACACTTAGCGTACTACAACAGAGCTTACACCATAATTAATAATGATGTAACTAAATCAAAAATTCTGGGAGTGGGGTCTGAGCATTAGTATTAGTATTTTAAAAATCACTGCATGTGATTAATATGCAGCCAGTTTTGAATATCATATTTCTATCCCAATACTTAGTTTCATGGTGATCATAAGCCCTGGAACCCTAGTTGAGAGGTTTTCAGCCTTAGTTGCGTAGTAGAATCATCTGGATAGCTTTTAAAAATCCAGCTGTTCAGGCTACAACCCAGACCAACTCTATCAGAATCTCTGGGGCATAAGGGCACAGGCCATTAGTATTGTTCTTAAGCTTCTTAGGCAATCCCACTGCAGTCAGGTTTGAGACCCAGTACTCTAGTTATTTAACACAGATGACTGTATTACAGTCCCCTCATTTCCTCAGTGAGTTGAGCTCTACTTAGCATTTAGATCCTGGGGACTTAACGTCACTTGTTGGAAACAAAAGGAAGACCTTTGACTCGTCTTAATATGCGGGGAAGGCTGAAGATGGGTAGGAATGTACAGCATGGCGCCAGTTGTTCTCTGTCTGTACTGTGTGTCTGGAGGATTCAAGACCCCAGCCTGTCAGCCAGGCTCCTTTGGCCAGAATGTGCCTTCATGCAAGAGTAGAAACCTCCTAGGCATGTGATCGCTGGCCAGGAAAATGTCACCCATTGCCAGAGAAAAACCAGCTTTCCATGCAACTAGAGTGAATGGCACATGAAACCAATTTAGCCAGCGTCGTTGGAGAGGCATCAGAAGCATCACAAGATGGCCGTTCTGGAAGCAACGTCTGAAGGGTGCACCTGGTAATGCCCCCAGGTGCTGTGCAGGCACAGAACCTGCCTCAATTTTAAGAACATGGAGCTGTCTGTCTGCAGTTCTGAGTCTGCTTTTGTAAAGGAGCATTAGCTTGCTGCAGAGAACAATTGGTTACAATCTGGGAAAAACAAGCAAAAATGGCAGCTATATTTAAACCAGAAAAATAGTGGATGGATGACAATTTCTAGTGAATTATACCATCAAATTAGACTTAGAAAACTTGTGGTGTGTTGGGAAAAATCTCAATCCTTTTTGCAAATATTTGGGATTGAGGGAAGCTCTTAACAGACTTTGCCCATAGCTTTCTCTCCACAATTTTAAACCTATGTTTGTTTTAAGTAAAGCTTAATCCATGTGTTTCTGATTCCTGTAAGCATAACTCATCAAAGTCTTTATTTTGGAAAAAAAAATCCATTTAACGTCTAAGATGCCTTTGTTTTTTAGCCTTTTAAAGCATTTTCCCCTATTTGAAAAGGGGCTCAAATAGCACATTTGCCAAGTTTACAGCCCATTCAGTTGTTGTGAGTGCAGATTTTTGACCACTGCTCAGGATTTAAATTTCTTCACACTTGCCAAAAATGTGACTTCCTGTTTGTTTTTTTAATACCTAAATCCTTTTTAAAAATGAATTTGGAACTCTCAATGAACCCTGAATACAGCAGATCTGCCCATCCTTAGACTTTTTTTCTCTCTACTGTGGAGTTTGTTAATGCATTTATATTATAGTCTTTCTAGCTCTTCGGAACAATTTCTGTTTGTGTTGCTTAGAAACAAAAGAAAAATATTTTGAGCATGTGATAGCACCTTTTATCAAGGATCTAGAAGTTGGCTTCCAAACTTGACCTGAGAGCCATGACAACATGAGTCTTAGATGCCCCATGATGAATGCAGAACTTAATTTGGAGGAACAAGAAAATGAGAAGTAAGAATGTAAAAGGAGAATGTCTGAACTGAAAGCAGGCCAAATGGGTCTTTAGGACCCCAATAACTGTTTTCTCATAAGTTGCTTAAGAAAACTAATTAGATGTCTCTGTTTCCTCTGTTATCTTTGAACAAGAGGAAAAGGGAACTGGATTTGTTAATGGGCTGAGTTAAGATTGTATTGAAGTAATGCAAAACCACCTAAAAAAAACTAAAGAAATATTAGTCATACATGTCTGTCTGCATAATGCCATATTACCTACTATTTGGAATACCTTTCGTTATCTTCATTAATTTTTAAAATTCTAGATGCCCCATTCTGATAATCAGACAGGGGAGAAACTTAAACTCAAGAAGTTTTCATCAATCATCTTCAGTAAGTTGAAATAAATATTATTTTCATGGATGCTGAAAACAGATATAAAATTTGACCCCTGGATGAGTAATTTGGTCAACAGCATCTTTAGTTGTTGATTGTTATTTGATGACGTGGGGGCATTTATACAGGAATTAAAGTCATCGTTCTTACCCTTGAAGAATTTACAATTAGGTGAGTTTGTAAAGTTTCACTACCAAATATAAAATACAGGAACAAGATATTCATCCACAAAAATGACAGATGTTCAAGCAACTCCGTATTTGTGGGGTTAAGGAGGAAGAATATCAGCAGAAAAATTGACAGCCAGGACACCCTGGTAAACAGTAGGTATGATTTTTCCACACAATGAAGATTCACTTTTAGAAAAGCAAGATAGAATCTAAATCCTTTAATTTTATACAAATAGTCCCACATTTGACATTTAAAGAAAAAAAAAAACAATTTGAATATTGCAGTGGAGAAAAACACAGTATAAAAATTACTGTTGGTAGCTTGAGTTTATTTTCTGTAATAAGATTCAACATCAACTATATCTACTTACATGGGACCAAAACATTTGTATTATACTGATCAATTTTTAAGTGAATGTTATGTAGACCGTTTGTTAGAAAGGTCTTTTATTTGATATAATGTGTAAGTACATTTCCTTATTTTATTTTATTCTGTTTTATTTGAACAGACGATTTATCTCATGGCTGGGCCCTTAAAATGTCAATGATTAATACAAACTGCAGTTACCTCTTAAAGAATATGCAGCCACTTTATTAATGAAGAAGGAAATCAAATATTTTTAAGGGAAGATTCTGAGTATTTTTCTCGAGTGGCTAATCTTAATTCAGTTTGCCTTTCAGTTTCCTTTGCTACAAACCAGGGCTGTCACTTACCAGAAAAGATGTGTGGGAAGGATGAATGCTTGAAAAGGAAATTTGAACACCAGAGTCATCAGAATCATTATTGCTAAGAAATTGGTTGTCATTTGAATTCTGCATTGCCTGGCAAGACCAGGGAAGCAGAGCATCTGGCTTAGCACAATGAGTGGTAACCAACATCATAGGAGATGTACATAGCTTCCTTAGGCCATTGCGCATGTTGTCTACCACAGTCCCTTATGGCACCAGCCACATCTTAAATGAGAGCCACTGTGTAATTATAACATGACCAGGGTCTATCTATTGAGATGGGGCACTGTGTTCTTACCCCCACCACCTCAGATACAGAGGGATTCCAACACGAATGCACATCTTCCAGAAGAAAAAAAATTAAGCAAGAAAAGAGAGGTAACACGTCAAATTTGGGTTTTAGTTTGCATCCATTCAAGTGATTAATAAATTCTTGTTCAGGAATCATCAGATGCCAAGCACCATCCTAGGTGGAGCGGGTACATTGGAGGGCAAAGTTTCAGACCATATAAAATGAAATGATTTACTTAGGGTTTCTTTAATGAAATATGTGTTGGAGGTGTATTGAACCATGCCAAAGTCCTAAAAATAACTGCAGCTAAGCCCAGTATATTTCTATGGCTCTATTCCTTGTAGAAATTAAACATAAAATCATCATATAATAAAGACATGTGGTGCAAAGCACTCTCATAAATTACAAGTTAAAATTAAAGCCATATTTTGAATGAGGCCATGTAGTATCAACTTGTTGTGGACCAAAAACCCAGCTTCTATTTCTAGCTGTATTCAGTGAATATAGGTGAGTCACTCGACGTCATGGAGCCTTCATTCAAAGTAAAATGCGAATAATTGCTGCCCATCAGCAGCAGACAGTGTTGATTTATCGCACGCTGTCACTTCTTTTTTCTCATAGTTAGTGCCCAGCCTGGCTGGGAATGCATAGTTAGCTTTGAAAGACTCTATAATAGAGACAGGCCAGGCTTGCAGCCAGCAAATAGATGTAAATAGCGATGTAGGTACCCAGTGAGATATAGGATATAAGTAGGTGTCTGCTTATGTCCTATGAGGGGGTGGAGAATTCTGAAAAATATTTACTTTCCTGATAAAAGGGGACACACATTTTAACCATTTTTTCCTTCTCTCTTCCTTGAATGCAACTGTGATATCAAAAACATGACAACCATGAGTCCATGAGATGACAAGCAAAGACAAAATCCATGTGCTAAAGACAGCCAAATGCATCTGGTAAGATACTACTGAGCAACTGAGTTGACCCAGCAATGACTGACCCTCCCCTCCCAATTTCCTGGTATGTGAGGAAAACACCACCCACTCTCTATTTATTTAGGTGCCTATTAGTCTGGGACTCTGTTTCATGCAGCCAAACAGACTGTTATGGGGTGACTGTTCTTGAGTTTGTTTTAAGGACTGTGCACAGAAATGACATCAAGTGTATATTTCACATTATTGATTTCATATTCTCATGTTATGTATGGAAAACCTTAGGCTCTAAAAGGGTTAAGTGACAGAGCAGCACTATCCCAGGTCTTCCAAACTGAGATATGTCTTACGATCATGCTCTATGACTTGCTCCCTTTTGAAGCATCCAGAGTATGTCAAAGCTCTTAGAAATAACTCTAAACATCTGTCTAGTCCTTTAAAGTGTTCAATATATTTTCAAAAATTTCATCAAGTTTGATTCTCAGAGCAACCCAGTGAGGTAGATATTATTAATATCACTGTTGCATACGATCATTTCCTTTCACTTCTTTCTCAGCCACTGCAGCCACTGGGTGTAGCAATCCTGCCATGACAAATGATCAGTTCCCACTTACTATTCTTTTGATGAGCCCAAGCTCTTTCTTTGCTTCATGTTTCTGCTTTAGTTTGTCTCTACTCATCCCTTATAAAATTCTGTTTTAATTCAGTTGGGTACATAACCACAACATCAGAGCAGATTTTGGCTGGCTGAAGCCAAGGAGCTCTGGAAATCTCACTAGAGAGGCTGTCTACATTGCCAAATAAACTTAAGAAAAGAAAAAATGCTTATGCTATCAGGCATGAAATGTGATTAGAGTGGTCCTGGCCAGAAACAACTTTTACAAAGGCAATGCCACAGATTCTGGAAGAACTGTAGCTCATTTGTTTTTGTTTTTTGTTTTTTTTTCTATCAAACATGCTTACTTAGAGTAAACCTCTTTGCCTCATTTGAGCTAACTCGATTAAATCTTCCACTTGCACACAAAAACACACATTCACCGAAGTTGATGACTATAAAGTAATTCCACATGTATAAAAACAGCATTGGTTAGTTAGAAATAGATTCTACATATAATGAAACTTGTCAATTCAATTTACATATAGAGCAGAGAAATAACTTTACTTATAATTTATCCTATGAACTCTGGCTACTGCAACTGTGGTCTCTGGACCAGCAGCATCAATATTACCTTGAGTCTGTTAGAAATACAGAATCTCAGGCCACATTCAAGACCTACAGAAGTAAAATGTGAATTTCAACAAGAGCCCTGGGGATGTGTATGCATGTAGAAGTTTGAGAAGAGCTGCATATCACATAATTGCATTTGTTGCGAGTGCACACAACCCAATCTTTGTAGACAGTGTATCCTTATCTTTTCTGTACCTCATCTGTGGCATCTGAGAAATTCCTGTAACAAAAATGCACTCCCTTCACCCTACATTTTTATTATTCAAAAGTGCTCATTGGTGTACTATGACTTGCTTTACAGTGAATAAGTTTGAATGTATCCACTTAGAACACTGGTGGATGTTTCACTGTATTATTTGTCTTCCCTGGTTAGATTTGGATTTAAATTCATAACAGAATTTCTGAGGTTACCAATCCTCAAGCACCACTTCAAATCGTAGTCAATTTAGAGCATTACGTGAAAACGTGCAGTATGGTGCCTATAACATAGCATTACGTGAAAAAATGGCATTGGAAGTATTTTTTGGTCACATTTTATGATGTTATTGTTTGTACTCTTGAATCTACATTTAAGGAATGGTGGGGGGTGGAGGGAGAAAGATGGACTATGGCAAACTTGCCTAATAATTTCTTAGTTAATTAATTATTTTATTATTATTATTTTTTTTGAGACAAGACTCTTGCTCTGTCACCCAGGATGGAGTGCAGTGTCTCTATCTCGGCTCACTGAAATCTGTGCCTCCTGGGTTGAAGCGATTCTTCTGCCTCAGCCTCCCAAGTAGCTGTGATTACAAGTGCCTGCCACCATGCCTGGCTAATTTTTTTTTTTTTTGTATTTTTAGTAGAGACGAGTTTCACCATGTTGGCCAGACTGGTCTTGAACTCCTGACCTCAAGTGATCCTCCCGCCTTGGCCTCCCAAAGTACTGGGATTACAGCATGAGCCACCACGCTGGGCCATAATTTCTTCTTTTAACAGCTATGTAGAGGTTATCTACTAGGTTCCCACATTGGCCATAGAAGGAGCACATAAGGAGACAGTCTCTGTCCTGAAGCTACAGATAGTCATGTGGTAACAGCTTGTGTGCAGCTTGACTCTAATGACACCAGTCACACTCCAGTTTATGCGAGTGGTGCTTTCTGGAGCTGAAGTCTTCCTGGAGATGGGCAACCCACAGTCAATAGTGAATAAGGGCAGAAATGTACTAGGGGCTCTGGTAGCACAGTGGAGGGACACCTAATGTGTACTGAGTGAAGCGTGAGTGTGTGTGTATAATGTGTGTTTGTGCATGTGTGCATGAAGCATGTGGATATGGAATGGGATATATGTGTGTATGATATGTGAGGCATGTACACACCCTTTGGGGTTATGTGTGTGTGCATGAAGAGGGTGAGTATGACTATGGTATATAATATATGTGTGCCTGGATCTGTGGGGTATGTGCACATTCTTTTGGGTGTATGTGTGTGTGTGTGCATAAAGTGTGTGAATGTGGTATGGCATACATGTGTGCCTGAATCTATGAAGTGTATGCACACCCTTCTGTGTTCCTGTGTGTGTGTGTGCGCGTAAAGTGTGTGGCTATGGTATGGTAAATATATGTGTCTGAATATGTGAAACGTGTGCACGCCCTTGTGTGTGTGTGCATGTGCATGTATGTGTGTTGGAGAGAGAAATAGGAGCTTTGGCTACAGGCAAAGTTTCTGGAAGTAGTGATGCCTGAACTCTTTTTATTCTGCTCCAATCAGATGTTCCTCCTCATGTCCCAGTGTAATTATACTTGCCAAGTCCCTATTGTCTTTGTCATTGTCACACCTGATGGCTGATACTTAGTCTTCACGTATTCACTCACTGAATTCCCATCTCAGGAAATAGCAGCTCCTTCGCTCACTTGTTCAGACTGCTAACCGAGGATTTATTCTTGCTGCTCTTTCTCTCACACTCCCCATCCCATCCATCCACAGCTCCTGCCAGTCTCACCTTCAGTGTATGTCCAGACCCGACCACCTCTCACAGCCTACACTCCCACCACTGTCAACAGCTGTCTGTTGTTGCCTTGACACTATCAGAACAACTTCCCAACTATTCTGCTCTGCCCTTGCCTTCCTTTAGTCTATTTTATACTCAGACCCTAGAGTGGCCCCTTTAAAATCCAAATTTAAACATGTAATTCATCTACTCAGTATATTCCAGTGGCTTCCTTTTATGCTTAGAATAAAATTCAAATTCCTTGCCTGTTTTCATCTGGGAGAAATCGTTGTGTGAAACAAAGCCTTACCTTTGAGTTTTCCTTTCCTCAATTGCTTATCCAATAGGCCACTCAACTCCATAGCTTCTTCTTTGTAATGCTTCTTGCATCCATATTCACCTTTCTCTGACCACTGCTGTTACTTTGACCAAGGCCTTTAATACCCCATGCCTGGTTAGTATGGCATTGAAGTTGAGAACCCAGGTTCTGAAGCTGGACCACCTACAACATTGAATCCAAACTCTACTCTTTACTATGCGATAGGGAACATGCTATATAATCTCTCAGAGTCTCAGTTTTCTCATCTGTCAAATGGATATAATACTGATATCTATCTCATGGAGTTGCTGGAGGATTAAATGAACTAATATACGTAAAACACTTGGATTAGCCCTTCCACATTGTAAGCACTGTTTTCAGCACTGGATATTGTTATTATTAGTCTTTGCATAGCTTGGTTCTGTCTGCCATCCAACTGTTCTTTACCACCTCCAACTACATCTCCACGATCTTCCTACAAATACTTGGCATCACATTACCTTCTTGCTGAAGGTCACTAATGGGTGCCATTTCCTTTCATTTACGGGAAAACTGCTCTACCTGGCTTTAGGGCCATCTGTAACGTGGTTCCATCCTGGGTGGTCACTCATTTCTCACCACTCCCAAATGTCATCTATGCTTTAGTTTCTATTCCAAGCACAGCATGATGGAAAGAATTGTAAAAATAAAAAGAAACAAAGAAAAAAGGAAGCCTATCTTAACTGTCACAGATTCAGTTTAGCTTCAGATAGATCTGGATTCCAATTCCAGCTCTGTGGGATCCGGAGCAAATGACTTGAAAATCTCTTCAAGCCTCAATTTCTTCATCTGCAAAAACTTGAGAATAATAGTTCTATACAGTGTTGTGATGAGTATGAAATAAAATGATATATGTTAGCTGCTTCTCATCCTTTTTGCAATGAGTCTGAATATAAATAAAATACATTAATTAGATAAAATATTATGAATGGAATGTAAAAAATGAGTTTGACACGTGTGCAAGCAAATGGAATGTATGCAAAGGTACCTGGAATGTATGCAAACAGCTGGGGTGCATGCAAAGCACCTGAAAGGCATGCTAGTTTGTGAAATGTATGTGAAGAGTTGACATAAGTTAGACTAGCTCATTCCCATCGCTTTGCCTTAGAGAAAATGCTCCTTGCTTCAGGACATTCCTCTCAACTCTGCCTTCCCATCTTAAAAGTCCAACTCTGATTTTGACATCTGAGGGATGCCTTTTTCAACTCGGAGTTCTCTCTCTCTCTCTCTTTTTTTCTTGTAATATCTACACCACATATTGTCTAGACTGTTAGTTTGGGATTTATTATGAACTGCCCTGCATTGTCAGTTAAATTTTTTATGTTTGTATGTTTAGTTTATTTAACTAAACTATTGTGCTTTGTGAGCACAGAAACCATGCCTTTACATTCTCTGAGCATGTAGACCAGAACTTTGCAAACAGCAACCCCCAGGTTTGTGATTTTAATTTAATGTGCTGTGGAAAAAAAGAACCTTTACCATGCTGACTTGTTATGTTGAGTGAATGAAATGAACTCTTGGGCCTCTCTGCTCCTCTGTATAAGAAGTGTCATGCGGCCGGGCGCGGTGGCTCAAGCCTGTAATCCCAGCACTTTGGGAGGCCGAGACGGGCGGATCACGAGGTCAGGAGATCGAGACCATCCTGGCTAACACGTTGAAACCCCGTCTCTACTAAAAAATACAAAAAAATTAGCCGGGCGAGGTGGCGGGCGCCTGTAGTCCCAGCTACTCGGGAGGCTGAGGCAGGAGAATGGCATGAATCCGGGAGGCGGAGCTTGCAGTGAGCTGAGATCCGGCCACAGCGCTCCAGCCTGGGCGTCAGAGCGAGACTCCGTCTCAAAAAAAAAAAAAAAAAAGAAGTGTCATGCAACTCTGGACGGGACTGCTGGGCCTCTTGAAGCCATATTTCAAGTTCACTACCTAAGCCATTCCCAGCCCTGTGCTCCTCTGAGTAAGTCTGGTGTACAATGTGGAGTATGTGAAGCTGGATTGTTCTAGGCACAAATTACAACTGCTTTCTCTTCAGTGGGAGAATTTAGAGTGGGCTCACAAGAAAAATAAGATCCAGCAAGAGTAAGTCTCTCTATGAACAGTAGATAAAACATTTTTTCAATAATCCCCAGAAACTGCCTGCTCTCTCCTCATCTGGCAACTTTGATTTGGGTTTATATGGATTTTATTAGTTTGAAATGAGATGGATACATAGAGCCCTAACTTGCCTTGTTATTTATTTCAAGTGCAGACCACATAGGTTTTGATGTATTATAAGTAATCCTATTATAATGTTTAGGCGGCCTGAGCTAACTTGGGCTTTCTGTCCAAACACATTACAGAAACAATCCCTTCCTCAACAAATGTTTAAATGCTGACGGTGACGCCTGGGGCTACACTCTTTGCCCAGCCCTTTGGGGAATAAAAGAAGCTATTCTTGACATGCCTTGGAAATTATTTTATAACAAGATTAATAGTTATTTCAAAAAGCCCAGAGCCGAGTGAGGGAATTTTGAATCACAGACTAAGGAACTTGAGCAAAAGGATCCAACCCTGCATCTTGGAGCTTAATATTTAGCCTGATTCAGCACTAGATCCGTGGTACTGATGCCCTGACTTTACAATGGCCTCACACACTGATCATTAAGTTGATAACTTAGCTCTTGACCTAGTTGAGGATGTGATAAAACTACACCGGTGGGTCAATAACTCCATAAAAATGGTGATCATAAAAGCAGAACTACCATTCAACTCAGCAATCCCATTACTGAGTATATACCCAGAGAAATATAAGTCATTCTACCATAAAGACACATGCACATAAATGTTCATTGCAGCACGATTCACTATAGCAAAGACATGGAATCAACCTAAATGCCCATCAGTGACAGATTGGATAAAGAAAATGCGATACATATACACCATGGAATACTATGCAGCCATAAAAAAGAATGAGATTGTGTCTTTTGTAGGAACATGGATGGAGCTGGAGGCTATTATCATCAGCAAACTAATACAGGAACAGAAAAACAAATGCCAAATGTCCTCACTTATAAGTGGGAGCTAACTGGTAGGAAGTTATGAACGCAAGGAAACAAAAGATACTACGGTCTACTTGAGGGCGGTGCTTCTTCTTTTGTAATGTTTCTTGCATTCATATTCACCTTTCTCTTCCACTACTGTCAGTGGAGGGAGAAGAACAGAAAAGATAACTATTGGGTACTGGGCTTAATTTCTGGGTGATGAAATAATCTGTACAACAAACCCCCATGACATGAGTCTACCTTTATGACAAACCTTCATACATACTCCTGAACCTAAAATACAAGTTTTAAAAAAGACCTTAAAGCTAAAAAAAGAAAAAAAAATGGTGCTCATATGAATACTAGTAACAGCTACATTTATAGCACACTCTACCAAACACAATTCTTAGGCTACATATTATATTGCCTTAGATTCAGTTGCATGAGATTCTTAGGCCAAATATGATAACTGCCTAATGAGAATGTTTCTTGAAATGAGAAGTGTTTTGGTGGCTGAGTCTTTGACTCATTGAGGACAAATAAATCCATATGATTTCAAGTATTTTTTTTTTTTTTTACTTTGTTTACTTTGAGGAAAGTATTTCAGTAAAACCTAATAACAATGGAGAACTTAGCCTTATGGTGGAATGAGTGTATAAATTTTTGGAAACTGCTTTTAAAATGCTCTGGCTTTGTATTAATTACTTTTCTGTGGAGTTGGGAGGGGCAAAGGGGTATTGGCTAGACAGGAGTACAGGAAGCAGAGATGTTTAATCTCTTGATTTTAGCCTCTTTGGTGGAAGCTTAGATCCCTGATTCAAGATGTTTACCGTGTGGTGATTCCTCAGAGACCTAAAGACAGAAATACCATTCAACCCAGCAATCCCATTACTGGGTATATACCCAAAGGAATATAAATTATCATATTATAAAGACACATGCATATATATGTTCATTGCAGCACTATTCACAATTGAAAAGACATGGAGCCAATCTAAATGCCTATTAGTGATAGAATGGATAAAGAGAATGTGGCACATGTATACCATGGAATACTATGCAGCCATTAAAAAGAGTAAGAGGATGTCCCTTGCAGGGATATGGATGGAGCAGGAGGCCATTATCCTTAGCAAACTAATGCAGAAACAGAAAACCAAATACCACATATTCTCACTTATAAGTGGGGGCTAAATGATGAGAGCACATGGACACATAGAGGGGAACAACACACAAAGGAACCTATTGGAGAGCAGACATTGGGAGGAGGGAGAGGATCAGGAAAAATAACTAATGGGTACTAAGCTTAATTACCTGGGTGATAATCTGTACAATAAACCCCCGTGATACAAGTTTACCTTTGTAGCAAACCTGCACATGAACCCCTGAGCTTAAGATAAAAGTTAAAAAAGAGAAAAAAAGAAAGAAAAGATGTTTCTTCTTTTCTAACATTTATATGTGTATGCTACAAATTTCCCTGAAGCATTGCTTTACCTGCATTTTCCACAATTTGATAACTTGTGTTATCATTCTCATTTCATTCGAAATATTTTCCATTTCCCCTGTGAATTCTACATTAACCCATGAACTACTTAGTGCTGTTTAACTTCTGAATAATTGGAGATTTTCCAGATATTTTTCTATTATTAATTTCTAGTTTAATTCCATTGTGATCGGAGAACATATATTTTATGCTTTCAATTTCTTTGAACATGTCTTGGTCATTCCTTCAATGGCCCAAAAGATGATCTGTGGTCTATATTTTATGACTTGAAAGGAATGTGTACTCTGCTGCTGCTGAGTGAAATGTTATACAGGTATCAAGTAGGCCAATTTGGTTGATAGTGCTGTTTAGGGCTTTTATATTCTAATTGAATATTATCTTCCTACTTGTTTTATCAATTATTCAGAGTAAACTATTGAGTCTTCAACTATAATTGTGTATTTGGCTTTTTCTCCTTGTAGTTCTATCAGGTCTTCTTCATATATTTTAAAGCTCTGCTAATAGGAGTGTTAAGTCTTTGTTATTAATTGACCCTTTTATCATTAAGAAGTGACCTTCTGTATTACTCGTAATATTCTTTACTCAGAAATCTACTTTGTCTGATATTAGTATAGCCACTCCAGATTTCTTTTGATTAGAATTATTATGGTATATGTTTTCCCATCTTTTGCTGTTAACCTGTTTGTCTTTATATTTAAAGAGAGTTTCTTATTAGCATATCATCAGGTTTCACTTTTTTAACCTAATCTGACAATGTGCATCTTTTAATTGCTATGTTTGAACCATTTATATTTAATGTAATTACTGATATAATTGGGTTTAAATCACCTACTTTGATACTTGTTTTCCAGTGATCTCATCTGTTCTTTTTACCCTTTCTCCTGTTTTTACAGTCTGCTTTTAGATTATGCGTTTGTATAATTCACTTTAATCTTCACTATTGGTATATAATTTATACATCTTTTAAAAATTGTAAGTAATAGTTGCCTGACGGTTTACAATATACATATGTAATCAATTGAAGTTTACCGTCAAGGTTGTTCAGCTTCACGTAAGGTGTGAAATCTCTGTAGCAATATATTTTGAATTCTACTTCTCATCTTCATGCTACTGTTGCCATATATTTTATATTTCTTTTGGGATAAACCCACAGTACGTCACTAATATTTTTGAGTTAGACAGTAGCATCTTTTAGAGCAATTAAAAATGTTTAATGTCTTTGATATTAGTCTCCATTTAATCATTCCTAGAAATTTTTATTGTTTTAGATCTAAATTTTTGTCTGCTATCATACTCATTCTGCCACAATAACTGCCTTTCACATTTCTTGCAGTCAAGGTTTCCTGGAAATAAATTCTCTTAGTTTTGCTTATCCACAAATATTTATTTTACATTCATGTTTTAAATATATTTTTACAGATTAAAGAAATCCAGGCCGGGCGCGGTGGCTCAAGCCTGTAATCCCAGCACTTTGGGAGGCCGAGACGGGCGGATCACGAGGTCAGGAGATCGAGACCATCCTGGCTAACACGGTGAAACCCCGTCTCTACTAAAAACTACAAAAAACTAGCCGGGCCACGTGGCGGCGCCTGTAGTCCCAGCTACCCGGGAGGCTGAGACAGGAGAATGGCGTGAACCCGGGAGGCGGAGCTTGCAGTGAGCTGAGATCCGGCCACTGCAGTCCAGCCTGGGCGACAGGGCGAGACTCCGTCTCAAAAAAAAAAAAAAAAAAGAAATCCAGATTGAAGGTCTTTTTCAAAGCCTATTAACCCTTTAATGATATCATTCCACTGTTTCATGGCTGACATATTTTCTGACAAGAAGTCTCTGGTGATTTTGACCTTTGTTTCTTTGTTTATAGTGTGTCCGTTTTCTCTGACTGCCTTCAGATTTGCTTTTAATTTTGGTTTTCGGAAGTTTGAATATAGTATGCTTAGATACATGTATATGTGTGTGGTGCTTTATATTTATTCTTTTTGCAGTTCTCTGAGATTCTTAGATTTGTGGTTCATGTTTTTTTTTTTTTTTTTTTTTTTTTTTCAGTTATTATGATCTCAGCACATGCCCACATTCTATCTCTTTGGATAAGTTTGAGTTTTGTTGCTGTCGTTTTTTTCTTTGTTTTAAGATTTTGAGCCAATTGACTGCCTCAAGAGAAATTACGACTTTATAGTTTACCTAAATTTTTCTTGTTGTTAGTATGGGAGCAGCAACACTTTTTTTCAGAAAGAAGAAAGATTCTCATTATTATTTAAATCAGAAACTTCCAATTAGTATCTGGTGTATGAAATTGTAGCAACTGTGAGGAGTTGCAGATTTCACTCTACTTGCAGGTTAACAAAGTAGCTAGCTTGCTACTGTTTCAAGGATGCTGGTCAAAGACAAGACACTCTGTGGATCAGACAAGGTTTAGTTTGTTACTCATAGCAATAGGAGTGCCCAGAGTATCATCATTTTGTTGTTCTTTTGCTAAGCACCATTTTCCAAAGGGCAACAAGAAAAGGACCAAATAACACCTGCAAATAGAGTGGATTATGTTATAGGGGAGCTCTGTGTTTAGGGAAACCAAATATTTCACCATGGGCCATAAATATGTCTTCCCTTTGCTGTGAAGGGAGACACTATTTCTCTCTTCGAATAATGATTGTTGTACAAACACCCTTGATAGTGTGTTTAGTGATAGATAGTCCAGAACAAAGGCAGTCACTGCCTCTGCTCCCAGAACAAACAAAATACGAGAGATAATAAAGAACTGCCTCCCAATGGAGACAGGACCTCATGGGCCGTTCCATTTTACATCACATTTGGGTTTCTCTGTATTCATAACTGAACTCTGTGTTTTGTGTCCCAAGGTGCATTTCCATTTATTCAGTGATGTTTATTGTGGATCTCTTATGTACCAGCAGATGTGCCAGATATTGGAGATATTACAGTGAACAAAACAGATATAGTGTCTATTTCACTCCACTGATAAATAAGATCAGTGGAGATTTTCAGGGTTTTACCAAGCCATGCAAAGTCTCAATGAACTAAACTTCCAGTGATGGGAGAGTTTAGATATTCAGCCCGTAGTGCATGAATGCTGTTTACACTTCCACCACTTCCCTTATTATAATCCTTTCTCTATTATGAATGTCTCTGTAGGAATGTTAATAGTTGACTCTGATGTTTTTAAATGCAAGAATTGCATTTAATTATGTTCTGTTTCCCTGGCGCTTTGCTATAACTTCTTATATGGGTTATTACTATGTAGGTGACATGAGAATTTGTGTGTATGTGTGTTTGCCTTTAAGGGTGTCCGCTAGGGTGCCCACATGTTATTTCATTAGAAAATGACAGTTCTAGGCTGGGCGCGGTGGCTCAAGCCTGTAATCCCAGCACTTTGGGAGGCCGAGACGGGCGGATCACGAGGTCAGGAGATGGAGACCATCCTGGCTAATACGGTGAAATCCCCGTCTCTACTAAAAGATACAAAAAAACTAGCCGGGCGAGGTGGCGGGCGCCTGTAGTCCCAGCTACTCGGGAGGCTGAGGCAGGAGAATGGCGTAAACCCAGGAGGTGGAGCTTGCAGTGAGCTGAGATCCGGCCACTGCACTCCAGCCTGAGTGACAGAGCGAGACTCCGTCTCAAAAAAAAAAAAAAAAGAAAAAAGAAAATAAAAGAAAATGACAGTTCATTCTGCTTTTCCATAGCATGATGAAATGACCAGATGATTTTTATCTGGATGTTTGCCACATCAAAAAACTGAATCATTAGGCATAACATGCAAATTCTGGTATTTTATCACCAGTGAATTTAACACTTCATAAAATAGATATGGTGCTTCCTATTTCTGTAAATGAAGGTGAGAGATAACAAAACTGAAGGAAGTTTGGATTTGCAAATGACTTGGAAACACGACCACATCCTGAATGCTATTTCAGCACGTGTTCTTTTCAAAACAGACATAAAAATGTGATATTTTCCTTTTTTTAATTGCCAGAAATAGGAATATGATGGCATTTCATTTCTGACAAAACATCCCAGGGTTACCTATTCCCTTCCCTGCTGCAAAATAATGCCTTTGACTTAGTTAAACCCAGCCAATGTTTTCTTAAAGTTTGCCCCCTGATTTTAAATTCTATGAACGTATCTTTATGTATATGGATTCACACACATGCAACATATAAACTATACTCTTTATTCATTTATCCCTAAGCTATATATGCCTTGAATAGATGTTTCCATGTTGCATTCGAAGGTGCCCAAGGTGTCTTGTCAAGATGCCTTTGTAAGTGCTGATCTTTGAACCCAGGTATTATGTTTTGCCAGCATTCAGCTGGGGAAGGACCAAAGTTCAGCTTTCAACTCTTATATGTGCTGCTTGATTTAAATTTGAAACTTGGCGCTGTGTGTCCTCCTGTGCCTGGTTATTATTCTTGGAATGCAAAAAGGTACATGTTTTTGTAATTCTCTGAGGAGCTCCTCTATGGCTTTTCCAGAACCTAAGTCTTGTTTTGTTCCAAGGGTGAAAACTCTTTTTTTAGCAGCTCTCAGAGAGATGGGTGCTATTTTTGAAATCCATACAGTCTTTCCTGCTTGCTAGGGTCTATTGAATGGTGTGTGTTACTACCACAGAAATACGCTTACTGCATTTGTTCTTCCCTTGCTGCTTGGAGGTCTGTAATTTCCACCCAAAACACTGAAGCAGCCCCAAAGAGGAAAGGGAGAGCTAACTCATTTGCAGGTGAGCTTTAGTCAACAATTCTGAACTTCCACAGATTCCATTTCAACATTTGTTTGGAAGCTCAGGCATTATGAATAATAGGAGTAAGACACTTGCAACTACTTATATAGCCTAGGAGAAGAAAATAAAAGATGAAATAGATGCGTATGCTATGATATTTACATCTGTTAAGTTCTTGAAAGAGTATGGATAGATTAAGGTTTAGGAAATTAAATTACATTTTAAATGCAACCAGAAAGCATGTCAGAAAAACACTCTTAGAAAGTCAAAAAAACTCCTTCTTTATTTAAAGGACTACTTGGTTTATATTTTGTAATTCATTGTTTTTAGAACTATAACCTTAGCTACCTGAAACTCACCTATTCTGTGACTCCTCTTATTCAGAACATAACCCAGAGACACAAAATAAGCAAAAGGTATTGCTGCAGGCTAAGCAATATCACAGTGTTTGTGCACCAAAACCCAGGAACTTGACTTCGAGGCCAGCCCATTTCAAGATCTGTTCATTAGTAGTTCACAGACATTTCCAAAAACTAGTTATCTTCATCTGTTATTTGTATTAGTTTTCTCCAGGATGTTCTAACAAATACTATAGACTGGGTGAATTAAACAATATAAATTAATTACTTCCCAGTTGTAGAGGCTAGAGGCCCAAGATCAGGGTGTCTGCAAGGTTGGTTTCACTCTGAGGCTATTTTCCTTGGCAGCCTTCTTCCTGTGTATTCACGTGGTATTTATTCTATGCATGTTCATGAATGTGTCTAAATTTCCTCTTCTTATTAAGGACACTAGTCATGTTGGATTAGGACCCACTCTAAAGATCTCATTTTAATTTAATTACCCATTTAATGACCTTATTTCCAAATATGGCCATATGCTAAGGAACTGGGGGTAGAACTTCCACATATAAGTTTAGGAGGAAGGATACAGTTCAGACGCTAATATAGCAGCTTTGAAGAAGAAAACAAAAATGGTGACTGAAGAAAGATAGAGCATTAGTCAAGTATGCTAGTAACAGCAACAAGCAATTGCCCAAAGAAAAAAGAGAGATAGCAAATTTAAAAGCTTATATGAGTATATTGAAAAGCACAAAAACTTTTGTTAAATGTCTTTGCATCTCTCAGCAGGTCCTAAGGTCATGTTGGTATAACTGCACAATTAAAACTAAGACATCAAGTAAAAGTAAACTGTTCGTCATATAGAAGTAGCAAGTTCTCATGGAATGACAGATAGGAGCTTAAGCCCCAGCACTGTCACTTGGATGTCACTTAAACTCTCTGTTTGTTTTCTCATTCGTATCTTGAGAATAAAAATACCTGTACAAAAACCAGAGATAAAGAAGTCACCTATGGGTACTCCATAAACATAAGCATTCTAAGAGAATAAACTATTAGATCCAAGAAGGCATGAAAATATGTATTACAATTAAATAAAAGTTAGATTTGCATATCAAATTATCAAAGAGAAAAAATTTTTAATTTTTATTGAGTTACATCCTCAATTATCTGGAAAACTGATTTTTAAAAATAAGCTGAGTTAGTATTTAAGATTTCCCTAAACTAAGGACTTATTGCAAATAAATTTTTTAAGGCAGAGCATAATTACTTGTTAAAATAATCAAATGAGGTACTTCCGGCTATATCATCCTATATCCAAATCCAAGAAATAGAAGATGTAGGGAGTAATACAGAGCTGAAAGAGTTCTGCTCTATAAATTAAAGGAACTAGATTCTCATTGGAACATTGCAACTACTGTTAATTTTGTTTTTTCTGGGTTCATTTCCATGCCTTTAAAATAAAGCTATAAAACCGGATTGTTTCCATGGTGTCTTCTAATAGTAACATTTTATGAGAAGTCATTTCTAGTTCCTTTGTTCTCACTTTATAGAATCACAGAAGATCTAAAAAAGACATCACCTCTGTTCATTTATCACTTCCAATTACCCTTCACCAGTTTGTGGAGAATGTGGAATACCAGGAAGCCTGGTCGCAACCTACACAGCCACCTGTCTTGTCATGGCAACCTTGACTCTCTGATTGTGTCTTAGGTATCTGGTCCTTGGGTAGGCACTTTCAGGAAAACACATGATTGTCATATCTAAATCCGATAATGGGTAGGTTGCCATCTTAAACTGTTAAGTCCTCCTCAGCAAGGCACCAGACCCTGCCCTCTGTCAGAGGTGTGCTAATCTCTGATATTTAGAAACAACCAGATGATCTGACAAGTCATTGCATGCATATAGATTGTGTCAAGAAAAACATGACTTTAAAGCTGTCAGCAATTTAGTAACTACAGAAGCCCAGCATCCCCAGTCATTCTCTTTGTCTAAAGTCCTGAGAAGAAAGTCCTTGTCCTAGATAGAGGCACACCTACAAGTTCCTCTTGGCTTGAAGACGATAAGAAGCTACCAGGTGTTAGAAAATAAGTTACTCCATCCCTCCGCCTAACATACCTAAGAATTTGAGGGTGACAACAGAAATGGTTAACAAGTGTTTTCTCAGGCTCTAAGGGATATGAGATCTCAACTTTCACAGAGGTTACAACCTAAGGGTGAAAGAATAGCTTGAATTGATTTAAGCTGATACTGGGGATTTAGGAAACAGGGCCAGTGCTTTTCTAGCAGAACCTATAGTACAGATTTTTAATTTTTCAATTGGCGCATTCTAATTGTATATATTGGTGGGGGTACAATGTGATATTTTGATACATATATAGGTTGTAAAATAATCAACTCAGGATAGCATATTCATCATCTCATGTATTTATTATTTCTGTGTTGTGAGGACATCCAAATGCCTCTCTTCTAACTATTTTGTAAAACACAATATCTGACTGTTAACCATAGTCGCCCTGCTATGTAATAGAACACCAGAGTTTATTCCTCCGAGATAATTGTAACTTTAAGAGCACAGATTTTGAACTCCCAAAGGCAATTCAAATTTAACATATCAGCAAACAAACTCATTATTCACAACCTCCTGAAAAAGATTTCCCATCTTAATCACCCAAGGCAAAAAGTAAACCTCTTCTATGCAATCAATAACTAGGATGGACCTAGTGATTCCGTCTCCTAGGTATTTCTGAAGTCCATTGCATTCCATTCTCCTGTTTTCCTTATCATCGCCCTGCTTAACAGCTTCGGTTTGCCTCTAGTCTTACCAACCTCTAAATTATCCTTTACACAATCAATAGAGCATCTAAATAAAATACAAATTTAACCATATCACTTCTATGCCTAAAACTCCTCAATAGCTCCCCATTTTTAGCAATAAAAGCTCAAGCTCCACAGAAGGACATAGAAAGCTGTCCATTACCTGAGCCCTTAGATATGGCCACTCCACTCATTTCCTTCCAATTTTCCATTTCCAACCTCCCATTCTGGCTTTACGACATATTGATACCAGCCCATTAGTGTTTCTTTACACATTGTTTTAACATGCTTCATCTTAGAAATGCAACATAACTTTTATAGCTTAAGTATCTTATAGTAATTCTATTTATTTTCGGGAACAAATACGTTCTGGATGAGTTTAAATGGTAAAAGCCATTTCTTTCACGTGATCATTATGTATTAAGCTGAGTATTTAGGTTTTAGGACTTTACAATGAAGACAGAACCCTAGATTAAAGGAAGGTAACAGCAACCTTTATAAGCCAGTAAACTGTTTTCTACTACCATAATCTTTTTTTACCATACCAGACAAAGTGACAGTAAGATAAATTGATTTATAGAGTACATGTTTAGAAAAAGTAGAACAGCAATGTTATAGTCTTTAATAAGCCTAGTTTAGTGTAGAGCATTTCTCCCCACAGGCATAAGCATCACCAATATTGGGGTGAAATGGGGGAGGCGGTGGAAGGAACATGAGCTACTGTCCATGGTCCTGATACAAAAATACCCACTATGACATGGCTGTTCTCTGTGAGCCATATGCCTCCTTCCCTGTTTCTATCATCCTTCGGCACCCAAGAGTTATATCAGTATGGCTAGCTGTAGTTTGTTAAGTGAGTCAGTGGTTTAAGTGAGTTCTGTTATGGATTGAATCATGACTCCCAAAAAGATACTGCGAAGTCCTAAACTCTAGAACCTGTAAATATGACCTTCTACGGAAATAGTCTTTGCAGATGTAATCAGAAATACACTGAGATCACCTTGGATTATGTCAGCTTTAATTCAATGACTGGCATTGTTATAGGAGGAGGAGAATTTGGACACAGACATACAGGGAAGGCCATGAGAAGTAGAAGAAGAGATCGGAGCAATGCATCTACAAGCCAAGGGTCACCAAGGATTGTGGGCAGCAGCAGAAACTAGAGAAGAAAAGGAAGGATTCCTTCCCTAGAGCTGCCAGAGAAAAGATGTCTTTGCCAACACCTTGATTTCAGCCTTTTATCCTCCAGAACTATGAGAAACTAGACTTCTGGTGTTCTAAGCCACCCAGCTTGTGGTAGTTTATTCAGGCAGCCGTAAGAAACCGACAGAAGGACACTATAAATACCCCTTTGAATTTTTTATCTTGGTGTTATTTTATAGCCCTAAATGTGATCTAATTATCTTTCATCAAAATTTATGTTTTAGTGTATTTATTATTATGTATAAATGACAATACTGCTTAGAACTGAAATATAAGCATGGGTACCAGTGAAGGAGCTGCTAGGCTTTAGGTTTGACTTCTGTGATACTTCTCTATCTATGCTTCAGTTTAGGCATAAGAGCACATACAGCTTTAATTATCTTAATTTTCTTTCTTTCTTCTTTTTGTATTTATTTATTTTATTTTATTTTATTTTTGAGACAGAGTCTTGCTCTGTGAGCCAGCCTGGAGTGCAGTGGCGTGATCTCGGCTCACTGCAACCTCTGCCTCCCAGGTTCAAGCGATTCTCCTGCCTCAGTCTCCCGAGTAGCTGGAATTACAGGTGCCCATCACCATGCCTGGTTAATTTTTTTTTTTTTTGTATGTTTAGTAGAGATTGGGTTTCGCCATGTTGGCCAAGCTGGTCTCAAACTCCTGACCTCAGGTGATCCGCCCTCCTCGGCCTCCCAAAGTGCTGGGATTACAGGGGTGAGCCACCGCGCCTGGTTACATCTTTAAAGGAATAAAATAGGCAGCCTTGTATTATTCAAAATTAGTGGTGTTTTGTGGGTAACTTACAGGATTTTGCTTTTCTATTTTTCTTTCTGGAATCCTCAATGCTTAAGCATTTCTGTAACAATTAGCAGTGGTTAATGGTTAATATGTCTACTTACTATTTTGTGACTTTGTTAGGTAAATAAATAAGAATTATCTCTCAAGTACCTCTCAGGTCCCCCTTGCACTAGGGGAGAGACTGGTGAAACAGTTGCCAGGGAGAAAGGGTGGGATGGTGGACACATCCTACTTTGCAAATTGTTAAGGTCTCTCATGACTTGGTTCCTTCTGAGTGCAGTGATAACAGGCCAGTTTCTGCCCCTCATGCATACATTTGGAGGCCAAGAAGGCTATCACGTTGTTACTTATGAGAACCTAGAAGAACTTCACTCTTCTCATCTAGGGTGTGTATGTGACCAAGAGGCGTGTGCCCAAAGCTCTGCTTACTGATGTTATCAAGACATCCTATAGAGGATACTGTTGAAGAGTTTCCTGTTCGTTTAGAACAGAACAGCCAGATTGAGTTTTTAGACAATGTACTTGGGAGAGGTGATGCTGACAGGCGGCACGTTAACTCAGAAGGAGTCATTTGCATTATTGACCACAGGGTATCTAACTCTTAGATTGTTTTTACTTCTTAATATTTTTTTAAGGGAGTGGCCTTTGTTCCCCTGGTAATTTTCCTATGGATTTTAGAACACATTGTCTTACCCAGTGTAAATACAGAAGATGTCTCCAGGGAACAACTTCTTGAGATAAATTTTCTATGTGAATTTTGGAACTGGCATCTAAGTTCATTATGTAGATGGATTGACTTCAGAGGAGTTGTTCTCAGGTTGGAGTGCTACCTTATTAGAATTTGAACTCCCAAAAGACTTATGTATGTCATGTCTATCATTTGCAAGCATACGCAGTGAAATCGTGAACTTTATTCAAGATAATTTTCACTGTAGCTCATTGGAATAGGTAGTGTTTGAAAATAATTGGCTTTGACTTATGAGATGTCACTTTAGAATCTTGCTCTCTTCCTTAAGCCTCTATGAATAAGTAAAATAATTACGATTTTCTTGCCAAAAATGTTTGCTGGGTGAACAAATAACTCGTTTAATAGAATTGTTTCTGTGTCTCTTGTTTGAGTATGGAGTATTCTTTTGATGTTTGTAGGACTGTGGCTTTTAGATCAAGCCAAAAAATCATGTCTTAAGAGTAGCAAATTCTGTTTCTATCAGTCATTTTTCTAAATTAAAGAACTCACCATAATACTCTTTTGTTCAAAAGCCTTTGAACTGTTGACTTGGCTACTGAAATGCTTTATCACTTCACATCTCCCTTCGTTTGATCTTTCCCATCTGTATAATCAGCAGCACAATATATGCTGTCCCTTATATTAGAGAGTGATTCTCCCCAAGGGGAAAATGATTTGTGTGTAACAACACAGCACATGCTCTGGGATAAGACAAGTAAGAATATAAGTCTTACCTATTTCCAGGAAGGGGTACCTTGAAAACCACTCACATGTTGTTTAATAATGATAGAGCTCATAAGCTTAGTGTGGGGTGGATACCCAGGAGATTGTAAAACAATTTGACCATTGATTGAGTTTCAGCAAGGCATATTGACAAACTTGTATAATATGCTTGTAGACAAGATTGAGTGACTGTCATACATCCTGATTTACATGTAGGCTGTATTAAAGGAAGTATAATGCTCATAACAAGGTACATATTTGTTCCTCCCAGGTTTGCCTTCATCAGATCATTCTTGCGGTCGTGGTGGTGCCATGGTATAAAAAGAAATTGAGTACTTGGAATGTATTCAGAAAACAGAAACTAGAATGATGGGAAGATTCAAACTTGAGTCATTGAAAGGAAGGCCAAGTAAATTCAGAATATTTTTGTGGATGAGAGCAGACATGGAAAGAAGGTAAAATTCTGAACAGTATGCTGGGTCAATATATTGAAGAAGGGTTAATAGTCTAAGTGGCTTTTTTTTTTTTTTTTTTAAAGGCATCAGGAGACAGAAGGAAAAAGTAAGAGCCTAGAAGTCAAAACTGGGTTTGTTGTCATACCACTTTCTAGCCATGTGGGCTGAACAAATTGTTTAACCTGTCTGAATTTTAATTTCATGATCTATAAAGGGAGGGTAATTGTGTCTACCTTGAGAAGATTAAAAGACTGGCATTAAAACATGTAGCAGGTACTATTATTTCAAAGAATTAGAACTAATATCTTGAAGGTCCTGGGAAGTAATTTTGCTCCACTACAAAGAAGAACTTTCGGCCGGGCGTGGTGGCTCATGCCTGTAATCCCAGCACATCGGGAGGCCGAGGTGGGCAGATCATGAGGTCAGGAGATCGAGACCATCCTGGCTAACACAGTGAAATATCGTCTCTACTGGAAAAATAAAATATTAGCCGAGCGTAGTGGCACTTGCTGTAGTACCAGCTACTCGGAAGGCTGAGGCAGGAGGATCGCTTGAACTCGGGAGGCGGAGGTTGCAATGAGCCAAGATTGCGCCACTGCACTCCAGCCCGGGCGACAGGGCAAGACTCCATCTCAAATAAAAAAAAGAATTTTCCTGTTTTCAAGACATTCCAACAATAGAGTGGGAGTGAATTCCTGCTTGCTGGAGTGTTCAGAGTCTGGTGTGTAACTTGGCTGCTCCATGTCATTTTTCTGCCCATCTTCCTGTATTGTATCCACCTTTACTGTCTCCTAGAGAATCAAGGTACAAGTGAGAGAGTAGCATTTAATTTAAAGAAAAGCATCCCTAATTCTGATCTATATCACTGGTTGCTATTTCAACCTTGTCGCAAGAATTTTTTCATTTATTCATAATTTGGATTTGTTAGTTTATTTTAGCCAATTATGCTTGCAAATGTATTTCTTTTAATACAAGATCAGTTACTCTCACCCAATCAAATGACTATAGGCTAAGAAGAGTGTTCATTTATCCTAAACTTAGAATTCAGAAATCAGTTTAATTGCTCCAAACCAAATGTACACTGTTTTCTCCATGGGGAATTATTGCCTCTTAAGAAAGTAAAATTGAATGTGGGAATACATCATTTTTTATTTTCAGAAACAAAATGAAAACTCAACTTTATAGTACCTTAAAGGAAATGTATAAATGATTATCTCTGAAGTACACAGTCCCAACAGAACATTGAATCTAAGTTATAACACCATCAAGACATGCAAGTGTAATTTATGTGCCATTAAGGATACTTATATGAATTTCATTAATATTAGAAAGTAAATTGTTGTTAACTCTGTGAGGATAAACTATTTTAGTGACTTTTTTTTTTTTTTTTTGAGACGGAGTCTCACTCTGTCCCCCAGGCTGGAGTGCAGTGGCGTGATCTCGGCTCACTGCAATCTCCGCCTCCTGGGTTCAAGCCATTCTCCCGCCTCAGCCTCCTGAGTAGCTGGGACTATAGGCACCCACCACCGCGCCCGGCTAATTTTTTGTATTTTTAGTAGAGACAGGGTTTCACCGTGGTCTTGATCTCCTGACCTTGTGATCCGCCTGCCTCGGCCTTCCCAAAGTGTTGGGATTACAGGCATGAGCCACCGCGCCCGGCCTCTTTAGTGACTTTTAAAAACCATCCTGGGTGCATAGTGAGAACTATTGAGAGAATTGAGATTCTATGTACACAAATTAACCCACTGTTGGCTGCTCATATTATTGTTCAAGCCAACACATATTGATAAATTAAAGTAGTATGTATATAACTAATACACTGTAGAGAGGCAACATAGTGGGTTTTTTAAAAGACTCTAAGGATTTTGTTAAATGCAATACAAAGGGTGATTCTAAAACATGGTCGAGGTTAGAAATCATCCAGCCATAAAGGATTTGACATTTAAAATTTCTTTCTTGACAGTGAATTTATTCTCCCCAAATAATGCGTATTTTAAAAGCTTTGGGAAACATACCCAGAAATCAAAACAATTTCATCTTGTGTTTTCCTCTAAATAATGTAAGATGAAACGAATTAGATGAATTTTCCCCGTAACCGGGAAAGTCATCGTATATTCTCCCCTCAAACAGGAATTGACTGAAAAATCATTCAAGACATCCCCTTGGCCGACAAGTTGGTCTTTCCAAAGAAATTTTTGAAATTCTTCGAGATTAGGTGAGCCCCATTTCTCAAGTGCCTCTGGTAAGGAGAGTCATTCTTAGGTATGAACAGATAAATCAATCTCTGCATTATCCTGCTCTGCCTATTGTGCAAATGTGTCAATCATTCCCTTGGAAAGCAAACATTTGAAAACAGGAATAAAATTCTTGTAAGCATTACATAACATCTATGGAGATAGGTAACTAGGTAGGTAGATAGATAGACAGATAGATAGATGTCTCATCAATTTCCTTACACATTAAGAAACGTTATTTTAATGAAAACAAAAGAGAAATTTGCTCTGTCTTTCAAAGATGCTTCAGGGAGCTATGAGTGGCTCATTTTGAGGGTTGTGAATATGTGTATAATACTTCTTCAAATTCAAAAGTGATTTTGAGTTTAGAGAAGTTAAATAATTTTCCCAAGCATACAACAAAGGTGCTGAGTGGTAGAGCTAGAGCTCAAACCCAAGTAAGATCATCTGGACACACTCTGTTTTTCTCAGGAAAGCACACTCTCTCCTCTGAAAACATTTCCAGCCCCTTTTCTGACTGCATTTCCTCTGTTTCACTGCTAAACATCGAGTTTCTTGGAGCTGTGGACTGGACCTTCTTCTCTGGGTATGCTCCTTACCTGGGCAACCTCAGCTGTTCCCGCATGCGTAAATACCACCTGAATATTGACGGTTCCCAATTTTCATCTCTCCTTCACACATCTCTTTTGAGTATACACTTACACATTCAAATGTCTTCTAGTCACCTCATACTTAAAATTTTCTATGTTTGACTTCTCCACAAACCAAAATCTACCATCTCCAATTTTTCCAACTCAGTACACGGTGCCGCTACCCACATAATGCTCATGATGTGAGCCAAGAAGCTACCGCTGATTTGTCTGTGTTACCACATTCAACCCACCACTATGTTTTGTTGAAATATTTCCTAAATAATCCCTTGAGTTCATCCACTTCTCTCCATCTCCTAGTGATGAGCACCAGAAAAGCAGCTGCTGAATCAGAGCAGCTGAGGAGAATCATCTCATCATGAAAGAGATGTAATGGGTTCTACTTCCCATCCTCTGGGAATCCAGCATCATGCATTTGCTCATTTCCATCAAGAACTTGCCTTCCCTGCTTTGAAAAATTTAGAACTGTCTGCAATTTTATGAAGGAAATAATGATTTAAGACTATTTTCTTTCTCCTAATGCCTCCTATTCCTTTCCCTCCCCAGGATTTTCTGTGCTTTCTAGAAGCCCTTTCAAATTCTTGCTGGGGCCTTTTTTTTCAAGGGCTTCTCTTTGTCTAGGCAGTTCTTAAATTCAGGTTCCTGGGGACTTCATTTTGAAATTATTGTTGTTTAGATGTGAACATATTTTATATAAGCCGACATGTGAAAACATTTTATTTGAAAGCTTTATTTTAAAAATATCATAAAGTGGTATTCTTCCACTAGGGAAGGGAGTGGGCAAAAAAAGCTATATTAGCATCTTTAAGTCTCACGGTTTTGCCTCAGGAGAAAAACATTATAATCAAGTTTTGAAAATATCAGACAAACTCTCTCTATTCCCCAGTGACATCCACCCCTGCAGCTGGGCTTTCATGCTTACAGACAGCAGTACATATGGGAAAAGAATATTACATACTCCTGATAGTAGCCAGGTTTTGTCTCTGAAAGGCACAGCCTGCAGAGAGAACCAGAATCGATGTTGATCTAGATGCTGATCTGAACCTTGACAGAAAGAGCTAGTGCTTTTTGTTTTCATCAAACACCAGTCTTCATTCTGCTTTAGCTGGGCTGATTTCACGAGCAGTCTTCCAATACCTGTGACACTTTATTAATTTAATTAAATTAATTAATTAATTTATTTATTTTTGAGATGGAGTTTCGCTCTGTGGACCAGGCTGGAATGCAGTGATGCGATCTTGGCTCACTGTAGCCTCTGCCTCCCACGTTCAAGCAATTCTCCTGCCTTAGCCTCCCAAGTAGCTGGGATACAGGCACCTGCCACCACGCCAGGCTAAATTTTTTGTACTTTTAGTAGAGACATGGTTTTGCCATGTTGTCCAGGCTGGTCTTGAACTCCTGACCTCAGGTGATCTGCCCACCTCAGCTTCTCAAAGTGCTGGGATTACAGGTGTGAACCACCACACCCAGCCTCTGTGACACTTTAGGAAAAGATTTTTTAAAATTATTACAACCCTATTTTAAGGATGGTGTGGTTTTATAGCTTCAAAAAATAAATATCAGGCTAGGCGCAGTGTCTCATGCCTGTAATCACAGCACTTTGGGAGGCTGAGGCGGGCAGATTTTAAGCTCAGAAGATCGAGACCATCCTGGCCAACATGGTGAAACCCGTCTCTAATAAGAATATAAAAATTAGCTGGGTGTGGTGGCGCATGCCTGTAGTACCAGCTACCTGGGAGACTGAGGCAGGAGAATCTCTTGAACCCGGGAGGCAGAGGTTACAGTGAGCCGAGATCACACCATTGCACTCCAGCCTGGTGACACAGCATGACTCTGTCTCAAAATAAATAAATAATTAATAAATAAACATCAAAGGATCAGCTTCTGAGAATGAAAGTTGAGGCTTAACATGGATTTATATCAAGGTCTTCAGGCATCCTCTTGCAGTCCTGGGAAGTGACAGGAATTACAAAGTGAAAAATGGGTTTTTGTGGATGTTTTATATGAAACAGTATATCTAACAGAGTTCTCATTAAGCCTACCTCTCATTATCTAGTTAAATATTGTCCTGCATTATTACAGGACAATGTTTGTGTACAATACAAGGCAGGAGGAAATTTGTTTTTTTTTTTTTCTTTTAAAGGAAAAGTTATGATATTTGAGAATCAAAATGCTGGAACCAGACCAAGGAAGGCAAATAGAGCTCATAGGTTTGGAACCCAAGGTCACACTTTGCCACTTACTAGTTGTATGCACTTGAGCAAATCACTTGAACCTCATCTTTAAAATGAAGATTTTTTGTCATTCAACAATTTCATTCAGTTTCTATTATGTGCCAGAAACTGTGGTAGACTGGAGTGAGGGTGGTGATGGAGGTATGGTGCTAAACACAATGGACAGGAAGACAAATGTGTTTTCTGTTTTTAGAAACTTAGTTTAGTGATGGGAGATATTAAACAAATAACCAAGAAATTATGTAGCGCATTTGTGGTTAGAACTATAAATGAACAGAACAGAACGGACTAAATTAGGCACCTGTTACTAGGGTTAACCTGATACAATCAATAGTATCTCTGCTAGGCTCAATAATGACCCCTTCCCCATCCCCTACAAAAGGTGTCTATGCCCTCATCGTTGGGACCAGCTGGTGTTATTTTACATGGCAAAGACTTTGAAGACATGAGTGAGTTAAATGTCTTCAGATGGGCCTAAATGTAATCACAAGCATTCTTATCAGACAGAGGCAGAAGATGACAGACAGAAGAAGAGGAGGCAATGTAATAATAGAGGCAGAGACTGGAGTGATGGGGTCACAGCCAAGGAATGCTGGAGCCACCAGATACTGCAGGAGGCAAAGAATGGATTCTCCCCCAGAACCTCTGCAGACTCTCGATTTTAGCCTAGTAAAACGGGTGCTGTCCTCCTACCCTCCAGAACTATGAGATGGTGAGTCTGTTGTTTAAAGCACCAAGTTTGTGATCATCTGTGACAGCAGCCCTAGGAAACTCACACAGTCTCCAGGTGAGAATGAAAGTTGAGACTTAACATGGATTTGTATCAAGGTCTCCAGACATCCTCTTGCAGCCCTGGGAATTGACAGGAATCACAAAGTGAAAAACGGGTTTTCATAGATGTGTTGTAGGCAACAGTATCTCTAACAGAGTTTCATTAAGTGTACCTCTTATCATTACGTGGTTGAGGACTTCCCTGCATTATTACCTGACAATGTTTGTGTTCAGTATAAGGCAGGAGGAAATTTGTGGATTTTTTCTCTTAAACGAAAAGTTATGACATTTGAGAATTAAATATCGGCATGCCAAGAAGAGACACAGGTCCCAGGATACAGAAAGTACTCAATTTTTATTTGTTGCCATTTCTATCTGAACCATCCAAATTAGTGGGAGTCTACCTACTGATAATTATCTCCATAGACAGAAAAGTTACTTCAGATGAAAAGGAGAGTGACAAACTCTTCTACTTACTAGTCATAACAATCATTTAGAAATTTTTGTGTGCAAAATGTTAGGGATAGGTTTAGTTAATCATCCTCACATGGAGGAAATATTCCCTTATTGCATCATTTTTGCTCTTGCAGCCTTTAACTGTAGCCTTCGCTACATCACTTATTTTATATTGATAGTTATTGAAGTTTACCTGTCTGAACTCTTAAGGTGGGAGCCTTCAGTGATTTAGCTTTATATTCTCAGCACAGGGCAGAGCGTCTGGTGCATAGGAGGTACTGCACTGTAAATGGGTAATTGATGAACTAACTGAATGGACAGATTCAGACTGTCCAGTTCCAGACATATATAACAAGTGTGTCCTTGGAGGGAGCACCGAATTGCCAAGGGAAAGGCTGCAACATTGCTGCACAGCCTGGAAAAGATATTGAACTCACTATTCCTATATTCTCATCTGTCAAAAAAAGTTGGGGGTGGCGCCAAGATGGCCAAATAGGAACAGCTCCAGTCTGCAGGTCCCAGTGTGAGCGACACAGAAGACGGGTGATTTCTGCATTTCCAACTGAGGTACCGGTTTCATCTCACTGGGACTTGCCAGACAAGTGGGTGCAACCCACGGAGCAGGGGGGGCATCACCTTACCTGGGAAGAGCAAAGGATCAGAGAATTTCCTTTCCTAGCAAAGGGAAGCCGTGACAGATGGCACCTGGAAAATTGGGACACTCCCACGCTAATACTGCACTTTTCCAATGGCCTTAGCAAATGGCACACCAGGAGATTATATCCCACACCTAGCTCAGAGGGTCCCATGCCCAGGGAGCCTCGCTCACTGCTAGCACAGCAGTCTGCAAGGCAGCAGCAAGGTTGGGGGAGGGGTACCAGCCGTTGCTGAGGCTTAAGTAGGTAAACAAAGCGGCCGGGAAGCTCGAATTGGGTGGAGCCCACCATAGCTCAAGGAGGCCTGCCTGCCTCTGTAGACTCCACCTCTGGGTCAGGGCATAGCTGAACAAAAGCCAGCAGAAACTTCTGCAGACTTAAATGTCCGTGTCTGACAGCTTTGAAGAGAGTAGTGGCTCTCCCAGCATGGAGTTTGAGATCTGAGAAAGGACAGACTGCCTCCTCAAGTGGATCCCTGACCTCCCGAGTAGCCTAACTGGGAGACACCTCCCAGTAGGGGGATGACTGACACCTCATAAGATTGGGTGCCCCTCTGAGATAAAGCTTCCAGAGGGAGGATTAGGCAGCAACATTTGCTGTTCTGCAGCTTCCCCTGGTGATACCCAGGCAAACAGGGTCTGGAGTGGACATCCAGCAAACTCCAACAGACCTGCAGCTGAGGGTCCCGACTGTTAGAATGAAAACTAACAAACAGAAAGGACATCCACATCAAAACTTCATCTGTATGTCACCATCATCAAAGACCAAAGGTAGATAAAACCACAAAGATGCAGAGAAACCAGAGCAGAAAAGCTGAAAATTATAAAAATCAGAGTGCCTCTTCTCCTCCAGAGGAACGCAGCTCCTTGCCAGCAACGGAACAAAGCTGGATGGAGAATAACTTTGACAAGTTGAGAGAAGAAGGCTTCAGATGATCGGTAATAACAAACTTCTCTGAGCTAAAGAAGGATGTTTGAACCCATCACAAAGAAGCTAAAAACCTTGAAAAAAGAGTAGACAAATGGCTAACTAGAATAAACAGTGTAGAGAAGTCCTTAAATGACCTGATGGAGCTGAAAACCATGGCATGAGAACTATGTGATGCATGCACAAGCTTCAGTAGCCTATTTGATCAAATGGAAGAAAGGGTATCAGTGATTGAAGATCAAATGAATGAAATGAAGTAAGAAGAGAAGTTTAGAGAAAAAAGTAAAAAGAAATGAATAAAGCCTCCAAGAAATATGGGACTATGTGAAAAGACCAAATCTATGGTTGATTGGTGTACCTGAAAGTGATGGGGAGAATGGAACCAAGTTGGAAAACACTCTTCAGGGTATCATCCAGGAGAACTTCCCCAACCTAGTGAGGCAGGCCAACATTCAAATTCAGGAAATACAGAGAATGCCACAAAGATACTCCTCGAGAAGAGCAACTCCAAGACAAATAATTGTCAGATTCACCAAAGTTGAAATGAAGGAAAAAATGTTAAGGGCAGCCAGAGAGAAAGGTGGGGTTACCCATAAAGGGAAGCCCATCAAACTAACAGTGGATCTCTCAGCAGAAACTCTGCAAGCCAGAAGAGAGTGGGGGCCAACAGTCAACATTCTTGAAGAAAAGAATTTTCAACCCAGAATTTCATATCCAGCCAAACTAAGCTTCATAAGTAATGGAGAAATAAAATACTTTACAGACAAACAAATGCTGAGAGATTTTGTCACCACCAGGCCTACCTTACAAGAGCTCCTGAAGGAAGCACTAAACATGGAAAGGAAACACTGGTACCAGCCACCGCAAAAACATGCCAAATTGTAAAGACCATCAACACTAGGAAGAAACTGCATCAACTAATAAGCAAAATAACCAGCTAACATCATAATGACAGGATCAAATTCACATATAACAATATTAACTTTAAATGTAAATGGGCTATATGCTCCAGTTAAAAGACACAGACTGGCAAATTGGATAAAGAGTCAAGACCCATCAGTGTGCTGTATTCAGCAGACCCATCTCACATGCAGAGACACACATAGGCTCGAAATAAAGGGATGGAGGAAGATCTACCAAGCAAATGGAAAACAAAAAAAGTGGGGGTTGCAATCCTAGTCTCTGATAAAATAGACTTTAAACCAACAAAGATCAAAAGAGACAAAGAAGGTCATTACATAATGGTAAAGGGATCAATTCAACAAGAAGAGCTAACTTTCCTGAATATATATGCACCAAATACAGGAGCACCCAGATTCATAAAGCAAGTCTTGAGAGACCTAAAAAGAGACTTACACTCACACACAATAATAATGGGAGACTTTAACAACCCACTGTCAATGTTGGACAGATCCACAAGACAGAAAGTTAACAAGGATATCCAGGAATTGAACTCAGCTCTGCAACAAGTGGACCTAATAGACATCTACAGAACTCTCCATCCCAAATCAACAGAATATACATTCTTCTCAGCACCACATCATACTTAATCCAAACCACATAGTTGGAAGTAAAGCACTCCTCAGCAAATGCAAAAGAACAGAAATTATAACAAACTGTCTCTCAGACCACAGGGCAATTAAACTAGAACTCAGGATTAAGAAACTCACTCAAAACTGCTCAAATACATGGAAACTGAACAACCTACTCCTGAATGACTACTGGGTACATAACAAAATGAAGGCAGAAATAAAGATGTTCTTTGAAACCAATGAGAACAAAGACACAACATACCAGAATCTCTGGGACACATTTAAAGCAGTGTGTAGAGAGAAATTCATAGCACTAAATGCCCACAAGAGAAAGCAGGAGAGATCTAAAATTGACACCCTAACATCGCAATTAAAAGAACTAGAGAAGGAAGAGCAAACACATTCAAAAGCCAGCAGAAGGCAAGAGACAACTAAGATCAGAGCAGAACTGAAGGAGATAGAGACACAAAAAACCCTCAAAAAGTCAATGAATCCAGGAGCTGGTTTTTTGAAAAGATCAACAAAATTGATAGACCACTAGCAAGACTAATAAAGAAGAAAAGAGAGAAGAATCAAATAGACGCAATAAAAAATGGTAAAGGGGATATCAACACCAATCCCACAGAAATACAAACTACCATCAGAGAATACTATAAACATCTCTACACAAATAAACTAGAAAATCTAGAAGAAATGGATAAATTCCTGGACACGTACACCCTTCCAAGACTAAACTAGGAAGAAGTTGAATCCCTGAATAGACCAATAACAGGTTCTGAAATTGAGGCAATAATTAATAGCCCACCAACCAAAAGAAGTATAGGACCAGATGGATTCACAGCTGGATTCTACCAGAGGTACAAAAGAGGAGCTGGTTCCATTCCTTCTGAAACTATTCCAATCAATAGAAAAAGAGGGAATCCTGCCTAATTCATTTTATGAGGCCAACATCATTCTGATACCAAAGCCTGGCAGAGACACAACAAAAAAAGAAATTTAGACCAATATCCCTGATGAACATCGATGCAAAAATCCTCAGTAAAATACTGGCAAACCAAATTCAGCAGCACATCAAAAACTTATCCATCATGCTCAAGTTGGCTTCATCCCTGGGATGCAAGGCTGGTTCAACATACACAAATCAATAAATGTAATCCATCATATAAACAGAACCAAAGACAAAAACCACATGATTTTCTCAATAGATGCAGAAAAAGGCCTTTGACAAAATTCAACAGCCCTTCATGCTAAAAGCTCTCAATAAACTAGGTATTGAGGGTACGTATCTCAAACTAATAAGAGCTATTTATGACAAACCCACAGCCCATATCATACTGAATGGGCAAAAACTGGAAGCATTCCATTTGAAAACTGGCACAAGACAGGGATGCCCTCTCTCACCACTCCTATTCAACATAGTGTTGGAAGTCCTGGCCAGGGCAGTCAGGCAAGAGAAAGAAATAAAGGGTACTCAATTAGGAAAAGAAGAAGCCAAAGTGTCCTATTTGCAGATGACATGATTGTATATTTAGAAAACTTCATCGTCTCAGCTCAAAATCTCCTTAAGCTGATAAGCAACTTCAGCAAACCCTCAGGATACAAAATCAATGTGCAAAAATCACAAGCATTCCTATACACCAATAACAGACAGCCAAATCATGAGTGAACACACATTCACAATTGCTTCAAAGAGAATAAAATACCTGGGAATCCAACTTACAAGGGATGTGAAGGACCTCTTCAAGGAGAACTACAAACCACTGCTCAACAAAATAAAAGAGGACACAAACAAATGGAAGAACATTCCAAGCTCATGGATAGGAAGAGTCAACATCATGAAAATGGCCATACTGCCCAAGGTAATTTATAGATTCAGTGAACTACTTTAAAGTTCATATGGAACCAAAAAAGAGCCCGCATTTCCAAGACAATCCTAAGCCAAAAGAACAAAGCTGGAGGCATCACAATACTTGACTTCAAACTATACTGCAAGTCTACAGTAACCAAAACAGCATGGTACTGGTACCAAAACAGAGATACAGACCAATGGAACAGAACAGAGCCCTCAGAAATAATACCACACATCTACAACCATCTGATCTTCGACAAACCTGACAAAAACAAGAAATGGGGAAAGGATTCCTTATTTAATGAATGGTGCTGGGAAAACTGGCTAGCCATATGTAGAATGCTGAAACTGGATCCCTTCCTTACACAAAAATCAATTCAAGATGGATTGAAGACGTACATGTCAGACCTAAAACCATAAAAAACCTAGAAGAAAACCCAGGCAATACCATTCAGGCCATAGGCATGGGTAAGGACTTTATGATTAAAACACCAAAAGCAATGGCAACAAAAGCCAGAATTGACAACTGGGATCTAATTAAACTAAAGAGTTTCTGCACAGCAAAAGAAACTACCATCAAAGTGAACAGCCAACCTACAGAATGGGAGAAAATTTTTACAATCTACCCATCTGACAAAGGGCTAATATCCAGAATCTACAAGGAACTTAAACAAATTTACAAGAAAAAATCAAGCAACCCCATCAAAAAGTGGGCAAAGGATATGAACAGACACTTCTCAAAAGAAGACATTTATGCAGCTAACAGACACATGAAAAAATGCTCATCACCAATGGGCATCAGAGAAATGCAAATCAAAACCACAGTGAGATACCATCTCACACCAGTTAGAATGGCGATCATTAAAAAGTCAGGAAAAAACAGGTACTGGAGAGGATGTGGAGAAACAGGAATGCTTTTACACTGTTGGTGGGACTGTAAACTAGTTCAACCATTGTGAAAGACAGTGTGGTGATTGCTCAAGGATCTAGAACTAGAAATACCATTTGGCCCAGCCATCCCATTACTGGGCATATACCCAAAGGATTATAAATCATGCTGCTATAAAGACACATGTACATGTATGTTTATTGCAGCACTATTCACAATAGCAAAGACTCGTAACCAACCCAAATGTCCATCAATTATAGACTGGATTAAGAAAATGTGGCACATATATACCATGGAATACTATGCAGCCATAAAAAGGATGAGTTCATGTCCTTTATAGGGACACGGATGCAGCTGGAAACCATCATTCTCAGCAAAATATTGCAAGGACAGAAAACCAAACACTGCATTTTCTCACTCATAGGTGGGAATTGAACAATGAGAACACTTGGACACAGGGTCAGGAAGAGCACACACTGGGCCCTGCCGGGGGCTAGGGAAAGTGGAGAGGGATAGCATTAAGAGATATATCTAATGTAAATGACGAGTTAACATGTGCAGTACACCAACATGACATATGCATACATATGTAACAAACCTGCATGTTGTGCACATGTACCCTAGAACTTAAAGTAAAATAATAATAAAAAAATGAAGTGGGGCTGCAGTGGATTAAAAAAATGAAGTGAGACTACAGTGGGTTAATTTATTCATACAAAAGCTACTTACCAAGTACTCTTGGTCACGCACTATCGTAGAATGTAGGGATATAGCAAGGAACAAGACAACATAAGATTTTACCTCATGCAATTCAAAATAGATTAAAGGAAGGCAGGAGATAAATAAGAACTTATTAGCTGGTTCTAGTGATTTGACAACGATTAAAGCAGGATGACACAATTGAGAGACTGTTAATTAAAATCTGAATAATAAGGAGACAGCCATGGAATAATCTGGGGGAAATCATGCTGGGTAGAGGGAGAAGTCAGTGTACAGGCCTTACAATAGGAAAAGCTTTGAGTTTTGCTGAACAGAAATAGGGCAAGTGTGGCTGGAGAGGACAGGGCAGAGAAGAGCGTAGCACAAGATGACAACAGAGAGTTTTGGAGGAGCTGTGAAGAGTCTTAAAGAACATTGTAGAGAGGTTGGCCGGGAGTGGTGGCTCACACCTGTAATCCCAGCACTTTGGGAGGCTGAGAGGGGTGGATCACTTGAGGTCAGGAGTTCGAGACCAGCCTGACCAACATGGTGAAACCCCATCTCTACTAAAAAAAAAAAAAAAAAAAAAGAAAGAAATACAAAATTAGCCAGAAATGGTGGTGCATGCCTGTAATCCCAGCTACTTGGGAGGCTGAGGCAGGAGAATTGCTTGAACCCGGGAGGCAGAGGTTGAGTGAGCCAAGATTGCACCATTACACTCCAACCTGGGCAACAAGAGCGAAACTCCATCTCAAAAAAAAAAAAAAAAAAAAAAAAAAAAAAAAAAAAAACCGGGGTAGAGAGATTGGACTGGAGGCTTTCAGCAGGGAAGGGACTACACTTGGACTATTTATTTTTCAAAAGCACCTTTTGTAAGGGCAGACTGCAGTGAAAGCAGAAACACCAGTTAGTTCCCAGTGGCAGGAGTACAGACAGGAGATGATGCTGATGGTTCCTCATAGGGTGGAAGCAGTCAGGATGGAAGAAGGTGGACATATCTAGAATCTCTTTGGGAAGTAAAGTTGACAAGACTTGCTTATGTGTATATTGGATCTAGAATAAAAGAAAGAGAGAATCAAAAATGACTCCTAAGTTGTTATCATCAGTAAGTGGGTGAATCATGGGGTATTTACCAATAAGGGAAAAATGGAAAGAAATCACATTGCAGAACGGAAATCATGATTTCTGCTTTGAGATTCCAATTAGAAATTTAAAGATATACCAAGCGGACAATCAGATATGCAATGAGGAGTTAAGAGTTAGTCAGGGCCAGGTGCAGTGGCTCATGCCTGTAAACCTAGCACTTTGGGAGGCTGAGGCAGATGGATCACCTGAGGTTAGGAGTTTGAGACCAGCCTGGCCAATATGATGAAACTCCGTCTCTACTAAAAATACAAAAATTATCTGGGCATGGTGGCACGTGCCTGTAATTCCAGCTTCTCAGGAGTCGGAGACATGAGAATTACTTGAACCCAGGAGGTGGGGGTTGCAGTGAACCAAGATCGCACCACTGCACTCCAGCCCGGATGACAAAGTGAGACTCCATATCAAAAAAAGAAAAAAAGAAAAAAGAAAATAAAAGAAAAAAGAAGAGTTAGAGTTAGTCCAGGCTGGATATAACATCTGAGAATTAATAGTATATAGATTGTGTATTGGTTTTTAGGGCTACAATAATGAAGTACCCCAAACGACAGAAATTTATTATCTCACCATTCTGGAGGCTGGAAGTCTAAAATTAAGGTATTGGCAGGACAATGCTCTCTCAAGGCACTAAACGGGAATCTGTTCCATGCTTTTCTCTTAGCTTCCTTGGCATTTTTTGACCACTTTTCACCTCCAGCTTCCAATTGGCATTTTTGATCAATTTCCACCTCCATTTTCTCTCTTTCCATCTCTGTGTTTAAATTTCCCTCTTCTTGTAAGGAGACCAGTTTTTGAATAAGGGTTCACTCTTATGACCTTATCTTAACTCAATTACATCAACAAATACCCTATTTCCAAATAAGGTCACATTCACAGGTATTAAGGTTTACAACTTCAACATCCTTTAAGGAACACAATTTAACCCATAACGGATGGTATTTAAAGCCATGACACTGGATATGGTACCCTGGGAGAAGGTTAAGAAAAGAAAAGCTTCAAAGACCTGGCCCTGGGGTGCTCCTGCCTTTAGAGGCTGAACAAGAGGGAGCCTGAAAAGGAGCTAGAGGGAAAACCAGGAAAGTCTGGTCTCCTAAAAGACAAGAGATGAGTGTTTTGATGAGATAGTGGTTAAAGCATATTTTTTAAAATTAAAAAAACACTAGCTCATGAGTTTCTTTGTTGGGAGAAGTTGATTTTACAGCAGAGAAGTTTCAAGCCATTCCCTGGAGAAGGCAGGAAGGGCCGGGCTCTAGAGGAGCTGCCCCTTGATGAGCAGGAGCCTGTGTCCTCTGCAGCACATCCCTTCACACATCTCTGCTCTTGGATCAGGGGCGAAGGCAGACTTGCCAGAAGCACAGGCTGAGTTTGAGATGCAATGATGAAAAGGAGTGACAGCTCTCTTCTGAGTCCTTCAGTGTCCTCTGTAATGTGTGAGGCAAAGTTCTTCATTGAGTGTGAGGCAAGAAGAAGGAATGCGGGTGGTATGAAGACAGAGGTGATATCAGGGGATCCCACCCCCAATATTTCAACATAGGTTCTTTCTATTTTCATAAGTGTGGCCAGCTGAGAAATAAAGAGCGACAGTATACAGAGAGGAATTTTACAGTTGGGTGGCTGAGGGTGACATCACATATTGGTAGGACCATGATGCCCACCCAAGCCTCAAACTAGCAAGTTTTTTATTAAGGGTTTCAAAAGGGGAGGGGGTGTAATAACAGAGAGTAGGCACAAAGATCATATGCTGCAAAGGGCAAAAAGCAGAACAAAGATCACATGCTTCTGAGAGAATAGGACAAAGGGCAAAAGCAGAACTACTGATAAGGGTCTATGTTCAGCAGTACACATATTGTCTTCAAAAACATCTTAACAGAAAACAGGGTTCAAGAGCAGAGAATCAGTCTGACCACAAATTTACCAGTGCGGAGTTTTTTCCCCACCCTAGTAAGCCTGAGGGTACTGCAGGAGACCAGGGCATATCTCAGTCCTTATCTCAAACGCATAAGACAGGCACTTCCAGAGCGGCCATTTATAGACCTCCCCCCAGGAATGCATTCCTTTCCTAGGGTATTAATATTAATATTCCTTGCTAGGAAAAGAATTTAGCAATATCTCTCCTACTTGCACGTCCATTTATAGGCTCTCTGCAAGAAGAATAATGTGGCTCTTTTTGCCCAATCCCACAGGCAGTCAGACCTTACGGTTGTCTTCCCTTGTTCCCTAAAAATCGCTGTTATTCTGTTCTTTTTCAAGGTGTACTGATTTCATATTGTTCAAACACTCATATTTTACAATCAATTTATACAGTTAACACAATTATCACAGTGGTCCTGAGGTGATGTACATCCTCAGCTTACAAAGATAACAGGATTAAGAGATTAAAGTAAAGACAGGCATAAGAAATTATAAAAGTATTATTTGGGAACTGATAAATGTCCATGAAATCTTCACAATTTATGTTCCTCTGCCATGGCTCCAGCCAGTCCCACTGTTCAGGGTCCCTGACTTCCCGCAACAAGGTGAAGGTGTGAGGTATTTTGGAAGACTGGGAAAGAAAACAAGCCAAGAATATATATTAGGAATGATCTCTGAGATTTCTTCCAGTTTGGATTCCATGATTCCAGCCAATAATACGTTCTTACATGATAGATAGACAGATAGATACACAGATAGATACATACATAGATAGATACATAGAAGATAGATAGATAGATAGATAGATAGATAGATAGATAGATAGATAGATAGATAGAGTGAGCGGGCTAGGGTCTGAGTGTATCTTCCCAGTTTCCAAATTCATATGTCAAAATCTCAGCCTTCAGACTGATGGTATTAGGAGATGAGGACTTTGTTAGATGATGAGGAAAGGATTAGTGCCTTTATAAAAGAGAACCTGTAGAGTTTGTTTACCCCTTTCACTAGAGGATACAGTGAAAAGATACCATCTATGAGGAGGTGGGCCCTCACCATATCTGCTGGAACCAAGATCTTGCATCAAGATCTTGAGTTTCCCAGCCTCCAGAACCGTGGGAAATAAATTTCTGGTTTCTATAAGCTACCCGGTTTATACTATTTTGTTATGGCATCCCAAATGGCCTAAAATGGGTAGGTAGGTAGGTAGATAGACAAATAGAGAGAAAGATAGATAGATAGATAGATAGATAGATAGATAGATAGATAGATAGATAGATGATAGAAGATTCATCTGTCTCTCTCCCTCTTCATCCATCTGCCTGTGTACTTTCAGTTACTTATTAAAAACTGATTTGTAAGTGTCCTTTATATGTCAGGGGTATTGCTATTGGCTAATTTTCATGTTGTTACACTTTTTAAAGTCTACTCTTTGTTATTAATTTTGTTATGATATTTTCTGGGTTTTTTCATGTAGTCAAATCTCATACTTCCCTGTGACTTTTGTCAGTAGTTTTATGCATAGAAAATTATTCCTTTAGAAGAACATTACAGTTTTCTTTTCCAATTCACCTGCCACCATTTCTAGGACTCCTGGTTTATGATCCTCTCACCTATGGTTATGTTCCTCAAAGTCCTAACACTTGTCCCCATCTGCACCTGGGTGTGGAGCAGATGATGCTTGCAGAGCACTGGCTTCTGCACTTGAAGAGTATGGAAAAGACACACTGCCAGATCCAAATTAATAGCCAAGTTATTTCATACTTTTAATTTTCCTGTAATTGAATATTCAGTTTTCTCATATGGATCACTCAATATTTCAGCTTAAAGTCAGGAGTTGGGAAAAAAAAAAAAAAAAAAGTAAGACATTTCAGTGAAAAGAAGGAACATCTGGTGAACAAGTAGAGCTTCGTCTGTTTTTGCCGTGGGAGCTGGCTGTCAGATGCCTGAAGCACAGAGAGAAAAGCCCTTGGAGAAGCTTAGAGGTCAAGAAAAGATCTCTGCCTCGTGGTGTCAATGGACAAACTAGGGCTGGGAAGGGTATTTTGCTCTGAAGGTTTGAGGCGCTGTCTTTCAGGGACTTTCCTGGGACTTGACTAAGGGTCTGAAGTCTCCTTTGTCACGTTTCACTTCATCTAACATAAGTCTGTCACTTTTTTTTTTTTTTTTTTTTTTTGAGACTGAGTCTTGCACTGTCACCCAGGCTGGAGTGCAGTGGCGCGATTTCCGCCCACTGCAACCTCCACCTCCCGGGTTCAAGTGATTCTCCTGCCTCAGCCTCCTGAGTAGCTGGGATTACAGGCATGTGCCACCACGCCTGGCTAATTTTTGTATTTTTAGTACAGACAGCGTTTCACCATGTTGGTCAGGCTGGTCACAAACTCCTAGCCTCGTGATTCGCCCGCCGTGGCCTCCCAAAGTGCTGGGATTACAGGCATGAGGCACCGCGCCCTGCGAGCTCTGTCACTCTTACTTGAGAAGAGCAAGTCCGCCCTTGGCTGAGTTCAAGTTTTCTTCTAAAGAAAGAGTGTGCAAGCGATTAAGCAGGAAGCATGTGGCCTGAGCATGCACATTTCTATCCAGTCAGGGAGACTCAGGCTGACGCCTCCCTCCAGTGCAGGAATCGTGAAATAACAAATATTTATTGAGCACCTACTCCTTACCAGGCATTGTTTCAGAAATGGGAAATCTTACTCATGTATTGAGTTTCCCTGAATTAGACATTCCTTTCAAAAGGAAAACTAACTGCTCTGTAGTATGCAGACTGAGGATACCCTAATTCCTTCAGCATTTCACCTACCTCGTCAGATGTAATGATACTTACTGTCTCACAATTATATTTCTTCAACGTCCAGCCATTAGTCTCTGTTCAGATGTTAATAATTATGATGATGATGACGATGTTATTATTAGTAGCATAATTTATTCCTGACTTAGCAGGATAACATAGAGATCATTAGTGATAATACACCATCTGCAATGTCACCAGAATTGTTTATACTTCTGGGTCTGTGTCTTTGCTCTATGTTCTCTCTCTCCGCCATCTCTCCACTCTCCTCTCTTGGTTCCTGTCCCTCTTCTGTCTCTCTTCTCCCTCCTCTTCTTCCTCTTGTTGCTCTTCTCCCTCCTACTCCTCCTTCTTCTCCCTCTCTCTCTGTCACACACACACACACACACACGCACACACACAGCAACACGCAGCACCCCTGAATTTCAAACAGTGGAGTGTCCTTTCCCACATTACCTGTAAAGCACACAACTCCAGCCCTTTCTATTCGCAGATTTAGCTACCGTAGAGGTTCATGGTGTACTGTCACGTACAATTTTCTTTCTTTTGTGGAATAATTGAAATGGAGTCATGACTCAACCCCTACTGAAACATCACATTGTGAGGCTGACAGATTTGGAAAATACTGCAACTCCTACCCTAACCAAAGCTGTCTTTCTGGTCCCTATTCTATTATTCCTCCCATCAACTGCTGTCCGTGCTTGGAGACTCTTTTCCCTACTTAATGTAGTTGCATGACTAGAAGTAACAAGGAGCCTAAGTGAATTACAGATTGGGGCTGAAAAAATTGTGCCCTATCTTCAGAGTAAATTTGTTAAAAAGTAAGGCCATGCCTACATCAGGATCTCTCCACATGAAACACTGGAAGAAGTCAGAGTTCCAGGGAATGAAATGACTTTGGACTCCTTGAATCATAATTGATCAGTGTATATGTGATCCATTTTAAGTGACTCCAGCTAAGTACAATCCTACTTATAGAGGTTGTTCTTTTTGATTTTTCCCTCAATTAAATCCCATTGCCCTGTGAACCTCATTATTTCCCTGGACCATCCTTCCAATTGCTCATTTCCTTAAAGAAGAAATTGAGATCCTTGTGAAGGTAAGCATTTAGCATGGTTTTATGCTAGAGCGAGATCTGGACTTTGATTTGAGAGCTTCTTATCTGTAGAACTGAAAATTTCCACACAAAGGTAGCACCTGCTCAGACTCTAATGCCATCAGCTTCGTAGCTGGGTGGCATTGCTATGGCAGTCTCTCAGTGTGCATCATGCCTTGTCTGCCCAATTGTCAATGAGGTCCTTGATTCAAGTATTTTTGGTCCTTATGATGCAGGATTTATATCCATTTATTGCTATAGATAATGCCAGCTAATAACTTGCGACATACACCCATGTGTTCTTCCCTGTTACTCCTCTCTTTCCTCTCCATTTGCTTCCTCCTTCCCTGCTCATTTCTCCTCACTAAGGAATGGCATCATTCTTGCCATGGCACCAAGATATTAAGTTCCTGACCTGCTTCTTGGATGACATTACCTTGATTGTGCCTTGCCACCTTCTCAGGTACTTCTCTAGTTCTTACTACATTGATGTTGAGCCCTCTGTACCTTTGAATGTGCTCACAATCTGATAGTTTCAGTATAATTGTATGCTTCCCATGATTAAAAGTGCTGGGCTAAGGCCTGCATTGAGTGGTGCCTTTTTCAGGCCCCGTGTTGCTCTGTACCAGTCCTGAGTCCACCTTGCACAGCCCTCCTCTCGGATGGAAGACTGCTCCTTCGCTTTGCTACTTATGGCCTCTGAGGGATTCATCCCTGAGCTACGGTGCCAAACACTCTACTCATCACATTCCTAATTCTCTCCGGGGCCATCCTGATTGTTTTTAGTGTTTTTCTGACTCCTGGCCCCATGGAACAGACCCTGGCTCTGCAGTCCGTGTGGCCAGAGTCCATACAGAGCAGCACGGCGTCAGGACCGCGGCAGCCACAGAACTCTCAGATCTCTGTGGTCTTTTTGCAGCTCCACTGACTCCTCTCAGCAGGCTGGGAGGACCGTTTATCTTGTCCTGTGGTGTTGAGCAGAAAGCAATAGTTTCATGGTAATCAGGCAGCATGGAGACTACTTCTCCAGTATAGCATAGTTTCTCATTTTGTAGACTTTTCCTGCTCCTAATTTCAAATGCTCTTTCAATGACAGACATGCAGTATCCACTATGGAACCCAGTCTGCTAGCTGGAACTGGAGCAGAAAACATTAGCTGTGTCTCACCTGCCACGTGGGCAGCACTCACACATCGATTCTAATTTTGATGAGTTTTAATTCAGTCTAACTTGGAAGGCCATTATAATGGGAACAAACAACATCTTCTCATAGGGTAAAACGCTGTCCCAGATCCCAGAGCAAGCAAATAGGATCTTAACTTTTAGGTACATAAATATTCTTATGAACATATGCAGTAACACAACACATATGCAGAGTATGTACCGCTGTACAGATCAACCACACACTTCACAACACTCATCAACATCTATACCAATGTGACTACAGCATGAAATATTAGGATTATTCAAAAAATGGCCATTTTGAAATCAACCAGTTTTCTTAACTGAATCGAAAACTGAGCATTAAGTTGTAAATAGTGCTCAGTCATGCTTTCTCCAAACCCCTGCCCAGACCAATTTGTCTTGAGTCTTTCTAAGGTATAGCTGATTCTCAGTGATTTACTGTAGGAATACACTAAGCCCTTTCTCTTGCCATGCAATTTTAGCCCACACTTGTTCACCAGAGAAACCTCAATTACAACTTCAGACCCACTGAGCCACTCAATTTCCTATAGGTTCCCATCCAAAACTTGTGGTTCTGTTCCTCTTGTTCCATTATCATGCAGCACTTTGTGCATTCTCTTATGTGGTACTTTGGTATAGGATGGTGGCTATTTTTGTCCACAACCATCTTTTTGTTATTCTGTGAACTTCTTAAGAGAAGGGACTCTTCTCACCCAGCTCTGTAATCCTAACACTGTAGTGTAGTGCCTGGAATGTGGCAGACCCTCCCTTAATCCATTTCTACTGAATTACTACTGGATGAGTGATTGGATTGCCAATTGATTTGTCACTTCAGTCATGCATTCATATGTTAAACTGTGTGGATCAAAACCCAGAGTTAGCCACAGTAGCGTAATACAAACCCAGCCTAAGGATTTCCTTGGTAAAATCCTAGCAGGAGGATCGGTTGCCCTTCCCAACGTACAATTGTGCTCTTCCCAACACTGCTGCTTGATCATGCTGATGTATTCTGGAATGCCTTTAGGTTTGATTGATTGATTAGTTTCTGTTCTCTTCAGTTTTCCATAAAGTTGTACGTGAGTGTATTCAGTGGGGTGCTACCTGTTTTTCTTTCCTTCAGCAGTTGGTTGGGGAATTTTTCTTTGAATAGGGAAATCTAACGCCTTGTCTGTCAGTGTGGCGGTTCTGGTGATGTGACTGTTTTGTGAGACAAGGATTAAGAATATTTAGTCATCGGCACCTAAACTATGTTCTCTCCTGTCAGGGTAGGAGTCAATGAAGACATCTTAGTCTTCTTAATAAGTTACAGATAATCTGTCTCTGAGTGCATGCTTTCTGCTTCTAGCTTGGAGCCAAATGTTGCTCACACTGAAAAGAATAATGTCTGTCTGTTTGTTTGGATATTATGTCTATTTTGATCTATAGCACGATTTTGTAATTCAGATTGTCACCCCTGCACTTTGTACCACATGTGCATATTCTTTCTTCCCAGTCATTGCTGCAATTATCTTGTCTGTTCTTTGTGTGATATGTTCTGTGTGGGCCTCTGCATTGAACTCCATTTCTTGGACAATTATGGAAATTCCAGTTTGGCTGCAGTTTAACCTTGCACTCTCTATTCATATGAAGTTTCCTAAATAAACTTGAAGAGCAGCATAGTTTGAAATCATCGTGAATCTCCTTAAAGGAATAACTTTTAAAGAAGGAATGATTTTTGAAAACAAATGAATTCTGCTAATCAGGTATAGTTTTCTCTGGTTATGAACAAAACCTCTATCTGGAAACATCCTACAAAAATTGCCTCCATTATGTTAAATATGTTAAAATAACAAAAAATGCTTCTTAAAATATGTCAGTAACTTATATTTTAACTTAAATACTTCTAAGTTTTAAAAAATAGACAGTAATTGTTCATTTCCCTGGGGTCCTAGTGATATTTCAATACATATAAAATATGATGAGCAGATCAGGGTAATTAGCATATCCATCACCTCAAACATGAGCAGATCAGGGTAATTAGCATATCCATCACCTCAAACATTGATCATTTTTTGGTTTGAGAACATTCAATAGTTTCCTTCTAGCCTTCTGAAACTACATATTATTGTTAGCTATAGTCTTCTGCAGTACAGTAGAAGACTAGAACTTATTCCTCTCACCTGTCTGTAATTTTGTATATTTTAACAAATCTCTCTCTATCCCCCTACCCCCTGCCCTTCCCGGTCTCTTGTATCTTCTGTTCTACTTTTTACTTCTATGAGATCAACATTTTTTTGCCTGTTGGCAATTCAACCTAAAGCAGGCCACCAATTTCAGGTTATACTGAAATAATGATGATTAGAAATACAAAACTTAACTTAGTGGAAGATGCATGGTATTTGCTTTTATATTGTCTGTGCCAGTTGAAATCGCTTTGAGCTCTACAGATACAGAAACTTCTAATAACTGAAATAGCCTGGTATTTGGCAGTAAAAGTTGTGATGAAAAAATGTAAAATTTTACCTCATACATAGTGTTTGTCATAGAAACTCAAAAGATAAAATAAATGCAAGTTTCTTACATATCATAATAAATCCTGCAGACTATTAGCCTAAGGTCATACAGCTACAACAGTGAAAGTATCTGAATCAGAAATATGTATACTATTCTCTTTCTCTAACAAAGTTATACACTGTCAGCAAAAAGAATAAAAGAAAGGGATTCTCTTCAGAAAGGAGCAACTGGCTGGTTGATATTGATAATATCCAGGGATCTGGATATCAGCAGCTTTCTTTGATACTTAGAGCCTTCCCTAAGTGACCAGGTGGATTCATTCAGAAAGCATCTTTAGAGCTAATTTCATTTCCTATCCACAAAAGCCACTTCACACAAAGGCAATTTCCAGGTTCTTTCAGAACCTAGAAGGATAGAGGTAATCCCTAAGGCCAGACGCCAGTTCTGAATAAGCCTGCCAGAACGTCTTCTGCTCATTGTCTTCATTCCATTTCGTTTTACTAAGCAATTAGAAAACATTGGTTTCCAGTATTGTAGATGAGGAAACTGAGATTCAAAGAGGGTATGTGACTTATCTAGAGTCCTACCCTCGAAACATGAAGGAATTGGACTCTAGACCTCAGATTAATTTTTTAAACATCTTGTGCAGCAGACTTTGAGGGAGCTGGAATCTTTCTCTGTGTGAAGAATACCCCTGAGGTACGTGTCTTGACATTGCATCATTCTACCAGAAGAGAGATTCTTTTGGTTCGATCACTTTTAATGATATGGGAGACATCAATAATTTATGGAATGCCCAAAATGGTACTTTTTTATTTGCGATCTCTAACCTTTACGAAAACTCCACAAGGTAGAGATTCTTCTTTCCAGTCTACAGCTAGAAACATATGGTTCAGAGCTATTAAATGACTTCTGAGGTCCCACAGCTAGAAAAGGTGCACCTGGCACTCGAACCCAGATCTCTGGGAACAACTTTCTCTTACCTTTCTGGGAGACACTGTTTAAAATACAAATCCCCCACAAGGAGCAAACTGCCTAATGGACATCTCCACTTGGACATCAAATTAGCATCTCAAATTCAACATGTCTGAAACTAAGATTCCAATGCCTCTTATCTCTATCCCCAGAGATCTGCTTTTCCTGTAGCCTTTCCCATGGCAATTTGTTCTTCCAGTTGCTCAAAGCCAAAACCTTGGAGTAGTCTTTACTTTTTGTTCTCTCACAGCAATCACTTAGGAAATCATATCTTTAAAATATACTGGGATCTGACTACTTCTCACCACCTCTACTGCGGCCACCGGTTTGGGCTCCATTCACTCACCTAGATTATCACTAGAGCCTCCCAAATTCTACCCTTAATCCCTAAATTGAATTCAGAGTGATGTTTTAAAGTGTGAGATGGTCACATCACTCTTTTCCTCAGCCACTTATGGTATATCTTCATTATACAAGGAATAAAAGCCAAAGTCCTTAAAATGACCTACTAGGTCCAATGTCATATAGCCCGGGTTTCTTCTCTGTCTCCACTGTCTTGTACTCTATCCATGCATTCTAGCCGCACTAGCCTCCTTTCTATTTTTGGAGACCACCCACTCTTTCCCTCAGGGACTTTTCTCTAGCTATTCCTTTGCCTGGAATATTCTATCCCCAATATCCATTTGGTTAACTCCCTTACCTCCTTCCAGTCTTCATACAAATGTCATCTCTCAGTGACATTTAACAGACCATTCTGTTTAACACCTCACATGCTTCCCAGCACATGTTCGGCACTCCCATTCCTCCCTAAAGTGATCTACTTCTTTCTTTCCCCATTGCATCTTTTAAACTTTCAGTATAATTTACCTATTAATTATGCTTATCATACATCATTTGCCTCCATCCATTAGAATATAGGCTTCTTGAGGGCAGGAATGTTGTCTGTGTTGCTCAGTGATTACTGCAAATGTGTGGAACAGTATGTACACATAGTAGGCACTTAACAGTTCTTTTCTGAATACATGAATGAATGAATGAACTGGAAATTAACTGAATCTGATTCAAAAACAGGTTAGAGTCATCTCTTCTGTGAAGAAATTACAGATGTTAAACAGAGAATCTATCACCCACCAATCCCTCACTCTAGTCCAAGGGAGAAGTGTGAGTTTTCCAAAGTTCAATTTACCAATTATAATGGAAAATGTATACTAGAAATCAAAAGAAGCATTATTCCTAGAAATGGACTTATATGCATAATATTTACATGGAAAATGAATCAACATTTGAATTCAAATCTTGTTTATAAAAAAGTAGTAAACTGAGGGTCAGAATCCTGTTAAAAATTCCTTGTTCCCCAAAATATGTTCTGTAGAATTCCAAGCCTAGTGAAATAAGTGTTCCTAGGTAGAATAAAATACTAAAATGACTCTGTGGGCTGCGAGCACTGGTTCCTAATGGCTCACCAGAACCAAATGTGCACATCTATTTCCCACTCCACATTTCTGGAAATCTGCTGTGTTATGAGTATTTACACCATGGAAATAGGCATGAGGCAATCAGCAAATGCTATGAGTCAGGGAATGTTATTTTGGATATATTCAAATAAGATTTAAATAAGACAGTTGCTTAACATTCATTAGCACATAGAAGCTGCATGTGTATATTGAAATCTTAGAGATGGCGGGTGGCAGAGATCCATTTCACTTTGTCTTTACTAAGTGTGTGTAACTATGGAATCTTTTTTTTTTAAGTATACAGTGAAACACATGTTAATGGCCTAATAGAATATACTACTTTATAAAATGCTATGATAGTGGAAATTGCATGAAATCTTTGAGTCTAAAAATCCTAGGCTATCAAGTATGTAATCTTAGGAAAAATATTCCTTCATGTGAAATGAGAAAAATATCTTGCAAAATTTTTGAGAGGCTTAAAATGAAACAAAGTATGTGATAGTTCCTGACACAGATTAGGCACTTAATAAATATCCATCTTTCTCTTCCCCATTCTTTTCTCCCCAGCCTAGCTTTTGGAAAATATAAAATGAATCGGAAACATTCCAATTGCCAGAGTGGGAACTGTCATTTGAAATCTTATTTCTCATCACATAATCTGATATACAAATACACGATCAAGAATAAGAAATTTTTGGACCAATATTTTATTTGTCTTAACACCTTAAAAGATACTTATTTTAAGCTCAGATTTACATTTTGATTTATCATAAAATAGTTTGAATAATAATTTTAAAAAATAAATCAAGCTATGATATTTCAGACTTCGTTTTGTTTTGTTTTGTTTGGCATATTCTCTAGTGTCAATTTTTTTCCTGATGAGTTTTCTTATACCCAAGCATGGAAACATCTTTGAATTCTATTTCCTCGAAACACTCTAATTTATCCAAATCGTAAATTAGGGCTTTGGATCCAAAAAGCTCCTGTTATGTGTGAATTATCTTTAAGTCTGGTAGGTATCTTTTCCTAGTAAACTAACTGTTCTCCATGTACTGAGTGTGTATTTCATACGGAACTGTAAAATCTTACTAGGTAAAATAAGTTGGTCACTCTTATTTATTATGGAAACCAAATGGTCAAATGTAGAAGTTTCTAGGAAACACTTCCCAAACAGCCCCAATCCCAATTCAAGAAGCTGTTTTTTGCCAAAGTCAACTTGGCTTGTGGGAAGTAGGATTGATCAAAACATCTTTCATCAGAATAATAAAGATATTCCAAGTGATGTTTCAAAAGCACTGTAAAAAAATCCCTTGCATGTGTAAATCGGAGGCGCAGCGGTTTATGCAAGGAAAGGTATTTTTTTTTTTCTGAAATGGTATTTCCTGTGGGACTCTTGGTCAGGAGGGCCTCATTTGGGACATGCCATGTGATTTTTCTATCAGCATCACTCTCCAGACTCAGGGGAGGCTAAGTGAGCAGGGAAGTCATATATTTGACTACAAGTGGAAAAAACTCTTGGTGCTATTCACAGAGCCTTTACATAAGATTGGGATACAGATGTGTAGAAAGTCCTAACCATCCACAGCAATCTAAAGGAACTTCCTTGTTTGGTCTCCCTGATTGAAACAGGAAATAATCATCTTCGGAAACGTAAAGTGGTCAGCTCTAGCCATTTTGTAGGTTGCAAAGATTTTTCTTTCCTGTTATCTCCCGGAATGTTATCTCCAGGAAAGAAGAAATAAGCACAGACATGAGGAGTCATCAGCAAAAGGCCTTCTAGAGCTCCAGGTGTACTTTATTACATTGTGCTGATTTTGCAACAGCCAACATTCTTGTGGACTAAAACAGTCACTTCGAATTCCATTTAATCTAAAAGCCAAAACCTCTGCCAGGGAGAGATTATGTCTGGAACACAGACATTAATAAGGTACATAACTAGCAACAACAACAGAAGTTAAACTGTTCTTTCTCCTAGACATCCTTGCTAGTATTTGTTAAATATTACCATTTAAAAACTCCTAATTTTATAGGAAAAAAATATATTTTAATTCCTTCTTTGGTTGTGTGTAAGACTGAATGGTTTTCTATGTTTGTAACGTACTTATTATGTTAGTGACCTAGTTATATGTCACATACCAAATGCCTACCCCATTCCCTTTAAAATTTTGTTAATAACCTTTGCACATTTTTAATTGAATTTTCATTTATATTTCCTTTGCACATTTGTTCAATATACAAATATTTATTTTTTATATTTTAAAATTGACAAGTATATATTGCATATATTTATGGTATACAACATGATGTTTTGATCTTTGTACCCATTGTGGAATGGCTAAATCATATGCATTACCTCACATACTTATCATGTTTTTGCGCTGTGAACACTTAAAATCTACTCTTAGCAATTTTCAACCATACAAGATACTCTTACTAGCTATAGTCACCATTGACGTACCGTAGATCTCTTGATGTTACTCCTCGTAACCGAAATTTTGGGTTCTTTGACCGATATCTCCCCATGACCCTGTTCTCCAACCTCTAGTGACCACCATTTCACTCTCTGTTTTTATGACTTTGACTTTTTTAGACTCCACATATAAGTGAGATCATGCAGTATTTGTCTTTATGTGTCTGGCTTATTTCACTTAATGTCCTCCAGGGTCATCCATGTTGTCACTAATGACCGTGTTTCCTTATTTTCATGACTAAATGTTATACCATTGTATATATATATACCACATTTTCTTTATCCATTTACCTATTGATTGATACTTAGATTGATTCCATATCTTGGCTATTGTAAATAGTGCTGGAAAAACCATCAAAGTGCAGATGTCTCTTTGATACACTCATTTTCTTTCCTTTGGAGAAATGTCTACTTGTGGGATTGCTGGATCATGTAGTAGTTGTATGTTTAATTATTTGAGGAACTTCCACACTGTTTTTCATAATTTCTGTATTAATCCAAATTCCCACCAACAGGGCACATTTCTCCCTTTTCTCCACATCCTCAACCACATTGGTATCTTTGGTCTTTTTGGTAACAGTTATTCTGACAGATGTGAAGTGATATCTCATTGTGGTTTTAATTTGCATTTCCCTGATGATTAGTGATGTAGATTATTTTTTTCCCTTTTTACATATATTCCTCATAAATGTATGCATATTTCTTATAAAATAAACTGGGCCAGGTGCAGTGGCTCACACCTGTAATCCCAGCACTTTGAGAGGCCATGGTGGGTGGATCACCTGAGATCAGGAATTCGAGACCAGCCTAGCCAACATGGTGAAACCTAGTCTCTAGTAAAAATACAAAAAAAAAAAAATAGCTGGATGTTGTGATGGGCACCTGTAATCCCAGCTGCTCAGGAGGCTGAGGCATGAGAATCACTTGAACCCAGGAGGCGGAGGTTGCAGTGAGCCGAGATCACACCACTGTACTCAAGCCTGGGTGGTAGAGCGAAACTCGGTCTCAAAAATAATAATAAATAAATAAAATAATAAACTGATCCTCTGATAGATATCTGAATCTGTACAAACAGAAGATTAAGATTTTAGCAAATAGCCATCCCTTGGTTTCCAAAGGGGATTGGTTCTAGGATCCCCTGGATACCAAAATTCAAAGGTGCTGAAATCCCTTATGTAAAATGAAGTAGTATTTACACACAATCTGTGCCTATCCTCTCATATGCTTTCAATAATCTCTAGCTTACTTATAATACCTAATACAGTGTAAATGTTATGTAAGTAGTTGTTATGGTATATTTCTTATTTATATTATTTTTATTTTTACTGTTTTTATTTTTAATTTTTAAAAATATTTTCAATCGGTGGTTGGTTGAAGTCACGAATGCAAACCCATGGGTCCAGAGAGCAAACTGTACTTAGGCTGATCACACTGTTTCTTTCTAATTATTTTCTATCACATCTATTCTTAGTGCATTTTCTGCCTTGCAATCTGCTAAACATACACTCCTATTTTCTCCTAGTTTTTGAAGGCTTTAGCTTATATTTAATTTCTTAATACATCTGGAATTTATTCTAGTCCCTTGTGTGAGTTCACACAAATTGAACTTTTAAGATATCATCTTTTAAGATAACTTCTAAGATAAGATTGAACTTTTAAGATAAATTGAATTTTTAATACATCAAATTAATTAATTGTCCCAGTATTTACCAAATATGCCTTTTTTCCTACCTGATTTATGACCGTAGCAAGATGAATTTCATAAGACACAGAGCATGCCTGAGAGCTACACAGGCCTATGTCCTGCTGTCACCTCCTTATGAACCGAGTGATCCTGAGCAAATCTCTTTAACCTGTAGGCTCTCAGTTTTCCCTTTCATGAAGTAGAGGTAATGATAGCCAACTGCTATAGTCACTGTGAGGATGAAGTGAGAAAATGCAGGCAGAGCAATGTTCCTGGTAGGTCATTAGCACATTTGGCGGTGTTATCAGTAATAGTAATCAGTCTCCCTCACTGTAAGAACTAATAATGGAAGCTCTGACACTGGTCTGCAAGTCCTGGCCCTCACCTTCTCTCCCCTGTTTCTTCCCAGCCCATTCCATCTCTGACCTCATCCCTTGCTGCCAGCCTACCCCATTCCCTCCTCTCCAGTTTCCAGGCTTTCTCTGCACCAGCCAGGCTCCTCCTGCCACAGGCTTCACTCTTCTCTTCCAAGTCCCCGGATGTTTCCCCAGTTCATACCTGGCTTGCTCCCTCACCTTCAGAGAGCCTCTGCCCAGCTGAAACCTTCTGACTGGGGCCTTACCTAAGCCCCCCAACTTAAGTTTGGACCTCCTCAGTGCCCTCTCTCATCCTTCCTTGTTTATTTTCCTCTACAGCAGTTACCACCTCCATATAGTTTGCTTCTTTGCTTATTATCTGTCTTCCCTCACAATAGAAATCTCCCCAGTGTCAGGGCTTTTATCTGTGTTGTTTATTAGTCTATTCCCAGGGCCTGTAATAGAGCCTGAAACGCACCATGTGCTCCACACATTACTGTTGAATGAATGAATTATTGAACGTTTTACATTATATTGTTGTAACCTAACAATCTGTGGAGGTGGGGGTATTATCAAGCCAGAGAGTAGAGGGATTGAGGCAAGAGATGTGACAGAAGGGAGGGCAGCGAGCACCTTCTTAAGGGGAAGGCTTCATTGGAAGCACCCTTCTGGAAGCCCCAGCTATGGAAAGTGTCTGTGCAGACTTGTTTATGTGCTTGCCCTCTGGGGAAGGGGGCTGATGAGAACTAAATGGCCAGCCTTGGTTTGATGAAAGAGAAGCAGGAAAGGAGAAGCAATGGCCCTTCAGTGAGTGGGCATTGTCTCTGTGTGGGGGGTTTTGCCTATTAGAGCCATTAAATAACATGCATGCTAAGTTACAGACTTTAGCGATAAAATATTCATCCTAGTCTGTTAAATCCCATTAGACAGAAGACACTGTAACTTAATACCTAGCAATCCTATGTAGCATGATTCTTAACAATTTCTATAAACAAACCTGATTTTTAGATATTACCTATTTTTCTGCACACTCTGAAACATCGAAGTGTTTGAAAACTGCAAGTTGCACTGAATCTTTTGGCATCATCTTCGTTTTGTGACATTCTCTACATGACTAATGGGAAAGTTAGATTTGCTCTTAGTTTCCCGTTTACACAGTCACCTGGGGGCTCGAGAGATGTCTTCATGCTTTATTCTAATGTTCCCTTTATTTTACTGTGTTTACTTAACAAAATTGAAGTGCTCTCCTGCAGGGACTATACTACCAAAAACCTTTCAAAGGAATTCTTATCACTCCCATGAACTCATGGACGTGGGTTCCCAAAGACACAGAGCTAGGGGAGTTTTTCTCTATATCTTTCCAAACCTATATAACCTTGTTTAGTATGTCTTGTTTTCATTTCTCCCATTTCCAGACGATTCAGAGCAGAACTCCAAAACTTTTTCCTCAGATTTCTATCTTCTTGGACGACTAGAGAAATTTTAACAGTGAAAAAAAAAAAATTAAAAAAAAAAAAGAGGGAGGGAATTGACTTTACTCTCTAAGCTGCAAGTCTTTCATAAGTCCTCTTGGACTTGAGGGAGAGCAGACTGGCCAGAGAGCATTGGCTGTTGCCTTAGCAACTTCCTGACTCACTGGCTACTTGCCCTGCCCAGAAGCCCCAAAGGAGCTGAAACCATGTAACCTCCATTGGAATGCCCTCTTTGGCCCATGTTTACTGTTGAGCATCCAGTGAAGAGGTGGTTTTAAGGAATGAGAGACAACCAGTGGTTGCCTGCCCATACATGAAGAGGCAGGTGTTTCAAATCCAGGATGCCTTACCTGATATAAGCACAGATGAGTCACATAAGTTGGCTTTGGGGACAAAAACTTGTTGAGATCATACAAGCCAGTTGGCAGCACAGTCCCTGTGTCACTGACTAAGGGGTTCTCTGTGTCATACTGATTAATGCAGTTTCGTTGTGTTCTCTAGAAATGGTAAAACAATCCCCAGAAGTTCTTGTTTGCTCAGTGCATGGGCACATAAGTTTTTGTTGTTGTTGTTTTTTAGATGGAGTCTCACTCTGTCACCCAGGCTGGAGTGCAGTGGCGCGATCTTGGCTCACTGCAACTTCCACCTCCCGAGTTCAAGTGATTCTCCTGCCTCAGCCTCCCGAGTAGGTGGGACTACAGGCATGTGCCACCATGCCTGGCTAATTTTTGTATTTTTAGTGGAGATGGTTTCACCATGTTGGCCAGACTGGTCTTGAACTCCTGACCTCAAGTGATCCACCCGCCCTGGCCTCCCAAAGTGCTGGGATTACAGGCGTGAGTCACCGAGCCCGGCCATAAGTTTTTAGAAGTTGGGTCTTGCCTTGAAATTCAATTCCTGATTGTTCACAGCAGGAGAGGCATTGATTAGTATAGCTAACCAGACAACAGGCATTTATTTACTAGGTCTCATGTTGTTTGACTTCTAGTCTCAGTTCTGTGATTACTGTGAAAAATACACAAGAATTATAAAACATAGTGTCAGGTTTTAGGGAGGCTGAACTCAAATTAACATCAGAATGATGAACAGGTGGTGGAGAAACAGCCCCAAGGCTTATTTGCATGTCATTCTGCATGGCAGAGAAGGGCCTTTGAGGAAGAGATTTGCCCCAAAAGGCTCAAGTTAGAAGTGGGGAAAAGCTAGACTTGGAGAAGCTATGCTTGTCCCCCAACCTGGCCCATGGACTAGGTGAGAGCGTTCTCGAAAGAACCTGAACAAAAATAGGAAGAGGAAACTTTAAGATATACAAAGGCTAGTGCAGCGCTGCTTTGAGGCCTCAGTGACAAAGAACAGGACGTAGTAGGAACAGGGAGGGGATGAGGAAAGGGACTATTCCCCTCATGTACACTTGGGGCACAAATAGCACAGCTTGGGTGCCCACAGGTCTGCAGCTGGGGAAGCACATAGGATCAAAACTCTGGCAGTGGATCCGGGTGCTGACGGGCACAGGCAGGCAACAGTGGGCATCACATGCACCAGTGTGGAAGAGCAAGGAGGGCTGCTGGTGAGCACATGGGAGAACCATCGAGGGAATCCCGCAAATAACTGGGAGAGATCTGGGGTGGCAGGCAAGGTCCTCGTTGTCCAAGTAGGTGCAGTGAGCCAGTAAATTTCACCTGATTACTCAGTGTTACCTTATTTGCCCCCACATGTTGAGGCTGATTTGTCTGACCTGATTTTTGGAGTTTCTCCAACATGTATGAAGAAAACAGTGGTGAGGCAGTTCTTTCCAGGACACAGCTTGTCAGACAAGGGGCATGCTGGGTGGAGAGAGAGGAGAAGCTTGGAGTCTGCATCAGTCCTGAACAAGTTAAGTGAATAATGTGAATATCATTTTTCATTTCTATGTTCCTTGCCCTCCTTGGAAGATTGTGGTTACTGAAATGACTTAGGATGGTTATAAATTCCCAGACTGAAAGAGAATAGGAACAGACGGAAACATTCTGATGGAGGTTCGGTAACATTGGTGAAGTGGACTATTGCTCTCACATGAAGTACTATATTTACTTAAAGGGGAACTTGGCTAGATATGGCGGCTCACACCTGTCATCCCAGTGCTTTGGGAGGCCAAGGCGGGTGATAACTTGAGTCTGGGAGTTCAAGACCAACCTGAGCAATAGAGCAAGATCCCATCTCTACAAAAGAATTTTAAAAATTAGTCAGACATGATGACATATGCCTGTAGTCCCAGCTGCTTGAGAAGCTGAGGCAGGAGGCTGACTTGAACCCAGAAGTTCAAGGTTACAGTGAGCTATGATCGCACCATTGCATTCCAGCCTGGGTGAGACCTGTCTCTAAAACAAAATAAAAAATAAAGTGGAACTTTCCAAGTGACCTCAGACACTGTGCTGACTATGGCCACCCTCTCTTGCTGGCCAAGTAAGACAAAGGTTAACAGGTTGATTGCAGTGTGAGCAAGGCAGGTTATAAAGCAGAGATTCAGTTAATACATGCCACTCTTAATCATTAACAGTTGCACATAACAGTATGCATTTAATCAAGAGATCAGATGGCTCACGCCTGTAATACTAGCACTTTGGGAGGCCAAGGCCAGCCGGAGGTCAGGAGTTTGAGACCAACCTGGCCAACATGGTGAAACCTTGTCTCTACTAAAAATACAAACAATTATCCAGGCATGGTGGTGAGTACTGTGGTTCCAGCTACTCAGGAGGCTGAGGCGGGAGAATTGCTTGAACCCAGGAGGCAGAGTTGCAGTGAGCTGAGATCACACCATTGCACTCCAGCCTGGGCAACAAGAGTGAAACTCCATCTCAAAAAAAAAATCACCATATGTAGAAACGATTTCACCTGTTTAAATAAGTCCTTCAAACTCCACCTTTGTTTTTCTTTTTTATCTTTTGACATTTGCTCCAAATCATACTTATCTTAATACAAAGATCAGAAACCTGGAAAAAGATGGGCAGGTAGGCTTCTCCTGTTGCTTGCAACTTCCACAAGCTTGAAGATGTCTGGAATTGTGGCTGAAATGTCACTTGTTTTGGAAAATTTATCATAAGAATATTAAAGCCAATATGTAAGAAAGAACTTTTATAAGTTATGTCATCCTCTGCTTCCCTCTGTTACCTCCAGAAATAACTGTGTTTTCAGGGATATTTCAGTACTGCTTTGGGGATGAAAAGTCAGTTACTAAATTGACATATTCATTCTTCTCTGAAATATGATTTCAGATCAAATAATACATTGCATCTATAAATAAGATCTCAGAGGAAATGTTTATGCTTGGTTCATTATTAAGAGCACTTCTTCAAAATGATATGATTTTATGTCTTCCGTGTGTTGAAAACTGTGAAGAAGAGTATGAGATTTCACCTTGCAAGCTAACAAGTGAGCCTGCCACAGTTTCATGGATGCTGGCTGTGTTAGTCCATTTTGTGTTGCTATAAATACCTGAGGCTGGGTAATTTACAAAGAGAAAAGCTTTATTTGGCTCATGATTCTGATGACTGGAAATTTCAAGATTGGGCAACTGCATCTGGTGAGAGCTCAGGCTGCTTCCACTCACAGTGGAAGATGAGGCAGGGCCAGCATGTGCAGAAATCACTTGGTGAAAGAGAAAGAAAGGGGTGGGGAGGTACCAGGTTCTTTTTAACAGCCAGCTGTCAAGGGAACAAAAAGAGTAAGAATTCATTCACCCTCTGTCTCCCCAGGGCCCTTCCTATTTATTCACCCATTCACCTAGCACCCACCACCAAGACTGAAACACCTCCCATTAGGTCCCACCTTCAATGTTGGGGATTAAATTTCAACCTGAGGTTTGGAAGGGACAAGCATCCAAATCATAGATTGGCAGAAGACACAAGACTCTTGGCTCAGAGACAAAGAACTTTCTGACTCACAGCAAAAACAGTAGGCAGAGTATCAGAATTCTCCCATACCTGATCCAGAAGTCCTAATTGCCACAGTGCAGTGCAAAGAGAGCTAAGTGACATCTGTACACACAGAGGGTTGCATTACAAGAAAGTAAACCAGGATAGGTAACCAGAATCTTCTAGAATGAGCAGTAAACGTGTTTGCTCTGTGCTCCAGAAGGAGACACCATCTCTGTCTTAAAAGACCATTTGCTATAAAACGTTGTTGAAACAATTGTCCCAAACGCAGCCAATACCTCTGTTCACAAAATGTGCAGAACATGAGATCTGCATTATGAGTTGTTCTCATTCACCCATATTTTTTTTAGGCAAATGTCCACGTCATGTCAAATAATATAAATTAAATGCAATAGGTCCCCCCAAAGTAACATTGGAGTATGAATTTGACTTTCAAATATGTAGTCGTAATTCACATGATGCAGGACTCCCTTCCCGGTTAATACTTTCATAAATATAATCATACAATGATAATGATAATAATAATATAAATAAAATATATTATTATATAAATAATTTAAAGAAATGCCCCTTTTTTCTAAAGTAACAAATTAATATTTGAATTGAGGTTATTAAGTTGGAAATCAAGTAGAAAACCAGTTGGAGGCCTTTGCAAAATACATTCAATTACAAGATTTAGAAGAAAAATAGATAAAATTTCTCTTTTTAAAGTGTTGATTTAAATGGAGAGATACCAGAATAAGCGAATACTCAGAAGGAAGGTTGTTTGTTCTCCTTTGTCGAGAAAGAAGCTCTTGAGCTGAGCATTGGCCGCTTGTGAGACACAGCTGGTTGGTAGGAGGTTGTCTCTAAAGTTCACTGATGTTAAAGGATACCCCAGAAATGTGAGATGGAAAGAAAAGGAATTGGTTGAATGAAGGTTTTTTTCAATGATAGATAAATACCAATTGACTAGTGTTTTGTCATTGTTGTTTTTGTCTTTTTACAGCTAGAAATACTTGCTTTACTAAAATGCATGTTCTTATCTCTTTCATTTTTTCTACTCATGATTTCCAAATCCCAAGCCAGGAAAGATAATAACCCGATAAATCTTAGATATACAAAATTTATTCAGATAGCAAAAGCTTCAGTGGGTTGTGCTTCCAACCGACAGTATTTGATAGAACTTTAAAACCTAGCCTGTTGAAAGTAAACTGAGTTTATTCTGTTCTATTTATTTATTGAGATAAATATGTATCTCTTTGGATTTTGGCATTTTTAGATGCTTAGACGATATCTTTTGGTAATCCATACTGTTGTTAATATTGACCTGTGTATTCTTATATACTATAACTTGAATGTGCTAGAAAGCTATCCCTTATACTTTTCTCCCAACCTAGTGACCATGTATAAATAAATGAATAAATGCATCAATAAAATTACATTTTGGCATCGAAGTGCCTGAAGGTTTGTAAATAGGATGTTTTTCCCTGACAAAGAATAAAAGCGTTGATCCTGGAGCCAAACTGTTTAGGTCCAAATCATACCTTTAACTTATCAGCAGTGTGACCATGGGCAGCTTACTTCACTTGCCTATGCCTCAGTTTCCCCAACCATAAGTGGAGTTAATAGTAATTTTTACCCTAGAGGGCGGTTATGTGGACTACATGAGTTCATACGTGTGGCATGTTTGGAACAGTACCTGGTACATAGGAAGCACTCTGCAAGTGTTTGCTATTACTATCTCAAAACTGGCATTTTTTTCCCTTTATTGTTTCAGATCAGAGGAAAGTCTAGGCCTTTGCAAATATAAAAATATTTACATCATAGCCAGGTGAGATGGCTCACACCTGTAATCCCAGACTTTGGGAGGCCAAGGTGGGTGGATCATTTGAGGTCAGGAGTTCAAAATCAGTCTGGCCAACATGGTGAAACCCCGTCTCTACTAAAACTACAAGAATTAGCTGGGCGTGGTGGTGCATACCTGTGCAGCTGAGGGAAGCTGAGGCAGAAGAATCGCTTGAACCCGGGAGGCAGAGGTTGCAGTGAGCGGAGATCACGCCATCGCACTTCAGCCTGGGTGACAGAGCAAGACTCCGTCTCAAAAAATAAAAAATAAAAATGTTTACATCAACAGAAACTCTGTGAGCACAGTGTCAGGCACATGGTAAATATTCAGTAGTTATTTGTTGAATGAATAGCTAGATGAAATGAATATATAGATGGATGATACCCATACTTTCATCTTTTTATTATCACTTTACCAGAAATTCAATAATTTGATTGAAAACTAAGTGAAAGGACTTGGAGAATAATCCTGAGGCTGAACCAGTGCCTGTAGGATTCTGTCGAGCCCCTGTGATGTACGTTTTAGTCAGCCCCGATTTCCTTCCTCTTTCAGACAACTTGATGTGGTTTGGATGAATGTGTGTCTCCCTCTTTTTTAATCTTACGATATTTAGCTGTCACACAGGCCAACTGGATAGAACAAGACAGACCTATGCCCTAAGTTATAATGGATAATTAAGGTGAAAGGAAAGTGTATCAGTCACCCATGTCTTTTGAGATTTGAGATTATATGGGGTGAAAAATAAAAGTATACACAGTCCAACTGCCCTATGGTCTGTTATTGAAACCTGGAGAGCCATGGCGTTGCATCTAGGTGTTGGTGCACAAAACTCACCCCCCATCGCCTGTGGGTGAAGCCTATTTGTAATGCAATTTGGTTGGAAAGCTCTTGAGTAGAAAAGACAGTCTCTGGGGTGGAGTGTGCTTCCATGTAATTGCTCCAGATGTTCTGTTTCCCTGCCTGATCGAGTAGAGACTGAGGTAACCCAACAGACATTTTCTGACATGTCTTTGCAACTGCCAGACATCCCAGCAAAGGCTTAGCTCTGAACAAAACCCCATGTGACTTGGTTTCATTTTGGGGTCCACTCTGTGCTAAAAATTGGGGCAGCATGGCTCCTAGGGATCAAAGATTATATAAAAAGAGAGTGGGTGGAACCTCAGTAGACATTAAAATGTCAGAGAACATTTCAAAGCTATAACAGTACTGCTATTTCTATTAGGATCTGAAGAATCTGTTTTTGTCTTCAGAGAAATTAACCTATTGGGGAAAGTTGGCATCAGATATTGAATTGACTTGGGGCACAATATGTGTAGTTTACATTTATTTTAGTAGTTCCAGAAAGCCTCCACCACAGAGTAAAGGGTAGTTCCAGAAAGCCTCCACCACAGAGTAAAGGGAAGAAAAATAAATTTAAAGGAGACTGTTATGGGTGGAATTTCCACTCCCCCACCCCCAACAAACTCATATGTCGAGGCTCTAATGTGACCATATTTGGTGACAGGATCTTTATGGAAGTAATTAAGTTAAAATGAGGTCATGAGGGTGGGCCCTAATCCAGTATGAATGTTGTCCTTTCAAGAAGAGGAGATTAGGGTACAGAGACACACAGAAAAGACTATGTGAGGACACAGGGAGAAGATGGCATCCACAAGAGACCGCAGAGACCAGAGAGATCTCAGAAGAAAAGAATCCCACTGATACCTGGCTCTCGAACTTCCAGCCAGAAATGTGAAGAAATAAATTTTTGTTGCTTAAACCACCCAGTCTAGGCGCTTTGTTATAGCAGCTGTAATAACTAATACAGAGACAGAAGAAAAAAGATATTCAGAGGTAGAAAAGCAGTGACTCAGAGCTATAAGGTTAAAACTGTTGTAAGGGTCATAAGGAAGACATAAAGTTTTGATAAAAACAGGTAGTGCCGCATTTTCACACTCAGGTCTCTCCCATTTAGATTTGCACAATCACAGTCAACTTAATCTTTCTGAACCTCGATTTACTCGTCTCTAAAATGGGCCATGAAGTCCTTGAGGCAACCACAGAGATATTTCATCTTCTTTTACTATATGAATCTCGGCCATGGAAAAAAGTTTTCTATTGAATGAATCAGTGATTCTAGAAAAAGAAAGCAAAGCAGTTCTCCTTCCTCAGGAAGGACTTAACAATCATTTGGAAAGCATTTATTTGTGTGTGCAAGAAAATATAACCAGGAGGCAGGTAAATGCTGAGAACTCAAGAGTTAGGACTGTAAACCTTCCAGAAGGAGAGCTGGAACTTGAGACTGGGAAGATCATAGAAGGTTTCAAGGAAAAAGTGAAATTGATTTATTTTTTGAGAGTTGCATAGAGACACTGGATATGAAAACAAGATGGCAGCAGATGTGTTCCAGATGAAAGCAAAAGTAAAGAGGTACACAATGCAGTATGTGTTTTAAGGACAATCGGAGAAGCAGCTTGTAAATGTGGATCCCTTTGCATACAGCAGCAAACACCTTTGGGTGTCAGGGCTGTAGATTAATTCTTTATAGGCCATAAAAATTAATGAAGTAATTTCACTAGTTGTCGGAGGCAGAAGAAACTTGTCTAGCCATTAAAATCAATCAGGGCTATTATGAATTCTATTATGGCAAGTGGATGTTTTATCCAATAGAAAACATTTCTTTGTACTCTTTCTGACCTCGATAATGAAACCTCATGATTCTATTCCACCCCATTGACACTTGTGATTATTTAGAAAGAGATTGCTTGCAGTTAACTTTGCTCCATCTAGGAAGAAAAAATTTACCAAAGAAGTAAACAGAATAAACAAGACATCATAATAAATACTTTCAGGGCTTTAAAATGCCAGAGTTAATTCCAACTAACATTCCAATTGTGAATCCCTTTACTTTATTTATTTATTTATTTATTTATTTATTTATTTATTTATTACAGAATCTCACTTTGTCACCCAGGCTGAAGTGCAATAGCATGATTATGGCTCAACACAGCCTTGAACTCCTGGGCTCAAGTGGTCTTCCTATCTTAGCCTCCCAAGTATCTTTTAACCTTTACACCAAAATAGAAATCCTAGGGATTGCCATTTGACATTGTCCCATAGGCCTATTTAATCCATTCTGGAAGTCCTTAAAAGCAATGGCTGAATTTTACAATTTAAGCTTTTAATTCAGATTGGCCTTTACCCTAGTTATCCAAATGATGAGATTTTACTGTGCTTTCAATTTTCTATGAATTGTATCTAAAGATAGTTACTGAGCTTCTACCATGCATAGAATTAGCTTTAGGGAAGAAATAACCGTGAAATAATTGAGGATGATGAACATATGTTCTATTAAAGCCACGGAGGCTTCAAAACCCTAGCAGCTGGGAAAAAAAAAAAAAAAAAAAAAAAAAAAAAAAAAAAAAAAAAAAAAAACAGTAACAAATTGTGAGAAAGGGTGAACAGGGTGGGATTTTGAAGATGGTGAAAGAGAGTAAGTGATAGATTTGTTGAGAATGGCGTGACATGCAGAAAACTGATAGCTGCGTCTTCTCCAGTGAGGGGTGGGGAGAGAGTGAGGCAAACAAAGCTCTAATTAGTGACCTTTTATTCCTTATTAGCAACTTGGAACGGAGCTTCATGAGTGAGGCTGTTGAAGGAAGCTGTATTGGAGAAAAGCACAAGGACAGCAAGGGAAGCAAATACTGAGAAGATGTCAGGAAGTGACCAGCTCACAATCTAGAACTTAGTTTTCATCTTACATGTGATGGGGAGTTATTGGGATCCTTGGAGCCGGCTTCTAATAAGATGTGAATTACATTTGATGAAAATTATTTTAGCAGTTATCTTCAGAATGCATTTCAAAGAGGGAGGAAGAAAGTCAGACTAGGTGAGATGTTGATCATCTGAGTGACAGCTGATTATATACTGTTGCTTGTAACAAAAGGGGTGATGGGGAAAAAAGCAAGAATTCTGAAGACATTGACATGAAGACTGAACAGAACAATAAAACATGAAGGAAAGTGAAATGAAGAGACAAAGGTGATTCTGAATGCCCAGGCACAGAGGGGCCCTCACAGGACAAGCTATTTCAAAGGTTACTTAGGATAATTCCTAAGAAGAGGGATAGGACACAGTATCAGCCACTGTCTTATAGTTTATTCTTGCCTGTCTTACAATGGTGGCAGAAGGTTACATGTTCTTATGACAAGTGTATAAATTAATCAGCACTCTAAGTTCCTGATTTCTTGCCTACCTGTCAATAAAGATGTTAATGAGCTGCAGAACTTTTAATTTGCTAATGAAATACCATTTTGCATAGTTACAGCTTTAGCTTTCATGGTCTTTAAAATCTAGATCTCTTTACCACGTCTCATCTTAAAGTGCGTAAAATTGTGCACTTCCTTTGTATTCATGAGAGTTCACACTACTCATAGTGTATTGTTTACCTTAATTGCACCAGAGTATAGAACCAAATGAAGAGCTATTTTTAAAAGTAATAGCAATAACGAAATATCAATACATGCTCCAAGAGGAATATACTAACTTGGGAGTATGTTCTCTCAACCTTTTATAGCCAGACAAGAATTATGAAAATTCCTCTTCTCTGAAAATGTCAAGTTCCACTAGCTGACAGTCTATGCAGTGAAAAGAGGAACAAATTAGATACAGATGACCTGGTTTACTCTCTGAGCTTTGCTATTTTTTAGGATCCAAGACCTTAGGAGAGCTACACAAGTATGTGAACAACACTTTCCACCTCTATAAAACGAGATTTTGCTTGTAAGGTTTGTAGGAAATTTCTTTCTCTGGTCTAAGTACCAGGTGGCAGCTTTTATTACTGTTACAGTTTTTGTTGTTCTTCTTATTGTGTCATTGGGCTATGTGACATTTTTATGGAAGGGGCCAAAGTCTCAGGTCTTAGGTCTAGACCTATTCCCTACTCTAACTTTGTGTCAATTGATTTTTATGGACTGTTGAGAAAGGAACAGGTTTATTTTGGTGAAAGTGCTTCATAAATTATAAAATGCTTCCAATGACAGCCATCTTTTAATGGAAAAAATTTGTTAGATGTGCAAAACTTCAGATATAAAAGCAATAGATGGTATTGTACGGCAGTTCGAACTACAGGTGATGATCAATAATGACCAACTTGGAAAAGAACATATTAAAGATTCTCATGTGTTTTATGGATTTGGACTGAAATCAAGAAACTTCTTCCTCTGAGGAAAGCGTCTCATGTGGGTTCTTGGGCTCTCTGTCTTAAAACAGTGGTTTCACTTTCCAGTTTGGTCCTCAAGCCATATGTCACCTATGGGCAGCAGCCCTCATTTCAGATAAGCAATCTACAAGCTGATATTTTTGGCAGAAAACCACCTTCTGGGTAATAGGTCTGGTATCTGGAGGATTCCTGTATCTGCTGTCGTTCGCTGACCTCACCTCTCTTCGGTGAGTAACTCTATATTCAATGCTGAAGTGCATGCTTCTTGAGGAGAAGTTGTGGGTATACTTCCGGTTCCCTCTGTGACTTTGTGACTTGAGCAGCAGAAGCATTTCGTACCGTGGGTACATGCTCCTTCCCATTACCTCCCTACTGACAAGTGCTGTCAGAGTTAGAAAGTTCTGGAAGCTCCTCAAAACATAGACTTAAAATAATAATTATAATTAATAATGGTAATTAACTTCCATCACAGGTGAGTCACCTATGAGAGATTCCGTGGTTAAGTTTCTTTTAAAGTTACCTCTTAACATTTCCTGACTTACTCAGACTCACTCATCTTAAAAGGTAAGTTGCATTTAAAAGAAAATATTCTTAACTTTCGATAAGAGCAGAGAGAAGTTTTCCTGTCTTATATTTAATGCATGCAGATGGTTGGTATTCACGAAGCTAATTTTTTCTTTAAGCCACAAAGAAAAAAAGTGGTACATGTTTTCTAAAGTAGACCGGTATCTGTAATTGTGTCAATACTGATATTTTTGCTTTTAAATTCCTTCAATATTCAAAACGGTAGCTTATCTCTATGAAATGTTTCCTTTTTCCCTGTCCAATAACACATGGGTGGGAAGTTCAAACCTTTGTACTTTTTCTTTGAAGCAATTGCCCTAAGCTGGGAAAAGCTCTTTCATCAGCAAGAATTTTGAGTATTTTCCCTCTTCTCCTGATCAAGTTTAAGGTGTGTGCTCATATACAAGATATGCAACTGTCAATAATCATCTTTTCAGCAAATAGAGCCAAAGTTAATTTATTAAACCCAGCAAGCTGCTCTCCTAGTTTTTTCCCCTGTGACATACTGTCCAATTATTTCACATTCTTGTAGTGTAAAATAAACACATTGAGTCTGTTGAGATACTGCTGTGGTTATTTATTTTTCAAAATTTAATAAGAAGGAGGAGGATGACCTTTCCTCTTTGGACAGGAAACAAAATCATACCTGACAGTGATACATTATCAATTTTCACAACCATGAAAATATTCCAGAAAACAAGCAGTTTTCTGTTCACTCAGGTGACTGCAAACTGGCCAGTGAAGCCAGAAAGCCCAAATCCCTTTTAGATCTCAATTAACTACCCACTTTCTTGAAAGGTTTCATTGACTGTAATTTTGATAACCATGCATAATTATATCAACTTTCTTGCCTCATCGAATTCCACTACAAATCCCAAGCCTAAAGGGGCACATGAGTCTGTTCTTGATGAACAGACAGAAAAAAAAGAAAACAGAAAAAAAGAACTTGAGGATTCTGAAAACAGGTTTAGCTGAGGGATGTGCCATGGTAAATTTGCTTTGTGAAACTAAGCCAAATACGTTTATTTTCCTACATCTGCATTTCTCATAATGTCGCAGGTAACATAAACAGTTTCTCTCACCCAACACTGTAATAATGATGGAAATGCATGATAAAGTTAAAGACAACTACATCTGCATATACGTACCAAATGAACAAACAAAAAATCTGTCAGCAATCCTGGGGGAAACACGAGGCTTTCGGATTCTTCTTTCCTATTTCTCTACTTGCATTCTTGGCTTTGGCATAAGTAGAAGAGCTTTCATAGCCAGAGGCAGAACACTGGTGTGTGTGGGTCAGTCAAGGGCAGCAACATTTGAAGATCCAGATGCATAACAATATTTATAATTGAAAAAAATTCTAGATTTCATAAAGACATTGCAAATTCCATGGCAAAAGGGAGAAAGTGTTAAAAAAAAGCAGGGAGACCACATACATCTCTCCTCTGAGAGCTGAAAGAAAAAAATATTTTTTAGAATCAATCCTCAATAACCTCCTATTTTCATCTTTACAGATTGTTAGCTTGAATCGTAGTTGTTGTTTAAAGAGGACGGATGTTGGGGAGAGGAATGGTTACTGATTCCCAGATTTTTAAAAAATGCAATGCAGGGAGAATTCTGAGGAGGGAAGCGTGATGTCTGGATTCACTATTTTCCCCTCTCTGGGTGGTGGCTTGATGATGAGAAGATACAACCCTGTCATCATCACTCTCTTTTTCAGGAGTTGCAGCAGAAAGCAATCTTCTCATTGTAAGCAAGCTTCATGAAAATTTGTCTGGAAGAAAGAAGATTGGCAAGATATTGGGTATACTGTTGAAATTGAACCCTGGGAAACAAAGCTATGTACATACTAAAGCCAAACTTTTACTAGGAAGGTTTGGATTGTCAAGGCTGAGGTGTGATATTTCAGTCTTGGTCCTATTTACTTAGGATGCAATTCAGAAGGTTAAAGTTGGCCCTGGGAGATCCAATGAAAAATATACCTAAGTCCAGACTAATCCAGATCTATAATTATTACTTTAAATTCATTACTATTATGAATATATATATGTTAGGAATTATTAGCAGCAGAGTGAATCAGTATGATATTTTAAGGATTATGCTTTTATGCTTTTAAATTTTAGATAATACATTTCCTAATATTAATTTTAAAACATTCTCTTTGCCATACTGTTAAGAATTCTACTTTTTTTTTTTTTCATTTTTATCTTCCTAACTTCTTCTTATCATGACATTGTTGGCCAGATCCTAAATAATTTTAGATACAAGCAAAAGTTTCTTTGTATGAGTGAGTAGAATACTAAGTCTCTTTGCAAATATATTTATACATTTTATTGTAAAGTTTAATTTTGATTATGCATTTGTGTTTGTGCTTTAGATTTCAGGTTTATGATAGCTTTCCTACCCAAGTGAAGTTTTTTCCATTGCTGAAACAACCAATGACCTTCTTTAAAAATTTTCATTAAACAGATTTCTACCCATTGCTAACATGAATACACAACTTTCCTTCTACCTCCAAGTTCATCATTTCATCTGGCAGTCATTGAAAATTACCATATGTTGGGGGTTGACACCGAGACAAAATATTCAAACTGTTAGGTCCTATGGTTCACCTTTTCCTATGTTTGTTCCTTTCTCTGCTTGTTGTCTTTTTTTTTTCCTTGAAAAAAGCTTTCAAGAAATCCTTGATGTGGGAATAAATTTTATTGTGGTTAAAACTTACTTTTCCAAGGATGAAACAGCCAATAAAGATCCACCAAAATGCTTTCAGGCAGGCAGCGACAATGTCTTCCAGCTCCCGAGCAGGGAAATCATCTGTGGTCTACCGCCCTCCTCTCTGTTTACTGAAAGAAAACAGTCAGTAGGAAAAGCACTGCTCCAGCTTTCAATTCTGTTAGAACACGGTCTTTTCTCCCATGATGACTGCTTGGTCTTCTGAGAGAAATGTCCAGCGAGCTGGCTTGGCACATTTCAGTGGAGGATTTGGCACTTAGGGAGAAGAGAACAGCTCAGCTGCCAGTTCTTAGTGAAATATAATAATTCCAGAGAGAAGCAGAAGAAAAACTTAACAGTCTATTCTGAGTCTTTGTCATGAGGGTTCCATAAGGCCAATTTTTTAACATGTCCTCTGAGATACTGGCCTAGCAAGGCCCTCCCTCCAAGTTAAACCAGATGCCAACAGAGATGGAAACGGTCCCTGGAAAGAGAGCTGTTTCTTTCTTTCCACTTCATTCCCCAGTCTCTTTACTGATGGGATTTCAAAAAGGTTAGTATGCTGAAGATGCAGACAAAAGAAACCCGGTCAAGAATGCTCCAGGAGATCCCAGGGACCTCAGATCGACTGTCCTAAGGCAAGAGGGCCCTCACGGGAAAGGCTGTCATACTAAATACTGTACATTCCTGGAGACTTTTGGATGCAAATGACAGACACCCTAAATCAACCCAGATTAAGCCAAAATAACAAGAGCAAACAGAAAAAGAACGTGAATAATCTCAAAGAAAGGATCATCTCTTCCAATAGCTCTGGCAAGGGCCAAGAGAGGGCTCTGATTAGGCTGGCCTGAATCATATGCCCATACCTAAATCAATCTTAGTGGCCAGCAAGCTACATGGTCAGAATTGAATCAAATGTCCATTCCTAAGGCTAGTGGGGTGTTGGACAAAGATGGGGACTTACGGATTACTTGGACTGAAAAGTATCATTGAAGATTCAGGAAGAGTTTGTTTTCTAAGGCAATATCTATCAGACACACAAGAAAACATATGTCCTCTGCATATGTGGAAACACTTTGATGAGGCATTAATTGAAAGAGACCCAAGGTGTCTTGGTGCTCTAAGAAGTAGAGCATCCCACAGGAAGCTTGCATAAATCTTAATGTCAATTGGAAAGTGGAGCTGTGGATTGGATTTTAAACACACTCCATTTCAAGCAATTTCACTGCACTTTTACTGGGTAATCTGGTCCTGAGTGAGACTGTGGACTCAGTTATATTTGGGTTTGGGGTTTTTATCTCTTGTTTCTGTGGTCCTGTTTTCTTTCCCTTTCTAACACTGTCCATGAGAGCACTTACAATTCCCAAGCCATTTGACCCCGATGTCCCACAGCTAAGCAATGGCATGAACATTCTACCCCTTGTTCTCTCCCAAAATGACCTACCCTATGCTTTAAACCCTAAAGACCTTCAGGGAAATTGATGACTAATATCAACTAAAATGAGCATTATTTGTAACACGGTAGGATACTACTGACATTTTAAGAAGAATCTTATGGTTTCCAAACTGCAATTTGTACAGGAGACAGAAAGAAAGGGCAGGGGGTGGGGAGAGAGAGAGAGAAAGAGAGGGAGAGGAAGAAAAAAGAAGAAGAAGAAGAAGAAGAAGAAGAAGAAGAAGAAGAAGAAGAAGAAGAAGAAGAAGAAGAAGAAGAAGGAGGAGGAGGAGGAGGAGGAGGAGGAGGAGGAGGAGGAGGAGGAGGAGGAGGAGGAGGAGGAGGAGGAGGAGGAGGGGGAGGAGATCAGGTACTTGTGCTGGCTTCACAGATGTTGAGGAAGTAAAGGGGAGAGAGGAAGAAAAAAGAGGGAAGGTTAAGGAAAAAATGTGTGGTTTTTAACGATTTTTATTTTGCCAAGTTAAGGTCCTTAAAAAGCCACAACAAAACTACTATTTAATACCATGAACATGTTATAAAAGAGAAGATGTTTTAATACCAAAATATTTGAAAAGAGTTTAGTTTCATATTACAAGAAACTCTCTTAAATTAAAAAAATTACACTGTGTTTTGAAAACTCACTGAAATGTCCTAAATTAGCCAGAGATCATTTAATGTTTTATCCAAAGCAGCCTTTGCTGAAGATGAGTTTTTGGGTACCATAGCCTCACTCCAGAGAGTTTAATGATGGAAGCTGTGGGGCCATGGCTCATCAGTGGGATAATTTTATGCCACTGTGCCTTTGTACTTGGAGATATAAATTCCTCTACCTATAAAGGCATGACCTTGGTTTCAGGCCACAGATTCTGGTAGAACTTACACACATCTGAATCATCATCCCTAACAGAGACATTTCAGCACTCAGCATAGCCTGCATTTTATACAGAAGGGAAAACCAAGATGCAGGAGGTAAAGAAATTTGGCTAATGTCACATCCTGTACGTAAATAGCATAGCCAAGAAAGAACTTTTACAAATCAGGACTCAGTTGGCACTCAGACTGAAGGCAGAGAGTCCGCCTCTGAAGACTGAACATGCCCCTGGGTAAGCCCAAGTGGCAGGGATGGCCATAGATGATGGGAAGGAGTCCCAGCTGGCTGGCGGTGCACTTCTGCAAGAGGGAACGATGTTGGGGGAGAGAGTTCCAGCCTGGCCATCAGGGTGTTGTGCCTGGGATGTGCAACCACGGAAAGACCCAGACCCATATTGTGGGCTTGGCAGTGTTCAGGCAGTTTTCATGAGGTCAAGGGAAGACCCTACTCCCAGAAACACTGTATTACTGAGTCAGTTATCAAGACAGGGGCTCCCTGGAAGAAAGGTCAGGGCCCAAGATTCTAGAAATGAGGTGTAAGATGAGCAAGAGTAAGAGGGAGGGACTTTACTGGCTTCAGAATATCAGCAGCTCTGGACAGGACAAGCTAATGGTAATATGAAAATTAGAATGTTAGCAGTAGAAGGAGTGTTCCACATTGTAAACATGAGAACTGAAGGGAAGAAATTTATAGGATTTTTCCCCCAGTAAAATGGCTGTTGTCTTTAATGTTTTCTCATCCTTTGAGCTGCATTGCTGGCACATATTAACCACAGTGTAAGAAAGTCACATTTGGATGCAAATATGACCATGGAAGTAACGTTAAAAGTAAAAGAAGAGATTTTGGTGAAACCATAGAGAAAGACATAGACTGGCTCTCAGGAGAACTGGAAACTAGCTGAATGCAGAGGGGCAGGGCTTTGTTGAAGCACTCATAAAAAATCTCAGCATTAAGCCTTGGCAGTAGAAGCAGAGTAATTGGAACTGAGGAAGCTTGAAATCCAGATGGTGTCAGTCAAGATGGAGGTTTAACCTTTGCAGCTACTCAACACATTTGAAATCTAGTAGAACCATGAAACCCTGCCAAGTCAACTAAGAGACACTAAGAGCAAATTAGGCCTAAAATATAACCTGGGGTCTGAGCCTTGGATTAGGATTAATAGGACTTTTTTAGAGACTCAAGAGACCAAAAGAGAAAGCTCAGACTGAGTTCTGAGGAAATCACAGAATGACACAGAGGTCATAATCCCTACCAAGATGAAAAATAACAGGGAAAGACTACAATTCCTCAGTGTTTAAGATTGTCAGAAGTTTGTACCTGAGGATTAACCTCCCATCGCAATAAAATTTAGTTATGTCATTTCTAAACTGATTAATTTCAGCTTGGAGTGAGTGGGATCAGAACCTGTGACTCTGCCCAGTTACTTCCCTTGTAACATAGCAGCCCCCTGGATATGGGAAATCTTTGGTGAATGTATCAGCAATCGAAACAAATGAAATATCTCTGTGACATTAATCATTAAACTTTCATATCTGTTATGACAAAAACAATACTCTGAGCACGGGCATTACTGGAAATTCATGAAATGAACCCTCTTTTTTGGGTCAGTGTTTACTACAGTCCTGATTGTTTCAGAAAGAAAACCTTATGAAAGGAAATCAAGAGCATTTCTCCAACTCCACAAGCCCTGCAATAACAGGAAACAAAACTTCTATTTCTGTAGTTTTCCAGATAAGAACTGAATAGTGGATTTTTTTTGAAGGCATGTGGCAAATACTGTTTAAGACATATAAATTAATGTCTATTGCACAGGCTTGGCTGGGTGACTCACATTGCAGCTTCTATTTCTGGTGGGGGAGACTCAGATACATTTGTCATGACTCCAGTAAATGGTAAAAAATGACAAATTGGCAGAGAATTTGTTGCTAACAATGTGGCCATTTCAGGCTTGCTCATTCAATGGGACCACTCTGCCCCAAGAACATTCTAGACTGAATGTGAGGCTTAGCAAAGCCTAACTAGTTACTAAGCAGTTGGAGCCAATTTCTAGTGGCCTGCTAAGACTACTGCAGTTCAGATGCTCTTCAAGAGTAGATGAAACAATGGAAAGATGTGCCAGAGTGTGCAAAGAATGAGGAAACATTGCCCCGTGTGCGTTTTCTTTTCTTTTCTTTTCTTTTTTTTTTTTTTTTTTATCAGACTGAGTTTCGCTCTTGTTGCCCAGGCTGGAGTGCAATGGTGAAATCTTGGCTCACTGCAACCTCTGTCGCCCAGGTTCAAGTGATTCTTCTGCCTCAGCCTCCCGAGTAGCTGAGATTACAGGCATGAGCCACCATGCCCAGCTAATTTTTTTGTATTTTTAGTAGAGACGGGGTTTCTCCGTGTTGGTCAGGCTGGTATCTAACTCCTGACCTCAGGTGATCCACCCGCCTCGGCCTCCCAAAGTGCTGGGATTACAGGCGTGAGCCACCGTGCCTGGCCCTGTGTGCATTTTCTTGTGCATGCTTTCTGTTCACTGGAAGCACAAGATGCAAGCAGAGATATTGGTGAAGAATGATGGGGCATTCCAATATTGAGACAATGTTATGAATGAATGTTCATAATAAAGGTCAGATGCTTGGAGGTTGAAGGAAAATCAGTTGAAGAGTTGCCAGTGACTGTTTACAGTCTTGAGACCTTCATGCCTCCAGCATGAGACCTCATGAGAGATCCTGAGACCTCCAGGCTCCCCTCAACCAGATCTTCCATGGAAACTAGCACTCAGTTGCCTTAAAAGGGATTATTTCTTTGAATATGCAAAGAAGTGGTTTACTCAGTTAGTTCAGAACATATTTGCTAATTACAAATTATATGCTTCAAGTACAATAGCTAGCTGGTCTATTACAATATACTTCCCCAAAGTTTTCGCAAGTCGTGTTGTAACAGCAAACATAATTAGGGAGATATGTGTGTTTCATTTTAAAGTTTATCCTCTTCAACAGCTCTGAAAAGGACAGGAAAGTCAGGTCAGAAAGCCAGCAGGCCATTTAAGACATGAATCTCTCAAAACACACTGTCTGAGCACATGCTGATATGGAAATATGGACATTGAGAGATTCTTTAGGTTATAATGCAAAGTTTCTTTCTTTTTTTTTTTTTTTTTTTTTTTTTTTTGAGATGGAGTCTTACTCTGTCCCCTAGGCTGGAGAGTGCAGTGGCACGATCTCAGCTCACTGCAACTTCCACCTCCCGGTTCAAGTGATTCTCCTGCCTCAGCCTCCCAAGTAGCTGTGACCACAGGCGCATGCCACCACACTCACTAATTTTTTTTGTTTTTTTTTTTTGGTAGAGATGGGGTTTCACTGTGTTAGCTAGGATGGTCTCAATCTCCTGACCTCGTGATTCACCTGCCTCGGAATCCCAAAGTGCTGGGATTGCAGGCGTGAGCCACCGCACCCGGCCAATGCAAAGGTTCTTTTATGGTCAAGGTTTTCAGCTTTTTAATCATAACAATGGATTATTGGTTCCCTTGTTTGCTAAGACATTATTGATGTCATTCCTCATTGACATGACTCAGAGAAAAGAATTTTTAATATTTGATTATGTCAACAATTGTGAAACATTACTGAGAGCATCCAAGTAGAAGAGGGTGAGATGAGTACCTTTGTTGAATGTCTTATTGCTACAACCAATAAATAACTGTAAAGATGCAAGAATAACATATCTCCATACCCAGATTCAGTCACTGCTGACACTTTGCTATATTTTGTTATGTATTTTATTTTTGCTTGTTCTAGACCACATCTATCCACAATTTTGCATCTTGCTTTTATTACACTTAACTTTAATACCATCAGCAGGTTACCAGGTTATTAAAATCATAAGTAAAGATCACTTTCATAAAGAGTGATCTTTATACAATTGACACATACAGGTTGTTGGCAGTTTTTGTTTTGTTTTGTTTTGTTTTGTTTGAGACAGAGTTTTGCTCTTGTTGCTAGGCTGGAGTGTAATGGTACGATCTCAGCTCACTGCAACCTCCGCCTCCCGGGTTCAAGCGATTCTCCTGCCTCAGCCTCCAAAGTAGCTGACATTACAGGTGCCTGCCACCACACCCAGCTAATTTTTGTATTTTTAGTAGAGACAGGGTTTCACCATGTTGGTCAGGCTGGTCTCGAACTCCTGACCTCAGATGATCCACCTGCCTCGGCCGCCCCAGTGTTTCTTATTATAAATAATTTTGTGTGAAACGTCTTTGCAAACAAACCTCTTTCCTTGTTACTTATAATTTCATTGAGATTCTTAGGAGTGAAATCATTAGGTCAAAAGTGTAACTTTTTGGAGCTATTCATACTTATTGCCAAATTGCTAAATAGAAAGGTTGTACCAGTTTATGTCCCAACAGAAGTTGATGAAGGTACAAAAAGAGAATATCCTTAGGTTTCATTAATTTAGTCATAGTCCTGTGAGAATTTATGCTTATGGTAAACAGAGCATTGGATAAAGATAAACAATCGAAATATTTTTGTTTAAGATAAAATGAAGGCAGAGGATATCCTTAAAATGCAAAGAAATGCTGAGAATTTAAAAAGATCTGCTGGGAGTGTGCCAGTCTTCCCGATGTCCCTGTCCCTCAGTGGGGGATGTTCCTCCCACATAGATGCAGCTGGGAGGAACATCTCTCTCCAAGAGACTAGACATCGGGAAGACTGGCACACTTCTAGCAGATCTTCAGAGGGAAGGCATTGAGAACAGGTGGAGGGAAGACGCAGAAGCTGGGCTGGAGAGGGAGGAAGCTGAGAACCCTGCACAGAGCTGCACTGCACTGGGACTGTTCCTAGCCTCCAACAATTCCTGCAGAGGGGGTGAGTTAACTGGTAAGGAGCAACCAGCTTTCAACACGGGCCTCCTGAATCTCTACTGGAGGAGACCCCTCAACTACCACAGACTCTTGAGTTGGCAGGGAAAACTGCTTAGAGAAGTCACAGGGGCAGAACTCCAGCCAGGGTGGAGCCCACAGTATTTGGTAGTGGAGGATGTCCAGAGATGCCCACCCCACTAGGCTTGACTTGCTCCCGTAGGAGACTTTAGCCCCAGGAAACCTGTCTGGTCTGTGTGTTACAGGGCGATCTGGCCCATGAGAAGGAGTCAGTCAGATCTGAGCACCCCTCAGTCTGCTGGTGTCTCCTGGAGCCCCAACCTGGCCATGCCTGCTTGCAATGCAGCCCCCAGATACCTCCTGGGGTCGCACATCATAGTTCCTGCACTGGTGAACTGTGTCCCTGACAAGCAGAGTGCTCCAGTAGAGTGGGCCCTGTGGACAGGCACCAGCCCACCTGCGCCCTGCCCCCACTGCAGCCTCCTCCTTGCCACCTTGCCTACAGACACTCGCCCAAGGTCACCCTCTACATTGCTTTGCCAGCACATGTGTGTGGGTGGGCCTAGCTTTCCCTTCCCTGCCAGCCTGTGGGTGCACGTGCACCCTGCCAAGACACTACTGCGAGTGTGAATGCACCCTGCCCTCCTTCCTCCCACCATACCACCATTGTCATGGGCACATTGGCAGGCATGGAGCCCTCCAGCCCCACCCCTGCCAGCACTTCACTCTGCACTGGAGCTGCTGGTGGGAAATCAGGCATGGAGAACAGTGGACCTGCCCCCAGCCCAGAATGGCCACTACCATCCATGTGCATAAGTACAAAGGATGCACACAGTCCTACACCCACCAGCACCCTGTCCCTGTGCTAACACCACCACTACACTGATGTGAATGTGTGCACAGTTGCTGGTGGGGTCCCCACACCCCCTGAGCCCTACTGCCACCACTACTGTTGGGAAGGCCCACACGGAGGCCAGCGCCCTGGCACTGGGTAGCCCCCTGCTGCAGCCAACAAGCATGCACCCTGTGACACTGCCACTGCCGCTGCTGCTGGCATGTGTGAACAAGAATGGATCCTGCTGCCACTACCTTACAAAGTGCTTTAGCTGGCACCACCCATCAGAATGTTGAGACCAGCCGTCCAAGAGCACCTTAGCTCCTCCAGCACAGGAGGTTCTTAGCCTCGAGGAGGCAGAGATCAAATCCAGGGCCTAATACTAGGCTCCCAGAGTTACAGTATGCAGTACAGGAGTCCTGTGCTGAGCCTTGGTCCCCTAATATCTTCCAGTAAGGAAGCCAGTCAACTGAATCCACCTTACACCATAGTTAAACTCCAAGGTCATCAAATAAGATTGTGAAAAAACACAGAAAACTCATCCAAAGTTCAGCAACTTCAAAGACTGAAGAAATATCAGCCCAGAAAGATGAGAAAGAACCAGTGCTAGAACTCTGACAACTTCAAAAGTCACCATATCTTCTTTCCTCCAAACAACTGCACTAGTTCTTCAGCAAGTGTTCTTAACTTCATTCCTGTCCATAATCTGAGTTCTGTTTCTGTCATTTCAGCCATCAGAAACAGAACTCAGATTATGGACAGAAATGAAGATCATTGAGATTCAGGAGAATGTTGAAATTCAATCCAAGGAAGTTAAAAGTCACAATAAGGGTTGGGCGTGGTGGCTCATGTCTATAATCCCAGCACTTTGGGAGGCTGAGGCGGGTGGATCACCTGAGGTCAGGAATTCGGGACCAGCCTGGCCAATGTGGCGAAACCCCATCTCTACTAAAAATACAAAAATTGGTTGGGCTTGGTGGTGCACGCCTGTAATCCCAGCTACTCGAGAGACTGAGGAAGGAGAATCACTTGAACCTAGGAGGTGGAAGTTGCAGTGAGCCAAGATCACGCCACTGCACTCCAGCCTGCATGATGGGAGTGAGACTCCACCTCAAAAAAAAAAAAAAAAAAAAAAAAAAAAAAAAAAAAAAAAGAATCACAATAAAATCATACAGAAGCTAACAGACAAAAAGACCAGTATAGAAAAATATGTAACTGACCTTAAAGAGCTGAAAAACACTCTACAAGAATTTCATAATGCAATTGCAAATATTAATAGCAGAATAGACCAACCTGAGGAAAGAATCTCAGAGCCTGAAGACTAGCTTTCTGGAATAAGACAGTCAGACAAGAATTTTCAAGAAAAGAATAAAAAGGAATGAACAAAATCTTAGAGAATCTCAAGAATTATGGAATTACGTAAAGAGACTGAATTTATGCCTACTGATGTCCCTGAAAGAGATGGGGAGAATGGAAGCAACTCGAAAACGTATTTCAGGATGTCATCCATGAGAACTTCCCCAACTTAGCTCCAGAGGCCAAAATTCAAATTCAGGAAATGCAGACAACCCAAGCAAAATGCTTCACGAGAAGATTACCCCCAAGACACATAATTATAAGATTCTCCAAGGTCTAAATGAAAGGAAAAAATGTTAAAAGCAGTTAGAGAGAAAAGACAGGTCACCTACAAAGGGAAGCTCATTAGACTAACAGCAGACCTCTCAAAAGAAACCCTGCAGGCCAAAAGGGATTAGGGGCCTATATCCAACATTCTTTAGAAACAGAAACTCCAACCAAGAATTTTATATCCAGCCAAACTAAGCTTATAAGCAAAAAAGAAATAAGATCCTTTTCAGACTAGCAAATGCTGAGGGAATTTTTTTACCACCAGACTTACCAGAAAAGAGCTCTTGAAAGAAGCACAAAATATGGAAAGGAAAGACTATTACTAGCCACTGCAAAAACACACTTAAGTACACAGACCAGTGACACCATAAAGCAACCACACAAACAACTCAGCATAATAAACAGCTAAAATCACAATGACAGGATTAAATCCACACAGATCAATACTAACCTTGAATGCAAATAGGTTAAATGACCCAATTAAAAGACACAGTGTAGCAAGCTGGATAAAGAATAAAAACCCAATGGTATACTGTCTTCAAGAGACCCATCTCACATGCAATGAGGCCTATAGGCTCAAAATAAAGGTATGGAGAAAAATCTACCAAGCAAGTGGAAAACTGAAAAAAGCAGGGGTTGCAATCCTAATGTCAGACAAAACAGAGTTAAACCAACAAAGAACAAGAAAGACAAAGAAGGGCATTACATAATGGTAAATAGTTCATTTCAACAAGAAAACCTAATTATCCTAAATATATATGCACCCAACACAGGAACACCCAGCTTCATAAAGCAAGTTCCTAGAGACTTTCAAAGAGACTTAGACTCCCACACAATAACAATGTGAACCTTCAACACTCCACTGACCGTATTAGATAGATTACTGAGGCAGAAAATTAACAAAGATATTCAAAACCTGAACTCAACACTGGACCAAATGGATCTGATATCTGGAGAGATCTATAGAACTCTCCACCCCTAAACAACAGAATATACATTTTATCATCCACACTCTTGGACCACAGCACAGTAAAAATAGAACTCAATATGAAGAAAATTGTTAAAAACAATTTACATGGAAATTAAATATTCTGCTCCTGGATGACTTTTGGGTAAAGAACATACCAGAATCTCTGGAACACAGCTTAGGCACCGTTAGGAGGAAAATTTATGGCACTAAATGCCCATATTAAAAAGTTAGAAGGTATGAAATTAATAATCAAACATCACAACTAAAAACTAGAGAAACAAGAGCAAACCAACCCTGAAGGTAGATGAATACAAGAAATAACCAAAATAAGAGCTGAACTGAAGGAGATTGAGACATAAAAAAACACTCAAAAGATCAATGAAGCCAGGAGCTGGCTTTTTGAAAAAAATTAATTAGAAAAATAGGCTGCTACCTAGACTAACATAGAAGAAAAGAGAGATTAAAAAAAAATTAGAATTACCACTGACTTCACAGAAATACAAATAACCAACAGAGACTATTATGAACACCTATATGCACACAAACTACAAAATCTTGAAGAAATGGATAAATTCCTGGACACATACACCCCGTCCCAAGACTGAACAAATAAGAAATCGAATGCCTGAACAGAACAGTAATGAGCTCCAAAATTAAATTCATAATAAATAGCCTACCAACCAAAAGAAGACCTGGACCAGACAGATTCACAGCCAAATTCTACCAGATGAACAAAGAAGAGCTGTCACCATTCCTACTGAAACTATTCCAATAATAATAATAATGAGGAGGAGGGACTCTTCCCCAACTCATTCTGTCAGGCCAACATCATTCTGATATCAAAACCCGGCAGGGACATAACAACAAAGAAAACTTCAGGCCAATATCCTTGATGAATATAGATGCAAAAATCCTCAAAAAAAAAAAAAAAATACTAGCAAACTGAATGCAGCAGCACATTAAAAAGCTAATCCACCACAATCAAGTAGACCTTATCCCTGGGACGCAAGGTTGGCTCAACAAATGCAAATCAATAAATGTGATTCCTCACATATACAGAATTAAGGACAAAAACCACATGATCACCTCACTAGATGCAAAATAGGCTTTTGGTAAAAGTTAACATTCTTTCATGCTAAAAACCATCAACAAACTAGGCATTGAAGGAACATAGCACAAAATAATAAGAGACGTCTATGGCAAACCCACAGCCAACATCATATTGAATGGCAAAAGCTGGAAGCATTCCCCTTGAAAACTGGCACAAGACGAGGTTGCCCTCTCTCACCACTCTTACTCAACATAGTATTGGAAGTCCTGACCAGAGCAATCAGACAAGAGAAAAAATAAAGGGCATCCAAGTAGAATGAAAGGAAGTCAAACTATTCCTGTTTGCAGACGACATGGTTCTATATCGAGAAAATCCCATCATCTCTGCTCAAAAGATCCTACATCTGATAACTTCAACAAAGTTTCAGGATACAAAATTCACGTATAAAAATTACTAGCATTCCTATACATCAACAACAGCCAAGCTGAGAGCTAAATCAGGAAGGCAATCCCATTCACAATAGCCACAAAAAGTATAAAATACTTAGGAATATAGCTAACCAGGGAGGTGAAAGATCTCTACAATGAGAATTATAAGTCACTGCTCAAAGAAATCAGATATGATACAAACAAATTGAAAAACATTCTGTGCTCATGAATGGGAAGAATCAATATTATTGAAATAGCCGTACTGCTCAGAGCAATTTATAGATTCAGTGCTATTACTATCAAACTACCAATGACATTCCTCACAGAATTAGAAAAATCTATTCTAAAATTCATATGGAACCAAAAAAGAACCTAAATAGTCAAAGGAATTCTAAGCAAAAACAACAAAGCAGGAGGCATCACCTGACTTCAAACCATACTACAAGGCTATAGTAACCAAAACAGCATGGTACTGATACAAAAAGAGAAACATAGACCAGTGGAACAGAATTTCCCAGAAATAAGTCCATTGATAAAAAAGAAATGGGGAAAGGACTCTCTGTTCAATAAATGGTGTGGAGATAACTGTCTAGCCATATGCAGAAGATTGAAACTGAACCCCTTCCCTATACCATATAGAAAAATCAACTCAAGATGGATTAAAGACTTAAATGTAATACCCCAAACTATTAAAAACCCTGGAAGACAACTTAGGCAATATAATTTTGGACATAGGAACTGGCAAAGATTTCATGATGAAGACACAAAAAGCAATTGCAACAAAAGCAAAAATTGACAAGTGGCATCAAATTAAACTAAAGAGCTCTGGCAGAGGAAGAAAAACTATCAACAGAGTAAACAGACAACCTGCAGAATAGGTGAAAATACTTCCAAACTATTCATCTGACTAAGGTCTAATGTCAAGCATCTCTGAGGAAATTAAATTTACAAAAAAATAAACAACCCCATTAAAAAGTGGGCAAAGAACATGAACAGACATTTTCAAAAAAGGACATACCTGTGGCCAAAAAGCATATGAAGAAAAGCTCAATATCACTAATCATTAGAGAAATGCAAATCAAAACCACAATGGGATACCATCTCACACGAGTCAGAATGGCTATTATTAAAAAGTCAAAAATAACAGATGCTGGCAAGGTTGCAGAGAAAAGGGAATGCTAATACATTGTTGGCAGGAGTGTAAATTAGTTCAAACATTGTGAAAAGTAGTGTAGTGATTCCTCAAAGAGCTAAAAACAGAGCTACCATTGGACCCAGTAATCCCATTACTGGGTATATACCCAAAGGAATATAAATCATCCTCTCATAGAAACACATGTACACCTGTGTTCATTGCAGCACTATTCACAATAGCAAACACACGGAATCACCCTAAATGCCTATCAGTGGTAGACTGGATAAAGAAAATGTGCTGCATATACATCTTGGAATACTATGCAGCCATAAAAAAGAACAAGATCATTGTCCTTTGCAGAAACATGGATGGGGCTAGAGGCCATTATCCTTAGCAAACTAACGCTGGAATAGAAAACCAAATATTGCATGTTCTCACTTATAAATGGGAGTTAATGATGAGAACACATGAACACAAAGAGGGAAACAAGAAACACTGAGGTCTACTATGAGTGTAGAGATGGGGAGGAGGGAGAGAATCAGAAAGGTAACTATTGGGTACTAAGCGTAATGCCTGAGTGATGAAATAATCTGTACAACAAACCCCCATGACACAAGCTTACCTGAATAACAAACCTGCATATGTACTCCTGAACCTAAAAGTTAAAAATAAATAAAAATAAAAACAAAAAATATATGGTCACATACACACAAATATGTATATTCATAATTTGTAGCTGGGGAAACTTTGCAAGCAATTTTTAAAAGTCCATTTCTTTAATAATGAAAATAATCCCTTATATTTGCAGCCTGCTTAAGAGTTTTCCAAATACTATTATAAATTATCTTTTATTAATTACCATGAACTTTAGCAAATTCTCTTGAAATAACTCAGGACTTACCAGAAACCTTCAAATGCAAAATCATTTTCAAAAATATATTACAAAATTGTCTTGTGTTGTAAATTTGTTTTCTTCATGAGTTCTAAAATTTATATTCCCCAGGCCGGGCGCAGTGGCTCACGCCTGTAATCCCAGCACTTTGGGAGGCCGAGGCAGGCGGATCACAAGGTCAGGAGATCGAGACCACGGTGAAACCCCGTCTCTACTAAAAATACAAAAAATTAGCCAGGCGCAGTGGCAGGCGCCTGTAGTCCCAGCTACTCAAGAGGCTGAGGGAGGAGAATGGCGTGAACCTGGGAGGCGGAGCTTGCAGTGAGCCAAGATCATGCCACTGCATTCCAGCCTGGTGGACAGAGTAAGACTCTGTCTCAAAAAAAAAAAAAAAAAAAAAAAAAAAAAAAAAAAATTATATTCCCATGAAAGATCTCTCCTCTGGGTAAAGGACAAACTCTATGGTATGATTCTTTCTCTTTCAAGCAGCATGGGAAGGTAGGCCTTGGGGATGGGCTGAATAGTGTGTTTATTCCCATCTGTCTTTGCATCTTCTTGATATCAAAACTAGGTCAAATACTCATGGATTGAAAGAATCAGTATCATTAAAATGGTTATACTTCCCAAAGCAATTTATAGATTCAATGCTATTCCTATCAAACTACCAACATCTTTCTTCACGGAATTAGAAAAAAAAAACAAAAAACTCTCCTAAAATTCACATGGAACTAAAAATGACCCTAAATTAGCCAAAGCAATCTTAAGCAAAAAGAACAAGGCAAAAGAAGAAGGCCAGAAGTATCACACTACTCAACTTTAAACTACACTATTAGTCTACAGTAACCAAAACAGCATGGTTCTGGAACAAAAACAGACACATAGACCGATGGAACAGAAAAAAAAAAAAAAAAAAAAAAAAAAAAAAAAACACCTTAGAAGTAAAGCCACACACCTACAACCATCCTTCACAAGACCGACAAAAACAAACAATGGGTAAAGGACTCCCTATTCAATAAATGGTGCTAGGATAGCTGGCTAGCCATATGCAGAAGAATAAAACTAGACCTCTACTTTTCACCATATACAAAACTTTACTCAACATGGATTAAAGATTTAAATGCAAGACTTTAAACTATAAAAATCCTAGAAGAAAACTTAGAAAATACCCTTTTCAACATTGATCTTGGCAAAGAATTTTGACCAATTCCCCACAAGCAATTGCAACAAAAATAAAAATTGACGTGTAGAACCTAATTAAAATAAAGAGCTTCTGCACAGCAAAAGAAACTATCAACAGAGTAAACAGACAACCTACAGAATCAGAGAAAAGTGTCACAAGCTATGCATTGACAAAAGTCTAATAACCAGAATCTATGAGGAACTTCAACAATGGAACAAGTGAAAAACAATCCCATTAAAAAGTGGGCAAAGAACATGAACAAACACTTCTTAAAAGAACATACAAGCAGCCAAGAAGCATAGGAATAAATACTCAGTATCACTAATCATCAGAGAAATGCAAATTAAAACTATGATGACATACCGTCTCACACCAGTCAGAATACCTATTATTAAAAAGCCCCAAAACAACAGATGCTGGTAAGGCTTTGGAGAAAAGAGAATGTTTATCCCACACTGCTGTGGGAATGTAAATTAATTCAGCCACAGTGGAAAGTGGTTTGGATATTTCACAAGGAACTTCAAACTGATTTACCATTTGACCTAGAAATCCCATGATTAGGTATATACTCAAAGGAAAATAGATCATTACATCAAAAAGACAGATGCACCTGTATGCTCATTGCCATGTTATTCACAATATCAAAGACATGGAATTGATCTAGGTGCCCATTAAAGGTGGATTGGATAAAGAAAATGTGGTACATATACACCATGGAAACCTACGCGGCCATAAAAGAGAATGAGATCGTGTCCTTTGCAGAAACATGGATGAAGCTGGAGGCCAGAATACTAAGCAAATTAACATAGGAACAGAAAAGCAAATATATCGTGTGTTCTCACTTATAAGTGAGAGCTTAACATTGGGTTCTAAGGGATGTAAAGATGGGAACAATAAATACTAGGGATGAATAGATGGGGAGCGAGAGAGGAGGACATGGGTTGAAAGACTATCTATTGGGTACTATGCTCACTACCTGGGTGCAATATAACCATGTAACAAATCTGCACATGTACTTACTGCATCTAAAATAAAAGTTGAATTTTAAAAGAAAAAAAGTAGGAAAAAAGAGAGCATGTTGCAGTTCCCTGAAGACACCAGGCATATCCCTACCTTGGGATTTTTCCACTTGCTGTTTCTTTAGCCTGGAACATTCTACCCAAATGCCATCTTGGATCCATCCTTGCTCTCTTCCTTCAAGTCTTTGCTCAGAGGGCACCATCTCAGCCAGGCCTTCCGGCATAACCCTATTCAGAAGTGCAGCCACCAACCTCTCCCCGCCACCAAAGTCACTCTCTTTCCTTTTTCCTCCGTTATTTTTCTGCATTGCACTTCTTACCATGACTTCTGTTTGTTTGTTTGTTTTACTTAGTTACTTGTTTTCACCTGTTTTCTCACAGGAGAATACGCACTCCATGAGAGCAAGGGTTTTTGTCTGCTTTATTCACTGTTGTATTTCAGTTACCTAGAATAGTGACCGGTACACAGTAAGGTCTTACTTACTATGTCTTTGTTGAAGAGAAGAAAGCCTAAATGAATGTGGGGCCTGGAATTGTCTAGCAATATATCTGGATAAGCTATAAAGCAAGATAGTATTCTTAAGGGGAACCTTTGTCTTTGATGCCCATCCTGCTAATAGCTTACATTAGAATGTAACAGGTGTCCCAGTGATAGCTAAAGAAAAGAAGAGACTGAGAACAGCCTTTATTTTTATTTATTTATTCATTTATTTTTGAGATGGAGTCTCGCTCTGTCACCAGGCTGGGGTATGTTGGTGCGATCTCAAATCACTGCAGCCTCCACCTCTTAGGTTAGAGCAATTCTCCTGCCTCAGCCTCAGAAGTAGCTGGGATTACAGGCACACACCACCATGCCTGGCTAATTTTTGTATTCTTAGCAGAGATGGGGCTAACACATTGAACAAGCTGGTCTCCAACTCCTCACCTCAGGTGATCCACCCACCTTGGCCTTCCAAAGTGTTGGGATTAGGGGGGTGAACCATGCATCTGCCCGGGAACAGCATTTATTAAAGTGTATCAGACAGACTCTGGGGAGTCAAAAGTCCCACGTTTGACACTGTCTTGCCGTATGACCCTGGGCAGTTGGTCAACATCTCTAAGGCTCAGTTTTCTTACCTGTAAGATAAGAATGAGGGTACCTGCCTCACGAGATTGCCATGATTATGCAATGAGATGACATGTGGCACACAGGAAATGCTCAGTAAATGTTGGCCTGCATTATTATGTAGCAGATATTGAGATAAGCATTTAATGTATATAATTATGCTTAATTATCACAACAATGTTAGGAAGCCTATAAGCTCTTCCCAACATGTATTCTGTGAGTCTCCCAATAAGTCTGGACAATGCTATGTAATTCATACCTCCATTGGAGGTTTATCTCATGCAGTAATGTATCAGGAACGTCTGCAATGAAAAACCCCATTTAACTTTAATTGGACTTAATCAAGTATTACCCACAAGATGCTTTTCTCTTTTTACATAGCACTTATTATCATTATGTGAAGATGGTGATTTCAGTAAATGTCCCTTAATAGAGACAGAATACACATTTTTGTTTCCATTTAACAGAGGAGAATGCTGAGGCTCAGAGAAGTTCAGTGCTTTACACAAAGTCACAGAGACAACAGTTTAAGTGCCAATAAGCTAACCCTGGTCAATCTGATTCAGAAGACCAAGCTTATCACCACCTCACTCCACACAGCCCCCTAGTGTCTAGCTGGGTTATGACTATTGCATAGAATGATGACCTACAATGCAGCTGTGCTTCTAGACTTTTGGAAAATTCAAGACCAGCTGGAAAATGAATTTAAGATGCGATTGTTTTCAGTGAACCATAAAACCCCCATATTACATGAACTCTCTGGCTTGGCCATGTTTTAATGCTAATGATGATTTTCTTCTTTCTGACATTTATGTTGTAGGCAGGCAAACAAAAGTAAGGTCATTATCTAAAACATGTATGAAAACAGCAGAATTGACTTACAAAGATGAAAACAGAGAGAATCAAATTAAAATCAATTAATTAGAAACACATTAGTACAAATATGACATCTGAAGCTATTTTCCTCTTGTCAAAGAGAACATTTGAAAATTTAATACACTGAGTGAGGAAAGTTGATCTTCAAAAATGTTATACGTCTCAATTGTTAGTTACCCAGAGGTGCTCTTCTTAGACAGAAATTCCAACTAAACAGGCAGCCTTGGTTACAAAGAAACATGGCTTCATGTTTGGAGACCGTGCTTACTTGGTTTCTTAATCGAATCAGCCCCAAATTCAAATTTTATAACTATTTAGTCCATTTTTAAAGCCTGAGGCCATGGGATTCACAGATAAACAGAGAGAAACTCAGAATTTTGATTGGAAGCAAAGGAAAGAAAAAGTGCATAATAAATTGGGAAATCATGTTTGAAGATGAAGAGCCCTTTACTCTCAACTTCCAATAGAATTTCCAAGTGTTTCCAAGTAGGGGTGGACAAAAGTGACGAGACAATCCTGATGAGACGAGATGCCACAGCGACATCCCCATTGCAAATTGTATTTGGTGCCAGGACAAATTATCTCAATTTAGATAAGTGGGAAGCAGTTTATCTGCCTTTTATCTAGCATACTATAGGAGATAAATAAGCCTAGAAAGGGTATCTTAAAAATTGGGCCATGTATCGAAGTAGCTCAGTTTGTTTTGCAATACTAAGTCAGTGTCCCTTAATAACTACCAAAAGAAGGATTGGTAGAAATATCAAACTGTCATTGTCTTTTGTCTGAACTATCAGAAGCATACCCAGGTTCTTACCTCAGCCCCAGACTGATCCACATGCACTTCTCTCAAGACCTTCCATGTTTACTTGATTATTTGTTCTGCTTAAGACAGCAGACATGTCAGATCTAAGCAAGGCTTGCTGGACATGCCTTTGTGCAGTGGTACAACGGCAAAATTACTATTCAGTTGATTATCAGTGGCAAGACGAACACTGGTTACTAGAAAGAACATAACATTTCGCTCTGTACTATAGGGTCAAATCCAGGGATGGAGGGAACGGGAGACAAGTGCTTGCAGAGTGATTTGTAACTGTCAATAACAGCAAATTATCCTAGACTTCCCAACACTCAGATGAGTAGCCCTGGAGTACTGTCAGGAGAAAGGCCTAAAGGCCTTCTTTATATTCTTATGGTATTTTTAAGAGATAATCGCATGTGCATTTTTTACATGTTTCTCTTTTTAAGATAATTAAAGACTTTGATTTTGCCAGAAATGCATTTGAGGCAGGCCTTACGATATCAATCTTAGAGGTTTGGAGGAGTCTCAGTATCTATGTTTAGTGCAATTTGTACACATTTTGGACAAGGCAGAACTATTTATTTTGAGATCTCAATGTTTCCAAGCAACGATGCACTATGAAATATTTTAGAAAAGCCTTTTGGCAATGGCTAATAAGAATTTTCCATATGTGTGAACATACATAGCAACAATGGGCATAAAAACCCATTTCAACTTCTGCCACTTCTTGGACCTAATCTTACCTTAGAAAGAAATAACAGAGATTGAGCTGCATGCAAAGGCTTGTTGCAGACATTAAGAGAGCCAACTATTTTTTTTCTTTTTTGACATGTGAAGTGATTACACATGATATAAACTGCAAAACCAATGCTGCAGTTTATCTCAAGGAGGTATATTTCTACGTTCATTTTTGTCAAGCAGTTAACCTTCTGGGGAAAGTGCCCTGTAGGCTAAACATTTTCTGCTCATTCCCTAAATTCTTTAAACAAATGAAAATGCCTATTTGAGATTATCTATGAAATTCCATCATCATAGGGATAGGTGGGGAAAGAGGGCATGAAATCAATGATTATTATTTATTAGTATATTTACTTGGTACTTGCAGGTGGCATTTCTAGAACTTGCCCATCTGGCTGACAGAAAAAAATGAGTTGGACAATATTGTTTCTCCACTATCGGAGTCATGAAACTTGATACTCCGATGTTGGTTGGTTGTTAAGGCAACTTCCTGTCAACTGGCAGGACCTACCTTTTGGGGTTAACTTCTGGTTTGTCAGTACCTTGTAGAATTGGTTATCCTAGAATGTTTTCCCCTATCAGATCATGAACATTTTGAAAACTTTTATTTGCACAGGAATCATCTTTAAGTTGGATTCATGTGTTGGCAACATTCTATGTGTTATACTAACCAGAAAACAATTGCTTAGTTATCTATAATTCAAGTTTTACCCCTCAGTAAGTCTTCTAGGGAGCCTTATAAATAAATACAGTATATCATTAAATGCTGAAATCCTTGCAAACTCAGACACTCCCTATTGAGAGCTTGATGTATTTTAACACTGTGTTCCTCTAACTCCTTATATTCTGAGTCTAAACAGATTCTGATTGTCATTTGTCTCCTCAGGTAGGTCTGACTACAGGGAAGAAATTCACTAATGATGCCAGCATGAGTATTCTGATTTTATGACAGTTCTATTTCTCATTGCAGCATAGTACTTTGGATACATATGAATGATATGCTACATTTGTTAGTGTCAGTCTGCCTGGTGATCTCTTTGCATTAACAAGATCTGGTTTCAGAGTCCACAAAGCTGAAAACCTGACTGTTCCATGGTAGGTAATTTCTCCATGGACTTTGTGGGTGGAAGATCACCGGTCTTCTCCCCAGGGGAAATTCTCAGGCATCACCATTTGGAGACTATTCTAAATTCCTACAATGTTATTTGTATTTTTGTTGAAAGGAAGTTTAGAAGCTGTGTGAGCAAAAGAATTGTGAAATTGGAGGTGGATGTTGGGGAAATTGAGGGGATAATGGTGTAGGGAGAACACTGGCTTTGAAGTGTGGGAGCACTAAGTCAGGCAAGGAGAGGGGCTGCGTCCCTCTATAGAGATTCTACAACATTGCTGACATACCAGTGTGAGGGGAGAAGGAAGGCTTCCACAGAAGGGAATGTTTATCCAATGATAGCCAAATTTTGGAGGATGAGGAAAATAACAGTTCCCTATCTATATTAACTTGAATTTGTCTCTATGTGGTATCATTAATCACTGCTCCAAACAGAGTTAATGGGAATGTTATGGCTCAATTTCTGTGAACTAGGGAAGCTTATCAAGGAGGCTGACACTTCCTAGCTACTCATGGAATTTATCTGTGTTAAATGAGTCAACTCGGGGATGTCACACACATTAAAATTTCTGCCCCACCAGAATAATAGAACATTAGAAAATATTCACACAGATTTAAAAGGGAAAAAGAGAAAGCTTCTCAAATCCAATTTCTTCCTTCCATTCTGCCCTGAACTTCTAGCAAAGAAGACTTAAATAGACACAAATTACACACAGTAATAAATATCAACAGAGCTTAGTTGTATTTTAGACTCCAGTAGTTCACAACATAGTTTTCGAAATACAGGTTGTGATTATGCAGGGATGTCTCTTTTTAAGAAAGAGTAGCATGAAAGGTCATAAATGATAAATTGGAAATATCATGAAAAGCTGCTTCCTTGGGGGAAAAGCTGCCTAAGTGGCTTGTAGTCTAAGGAAAACAGTCACATACAGTCATACAGATGCACAAAGTGATTTTATTATGTTATTTAAATAGCAAATTATTGCTGCCTGTGAACACTTGAGTGCTGTAGCCAAGGAATAAGGCCATGTCAAGAACGCTGTAACTGAGTTATAAAAGACTGAAAATCCAGAAAACTGGTTATAGAACTAATTATTCCAGTTAAGGATCATCCACTTAGTTCATTGGACTACACTGTATTTTAATTAAATTATGTTTTGAGTAAGAGAGGTGATATGGTTAGGCTTTGTGTCCCCACCCAAATCTTACCTTTAGTTGTAATCCCCATAATACCCACATGTCAAGGGAGAGATTAGGTGGAAGTCATTGAACCATGGGGGCAGTTTCCTCCATGCTGTTCTCATGATACTGAGTGAGTTCTCACAAGGTCTGATGGTTTTATAAGGGTCTCTTCCCACTTTGCTCAACACTTCTCCTTCCTGCTACCATGCCAAGAAGGACATGTTTGCTTCCCCTTTGTCTTCCACCACGATTGTTAGTTTCCTGAGGCCTCCTCAGCCATGCTGAACTGTGAGTCAATTAAAGCTCCTTCCTTTATAAATTATCCAGTCTTGGGCAATTCTTCATAGTGTGAAAATAGACTGATATAAGGAGTGAAAGTCAAATGGTTTACAAATAGTAGCAGCATTAGTTAAAGGAATATCCAAGAATCCTGATACTTTTATTTGCTAAGCTCTGTACTATTTACATTAAGATTTATGGCATTGAGAGCCTAGACAGTTTTAGTCATTTTCCATTTTAACTGTAGGGGTGGGGTGGAAGGATTAGGCAAGAGGACATCTCAATAAAGAACAACACACACAGTCTTCCTTTAAAGCCTATAGAAGAATTCTACACTTTAAATCATCACTATGTGACTTTCGGATTTAGTTTTTTAAATATGCTAAGATAAGACTTTCCAGAGGGGATGTGTGATATAAAGTAACTAAATTAATGGAGGTAGCCAAATCTTACAAATTTTTTAGGGGCTACAAATAGTGATTTAATCAATGTTTCTGGACAGATTTTCTTCCTTCCTCCTCCTTACCTCAAGCCTTCATTTCTAGAGTTTTCACAAAAAGTACGTGGGTGAGTGTGGGTGTGTGTATTAAAATCGACTTGAACATTTCCTTAAGAAACGTTCTCCTGATAACTAAGATGCTAAAATATTCTTTTTTTTTTTTTTGAGACGGAGTCTCGCTCTGTCTCCCAGGCTGGAGTGCAGTGGCCAGATCTCAGCTCACTACAGGCTCCGCCTCCCGGGTTTACGCCATTCTCCTGCCTCAGCCTCCCGAGCAGCTGGGACCACAGGCGCCCGCCACCTCGCCCGGCTAGTTTTTTTGTATTTCTTAGTAGAGACGGGGTTTCACCGTGTTAGCCCGGATGGTCTCGATCTCCTGACCTCGTGATCCACCCGTCTCGGCCTCCCAAAGTGCTGGGATTACAGGCTTGAGCCACCGCGCCCGGCCTATGCTAAAATATTCTTTGGTATAAGATATATTGCTAACAATTTTGCTAGGATGCTAAAAAAGATAACTTTTGTGTCTCATTTTCTTTTTTTCAAGCTTTTATTTGAGGTTCAGAGGTACATGTGTAGGTTTGTAATATAGTTACACTCATGTCATGGAGGTTTGTTGTACAGATTATTTAATTGCCCAGGTATTAAGCCTAGTACACGAAAGTTAATTTTCCTCATCCTGTCCCTCCCCTCACCCTCCATCCTCACAGTAGGCCCCAGAGTGTGTTGTTCCCCTCTTTTTTTTTTTTTTTTTTTTTTGAGGCTGAGTCTCGCTCTGTCGCCCGGACTGGAGTGCGGTGGCCAGATCTCAGCTCACTGCAAGCTCCGCCTCCCGGGTTTACGCCATTCTCCTGCCTCAGCCTCCCGAGTAGCTGGGACTACAGGCGCCCGCCACCTCGCCCAGCTAGTTTTTGTATTTTTAGTAGAGACGGGGTTTCACCGTGTTAGCCAGGATGGTCTCGATCTCCTGACCTCGTGATTCGCCCGTCTCGGCCTCCCAAAGTGCTGGGATTACAGGCTTGAGCCACCGCGCCCGGCCTGTTCCCCTCTTTGTGTCCATGTGTTCTCATCATTTAGCTCCTACTTATAAGTGAGAACATGCCGTATTTGGTTTTCTGTTCCTGTGTTAGTCTGCTAAGGAGAATGGCCTCTGGTTCCATCCTTGTTGCTATAAAGGACATGATCTTGTTCTTTTTTATGGCTGCATAGTATTCCATGATGTATATTTACCACATTTGCATTCTCTAGTCTACCATTGATAGGCATTTAGGTTGATTCCATGTCTTTATTACTGTGAATAGTGCTGCAATGAACATATATGTATATGTATCTTTATGGTAGAAAGATTTATATTCCTTTGGGTTCATACCCAGTGATGGGATTGTGGGGTTGAATGGTAGTCTGCTTTTAGCTCTTTGAAGAATCAAGGGAGTGTAAATTAGTGGAACCATTGTTCTCATTTTTAAGTTCTACAGACCTAGGACTGAATAAAAGCTCTTCTACTCATAGCTAGGTTACCTTGAAGATGTTATTTCCATTCTCTGAATTTTAGTTTCTTCATGTATACATATGAGGTTGATTCCTAACATCCAGGGTTGTCATGAGGATTTAATTGGATAAACTATACAAATTCTTTGGTGCCTGGATTATAATAGGTGCTCAGTATTAGTTTTCCCTAAAATCCATTCAACCTCAACTATGTATCAGTCTTCCCTGCTACTGTGTTAACAAAATTTATTCATTATTAGTGGATTTAATCAACAAAGGATGGTATGCAAATTGTCTACGATAGTGTTATAACCATTATCAAAGGAAATAGGTGAAATATACTTTAATATTATTTTTCCAGCCAGAGAGTACTTAATTAACCCTTCATCAAATCCTAATATGCATAAAACAACATGGCACTGGTATAAAAATAGAAACATCAACCAATGGAATGGAGTAGAGAGATCATAAATGAACCCACACAGTATGGTCAACTGATTGTTGACAAAGATGCCAAGAATACACAATGGAAAAAAACAGTCTCTTCAATAAATGGTGTTGGTAAACCTGGATATCCACATGCAGAAGAATACAATTGGACACATCTCACAGCATATGCAAAAATCAACCCAAAATGGAATAAAAAATTTAAATGTAAAACTTGAAACTGTAAAACTGCTGGAAGAAAACATAGGGCAAAGACTACCCAGTATTGCTCTGTACAATAATTTTTTTGAATTTGACCACAAAACCACATGCAACAAAAGCAAAACTAGATAAATAGGATTACATCAAACTAAAAAGCTGCACAGCAAAAGGAACAAATAACAGAACAAAAAGACAACCTACAGATTAAGGAAAAAATATTTATTAGCAATATATTCAATTAGGGACTAATATCCAAAATATAAAAGAAACTCAAGAACTCAATAGCAAGAAACCAAAAACAAAATAAGTTAATTTAAAATGGGACACGGTACCTAAATAGAGACATCAGAAAAGAAGACATATAAATGGCTAACAGATTTGTGGAAAAACACTCAACATCACTAGTCACTTAGGGATATGCAAATTAAAACCACAATGAGGTATCAATTCACAATAGACAAAATGACTATTTTCAAAACAAAAAACTAAAGATAGCAAATACTGGCAAGATGTAGAGAAAAGGGAACTTCTGGACCCTGCTGATGGAAAAGTCAATTAGTATAGCCATTACAGAAAATTATATGGAAGTTCCTCAAAAAACTAAAAATAGAATTACCACATAATACAGCAATTTCACTTCTGGGTATTTACCCAAAAGACTTGAAATCAGTTTGTGGAAGAGGTGCCTACACTCCCAAGTTCATTGCAACATTATTCACAATAGCCATGTAATGGAATTAACCTAAGGGTTCATCAACAGATAAATGGATAGAGAAAATGTGGTATGTATACACACTGGAACATTATTCAGCCTTTAAAAAGAAGAAAATTCTGTCATTTGTGACAACACAGATGAAATTGGACAACATTGTGCTAAGTGAAATGAACCAGGCACAGAAAGACAAATGCCTCTTGTTCTCACTTACATGTGGAATCTGAAACAATCATTCATAGAAGCAGAGAGTAGAATGGTGGTTACAGAGGCTGGAGGTGAGGGGAATGAGAAGATGGTGGTCAATGGGTACGAAGTCTCAGTTAGACAGGAGAATACCTGTTTGTTTTAGATTTATTGCACAGCATGGTCAGTATAGTTGAAAATAGCATATTGTACATTTCAAAATATCTAGGGAAGGCCAGGTGCAGTGGCTCACGCCTGTAATCCCAGCATTCTGGGAGGCCGAGGCAGGCGGATCACGAGGTCAGGAGTTGGTGACCATCCTGGCCAACATGGTGAAACCCTGTCTCTACCAAAAATGCAAAAATTAGCTGGTCATGGTGGCGCATGCCTATAATCCCAGCTACTCGGGAGGCTGAGACAGGAGAATCGCTTGAACCGGGGAGTCGGAGGTTGCAGTGAGCCAAGATCATGCCAGTGCACTCCAGGCTGGTGACAGAGCAAGGCTCTGTCACAAAAAATATATATATATATATGTATGTACTTATGTATATATGTATTTATATATATGTACTCTTAGAGAGAGATATATATAAAATACATCTCTAAGAGAATATATGTATACACACATCTAAGAGAATAAAGATATACAGATATCTTAGAGATATATATCTCTAAAAGAATGTGTATATATATATATACACACACACACACATCTAAGAGAATAAAGTTCAAATGCTCTCACCACAAATAGGCAAGTATTTGAGGTGACGGATACAGTAAGTAGCTTGATTTAATGGCTCCACATGTGTTTATAAATCCTAACATCACTTGGTATCCCATAAATATATACAATTCTAGTTTGCCAATTTACAGTGACATAAAAAATTCTAATATGCACATTAATTCCACTGGCAGGAAGATTTTATAACAGGACATGACATGTCAGGAGAATAATATATCACAACCATAGCTCATAGGGCTTCTTTACCTCTCAATCAGTGTGATTTTATTTTTCACACTTTACATGAGACGCAGGCGCTTTTTCTCAACTTACCTATTTCATGGTGGTGGTATCAGGTTGTAGCTTCTTCAAGTTTGAGAATTTGGTATCATTCCCCTTATTCAAACTTAAGTTCCACTATTCTAGCTGTTTATCTATTTCTTTCTTCCTCTCTCTCACACACAGGCACATAAATTCCCCCACACACACCTCTTTACTCTTGCTCATATGCCTTCTCTTCCCCAGAATCTTGCCCAAATCCTACCAATGGCTCAAGACTCAGATCAAGTACTATTTCCTGTGACTGTTCGTCCACTGTTGTCTTATTTAGCAAATAAAGGGACCACTAGATGCAGGGCACCATGCTATGGAGACAAAAGAGACAACATGTGAATCCTTCCACAAGTCTAAATTCAAGAACCAGGAATACAAAAACGTAGATGTAGTCAAATATCACAGAATCTAGACTAAAGGGATTAGGAAACCATAGACTGGACCAAATGGTTAATTCAGCTTGGTCAAGGCGATACGGTGCAGAAAACACTTCATGGATATGGGGTCATGAATCTGACTCTGTGTACACAAGTATCCCTTACACTCAAGCAGATGTCCATCAAGTAGAATGGATATAAATGATAGTGGAGAGGGATATTCCTCAAAGAGGGATGTCACGTGTGGAAACACAAGAACTTGAAGCATCCTGTCTTGTTTGGACCTGCAAGAAGTTTCCTGAGATAGACACAGAGGGGTGAGACAAGAGATAATTTAGGGAAAGGTAAGAGATGCTAAATCCTGATAATTTTCTGTTTATTCAACAGAAGTTAGGCACTGTCCTCAAAAAACTAGGGAGCCCCTGAAGGTTTTTAAACAATGAGAGCCAATGAGAAGATGTATGTTTTAGAAAAATCTTTGGAAGAAGCATGGAGGATAGAGGAAGGTGAGGTTGGAGGCAAAGTACAGGTTGAAGATTATATCAGCTCTTGGGGTAGAACATAGCTCACATTTTCTACTTGAAAGTTCCATTGTGCTGATAGTCAGAACTTTATTTTTCCACTTAGGTGTTTATTGTTATAACATTCATCAGATTTTCCTCTCTACAACGGTATTGAAAAGTATTTCTGCCCTGACACACCTTACAATGTTTTTTGGTACCTCTGCTGACCTTCTGCAACAGCCTCATACACATACACTCACACACACACACATTTCCTAGGAAAAAGATACAAATAAAGACGATGGGCAGAAAATGTTTTTAATTGACAGATTCCTCAAGAGGGATCAGTAGTACACAGCAGTATGAGTGAGGTCAGCAGCAGTGAATGTCACATACACATATGAGCTCTTAAAAGATATTGGAAGGCTAAAGAAACACACTCGAGAGTTGGAATGTGTCTGCCTTGTGATTTTTTAATCCTTTGGCTATTTATTCTACATAACCTAAATTAATTTGAACATTTGCATATAAAAATGCCTGGCCACCATCAACTAATACTCTGACTTCACTAAGTTTGTGAGATGACTTTTGCCCTGAATACGTTACCTTCCATTTTTCCAAGGGAGTATTTTTGGAACATAATCAAACAGAGAATTTGCATTCAAAGGTATCCATTTTCTAACTTGCAAAGCTGACTTTTTAATCAGACTTCTTATCTGCAAGCACAAATTGGCCTTTGCTGGATACATCATCTTAATTGAGAAAAGACTGTATTATATAGGTGTATAAAAAAATACATGCTGTTAAGGTATAATGGAATTTTGTGGATAAGCGGGAGGTTAAAGTAAGGGAAAACTCCCTGTAAGGTGTACCATTCTTGATTTTAAAATTTACGGGTCTGGTCACAGTGGCTCACACCTGTAATCCTAGCACTTCGGGAGGCCAAAGCAGGTGGATCACTTGAGCCCAGGAGTTCGAGATCAGCCTGCATAATATGGCAAAACCCTGTATCTACAAAATACAAAAATTAGCTGGGCATGGTGGTGTATGTCTGTGATCCCAGCACCTTGGTATGCTGAGGTATGAGGATCACTTGAGCCTGGGTGGTCAAGGCTACAGTGAGCCATGAGAATAAGACCCTGTCTCAAAAAGTAAAATAAAATAAAATTCACATAACTAAATAATTATGTAGGTTAAGAAAAGGCTATGGACTTCTGCTTTGAAATCACTTTTTCCCTAAAGCCAACAACCTTTTATTCCATTGACCTTCAAGACACATTGCAAAACACTTAGAAAAATTCCTGCATTGTGGTAGTAATAAGTGGAGATCTAAATATTTAAGGTTTTAAATTTATATGGATACATGTGTCTAGATGCTAGAAACTTTAGATGATTCTGTAATAAACCAGCCATTCTATAAGGCTACCTGAATTCTCTTGAAAAGGTACATGTCTGTTGTCATGAATCTTTCGACAATTTGCCAAACGATAGTTAGAAGAGTGTATGAGTCAGTGTAGAAGAGAAAGGGACAAGGTGGAACAGGTGAAGAAGAAGAAAAGAAAGGAATGGAAGAAATGATTTTCTAAAGTGGAAGAGGTGGAGAGTAGCCCCAGTGCAGCAGAAAGGGAAATATCAGAGGCAGAGGCAGCCACAGAAAATGAAAACTGGAGCCTGCCCAGGAATCCACAACATAGCTGACTCCCTTCATATCTGTCCCCGCCCTCTTCTACTGTGTCCTCTTGTACTGCAAAGTTAGAAAATGAAACTACATTTCCCAAACTCCCTTGCAGCTGGGGTTTATAGACGTAGTCTAGGTTCTATTGATCAGCGTCACTCCTAAAAGACTTGAATTTCGAACCAACCAAGTGGAGAGCCATGGAGAGGCAGGTCATACATGCGTTTTTCATATGAAAATATCATAGGGAATACCTGGCTCTGGAGCCAGTCAGTCTAATGGTGTCTCCCTCATTCTCAGATCGCAGCTCAGGCCATGTGATCCTAGAGGCAAACATAGCAGTGACAATCTGAGCCCTGGACTGTAGAAAAGTTTAGGACAATGACTTCCTGATTCCCGTGCCTTTTGATTGTGATAGAGATCGGGCTTGCTTCTCTAGGATCTCATTCTCTGTTTTGAATCTCTTACTGCTTCTGTTATCCCTTACTTAGACCTGATTGATACATGCCATTGTTACTTAGTGGCCCTAAAGGAGCCATGGGGGAAAAAAAAACCTGGGCAGTAACTACCCTACAAAATAAAACTTTACCTTGTGATTATTATCAGTGTACAGTAGGCATGCAGATTATACATGATACATCAGTATTGGCAAATACAGTCAACTCCACTACTCAAAGGTCAAGCTCTCTTTATCATCAACTTTCCTGGCTATAGCTCCTAATATGGAATTAAGAAAAAGCAAAACTTTTGAACCAAGCACCTGATAATGCTCATAGGTCTTCACCTGGTGAACACTCAGGGTATCACTGACTGCTGGTTAATATTAAATTTGAGCAAATTTAGTTTTATATTTTCTTATTATATTGATCAGAAACTAGACATATGCAATTATTAAGTATAATCTAAAAATAATACAGACAGAAATCGATTGCACACAAACACAAAATATAAATATTGATATTATTTTGGAGTTCAAAGGCTTACAATGCAATGGATGAAAACAACTTATTCCACAAATAATGTCAGATAAATGAAGTGTAGTAATTTCCTCAAAATAGGTAAAGGAAACATATAAGAAACACAAACAACTCTATAGAAAAAAAATCTAATAATTCAATCTAAAAATGGGCAAAAGATTTATAGGCATTTCTCAAAAGAAGACATACAAACAGCAAACAGGCATATGAAGAGGTGGTCAACATCGTTGATTATCAGAGAAATGCCAGTCAAAACTACAATGAGATACTATCTCACCCCAGTTAAAAGGGCTTATGGCCAAAAGCCAGGTAAATAACAAATGCTAGCAAGAATGTGGAGAAAAGGGAACCCTCACACACTGTTGGTGGGAATGTAAATGAGTACAACTACTGTGGAGAGCAGTTTGGAGGTTCCTCAAAAGGCTAAAAATTGAGCTACCATATGATCCAGCGTTCCTACTGCAGGGTATATACCCAAAAGAAAGGAAGATACCTCCTTTCTTCACAGAGATCACAGAAATACCTGCACTCCCTATGTTTGTTGCAGCATCGTTCACAGTAGCTAAGATTTGGAAGCAACCTGTGTCCCTCAACAGATGAATGGATAAAGAAAATGTGGTACATATATACAATGGAGTACTATTCAGCCATAAATATGAATGAGATCCAGTCATTTGCAACAACATGGACAGAACTGGAGATCATTATATTAAGTGAAATAAGCCAGCTACGGAAAGACAAACATCACATGTACTCACCTATTTGTGAGATCTAAAAACCAAAACAATTGAGCTCATGGACATAGAGAGTGGAAAGATCGTTACCAGAGGCTGGGAGGGGTAGGGAGGGGCTGGGGTGTGGGGGAGGTGGGAATGGTTAATGGGTATAAAACATAGTCAGAAGAAATGAATAAAATTTATTTGATAGCACAACAGGGTGACTGTAGTCAATACTAACTTAATTGTACATTTTAAAATAAAGAGTGTAATTGGATTGTTTGTAACTCAAAGAATAAATGCTTGAGGGAATAGATACCCCATTCTCCATGATGTGCTTATTTTACATTGCATGCCTGTATCAATACTTCTCATGTGCCCCATAAATATATACACCTACTATGTATCCACAAAAAACAAAAATTAACAAAAATTAAAAATTAAACAAATGAACACTTTCAGATAGAAGCAAATGTGTATTCTCCCACCATGTGTAATTCATCAAGAGAAGTTGGACTAACACTAAAAAACCTTGAGCAATAATTCCCTAATTGAGTAAATAGGGAATAATGAAAATGTTCTTGGAGTTAGCTTAGAAGACTGTGTGGCATAGGCACATATTTGTTGAGTGTACTTCTTCTTCTGGTCATGTGACAAGAAATTATAAACCACATTAAAATGTTCCCACCACTGTTTCACATAGGCTACTCAACATAGTTACTAAATCAAATTTGTGAGGTTTAACCACCCTGCCTTTCCCGGGTTTAAGGCAGGGCCCAAGAACACAGTCCTTGCATGAATCCATGACCTCAATTATTGAATAGGTTGTTCTTGTTTTATGCCCTATTCTCTGAATTCAAAGGGAAGCATAGGCCAGGCAAGGTGGCTCATGCATGTAATCCAAGCACTTTGGGAATCGGAGGCAGGGGGATTGCTTGAACCCAGGAGTTCAAGATCAGCCTGGGCAAGATGGCAAGACCTCCGTCTGTATAAAAAATTTAAAAATTAGTCAAGTGTGGTGAACTGAGCCTCTAGTCCCAGCTATTCAGGAGTCTGAGGCAGGAGGATTCCTTGAGCCCAGGAGTTCAAGGCTGCAGTGAACTATGATCACGTCACTGCACTCCAGCCTGGGTGACAAAGCAAGACCTGTCTCTAAAAGAGAGAGACAGACAGGGAGAGAAGGAGAAGCATAAATAGATGGAGAGATAGAAAGACAGATAGATAGAAGAAAAAAGAAACAAAGAAAGAAAGACTTCTCCAAGGCATCTTATTAAATGAAAAATCAGTTTGCAAGAATAATTCACAGGGTATAATCCCATGTGTTAAAAATGCATCAAAAGTAGAGTGAAAGATTACAAGGATGCATAATAAATGTTTAAGAGCAATGCTCCTAGGAGGCGAATTTGGGATGGAGAGTGTATGAAATGAGGCAACGAAGGAGCACAGAGAGGAAGTGCCAGAAGGCTGGAATCATTTTTGACTCCCTGTCCACCCAGATCTAAATCAATCACCAAGTCCTTTCCATATTGTCTTCTTCATAAGTTTTGAATTTGTCTATTTTGAGAAGTGGTCATCCTCACATAACCTTCCCTAGTCTGGGCAAGGGAAGATTATGTGGCAGCACTTCACATAATTGGGGAAATGACAAACTATGCAATAAATGAGTGTTGACCTGTGAATTTGATAAAAAAAAAAATAGAAACCTGCTACTTTACACCATAAACAACGTATACATCTGTGACTTCAGCTTTGAGGTACTCTTCTAAGTGGTCTCACTGCTTCTACTTTTGTTCACCTGCACCATCTCACTGCAGCCCCAAATCCATGCTAATGCCTGAGCCATAATTCTTTTTTAATTTTTAAATTCTACAATTACATATTATACAATTATATATTATGCATAACCTGATTTTCAGTGTAGAATATTCAGAAGATACTGAATTATTCAACCATTTCCTTTATGGACCTCCCATGTCACGTCCCCACACATTCTCCATCCTAAATTCCATTCCCCTCCCCAGGAGCCCTGTAAGTGTTTTATTATGCGTCTCTCATCTCTTTCCTGTGCTTCTTAACATACTCACAATTGAGTGTCAGTTTTCGAAAAAAAATTAATAAGTTATACCCCATGTATGGTACGACTATACCGTATGTATTATTCTGCAGCTTGATTTTCTCTTTACTAATCTGACTTATAGAAGTTTTCATGTAAGGTCTGCCTTAATCTGTTTAATTCCTGCAAACTATTTCATGAATAAATATATTGTGATTTACTTATTGATAGCTATTCAGGCTGATTCTAATTCATTGCTATTAAAAAATAAATTAGAGCTGGGTGTGGTGGCTCACACCAGTAATCCCAGCACTTTGGGAGGCCGAGGCTGGAGGATCACTTGAGTCCCGCAATTCAAGACCAGCCTGGGCAACATAGCAGGACCCCGTCTTTTAAAATTAATTAATTAATTAATTTAAAATACTGCATTTATGTGGCAAACTCATTTTTTGTAGAATACACTTCCTAAAAGTAGGATGCTGGAAGAAGGAGTATGCATTCTTTCACTTTTGATAGACACTGCACAGAATTACATTCTAAAATTTCTTTACTTATTAGCACTTTCAACAAAAGTGTCTGTTTTTGCATATACTCCTACACATTGATTTTGTTTATCTTTTAAATGTTTTCACTTCTAGTGGTAAAATATGTTTTTAATTTTGCTTTAATTATTAATTCCAGAGATATTGATTATTAATTCTAGAGATACCAACCATCTTCTATGTTTTTGACTGATATGTCTATTCCTTTGTTTTGACAAATACCTGCATTTTTGTCTATTTTCATAGATTTATTAATTGATCTGTATGAATTCTGTCCATCCATCAATCTTTTGTCTGACATACAAAGCTTTTTGATTTTTTCTTATGCTGTAGACTGTCCCGGTCACAGATTTAAAAATTTTTCTATATTGTCTCTCCATAATCCATTGGGAGTGCATGTTGTTTATGATGTAAAGTAAGAGGGTCCTATCTTTTTTATCCTTCATTGGCAATGGTCAAAGCTCTTACATTGCATAGTTTTCATTTCCCCAATTATGTGAAGTGCTGCTGAATAATAAACTACAACCTCATATATACATAATCTGCTACTGGTCTCCCAGCCTTTTGCCCTAATATATTCTTATATTTTGTGTTATTACCACAGTGTTTTAATTTCTACAGCTTAACGACATGTTCTTATATCTAGTAATGCAAGTTCACTCTTCTTTTAAATAATTCACTTGGTTACTTTTACAAACTTTGATGAAATTGTGAGTCAGCTTGTCAAGTACCTTGAAAAATCCCATTGAGATTTCAAGTATGGATATATTGATTGCATGGAATAATTTGGAGAAGAACAATTATTTTACAAAAATGAATCTTCTCATCCAAGACACGGGTAATTACTTAAGTCCTTTTAAATATCTGTCACTACATTTTTACAGTTTTATTTTATTGGTTTCATATATATTTCTAGGGTTTATTAATAGGACTTCTATTTTTATTTCTACTATGGAAAATAGAATATTTTTATCCAAAATATGTTATAATTAGTTATTTCTGCTATGAGGGAATTTTTTTTTTTTTTTTTTTTTTTTTTTTTTTTTTTTTTTTTTTTTTTTTTTTTTTTTGAGACAGAGTCTCACTCTGTTGCCTAGGCTGGAGTGATCTCAGCTCACTGCAAGCTCCACCTGCCAGGTTCACCCGATTCTCCTGCCTCAGCCTCCCGAGTAGCTGGGACTACAGGCGCCCACCACCACACCCAGCTAATTTTTTGTATTTTTAGTAGAGTCGGGGTTTCACTGTGTTAGCCAGGATGGTCTCAATCTCCTGACCTCATGATCCACCTGCCTTGGCTTCCCAAAGTGCTGGGATTACCGGTGTGAGCCACTGCACCCAGCCAGGAAATTTTTAAATTTACATTTTGATCTTATATGTATCTACTTTTTATTTATTTTATTTTACTTTATTTTGTGAGGGACATTCCTTTTTTCTTCCAACTTTTATCTTAGGTTCCAGAGGTACACGTATGAGTTTATTACATGGATAAATTTCATGTTGCCAGGGTTTGCCATATACAGATTATTTTGTCACCCAGGTAGTAAACATAGTACCCAATGGGTGGTTTTTCAATCCTCACCCTCCTCTCACCCTCCACTTTCAAGTAGGCCCCAGTGTCTATTGCTCCCTTCTTTGTGTCCATGCGCATTCAGTGTTTAGCTCCCACTTTTAAATAAGAAGATGCAGTATTTAGTTTTCTGTTACTGCATCAATTCATTCAGGATAACGGCCTCCAGCTCCATCTATGTTGCTGTAAAGGACATAATCTTGTTTTTTTTTTTATGGCTGCACATTATTCCACAGTATATAGCACATTTTCTTTATCCAGTCTACTGTTGATGGGCATCTAAGTTAAGCATCTAAGTTAATTCCATGTCTTTGCTATTGAGAATAGTACTGCAATGAACATACATGTGCGTATGTGTTTACAGTAGTACGATTTATATTCCTTTGGGTATACAGCTAGTAATGGGATTGCTGGGTCAAATGGTAGCTCTGTTTTAAGTTTTTGAAAAATCTCCAAAGTACTTCCCGTAGTGGCTGAAATAGTTTACATTTCCATCAGCAGTATATAGTCATTCTCTTTTCTCTGCAGCCTCATCAGCATGTTGTTTTTTGACTTTTTGGTAATAGTCATTCTGACTGGTATGAGAGGTTGTCTCATTGTGGTTTTGATTTGCATTTCTCTAATGATTAGTAATGTTGAACACTTTTTCATATGCTTGTTGGCCATGTATATGTCTTTTTTTGAAAAGTGTCTGTGCATGTTTTTTGCTCCTTTTTTAATAGGTTGCTTGTTTTTTGCTTGTTAGCTTTTTTAAGTTTCTTATAGGTTCTGGCTATTAGCTCTTTGTCAAATACATAGTTTGTTAATGTTTTCTCCCATTCTGTAGGTTGCCTGTTTACTCTGTTGATAGTTTCTTTTGCTATGCAGAGGTTCTTTGGTTTAATTAGGTCCAATTTGTCAATTTTTCTTTTTATTGCTATTGCTTCTGACATCTTCATGCAACTTTTGCCAAAACCTATGTCCTGAGTGGTATTTCCTAGGTCTTCTTCTAGAGTTTTTATAGCTTTAGGTTTCATGTTTAAGTCTTTAATCTAACTTGAGTTGATTTTTGTATATGGTCAAAGGCGTCCAGTTTCAATCTTCTGTACATGGCTTGCTAGTTATCCCAGCACCATTTATTGAATAGGGAGTCCTTTTCCCATTGCTTGTTTTTGTCAGCTTTGCCAAAGATCACATGGTTGTAGGTGTGTGGCTTTATTTATGGGCTCACTCTTCTATTCCATTGGTCTATATGTCTGTTTTTATACCAGTATCATGTTATTTTAGTTGCTATAGCCTTGTATTATAGTTTAAAGTTGGGTAATGCAGTGCCTCCAGCTTTATTCTTTTTGCTTAGAATTGCTTTGGCTATTTTTGGTTCCATATGAATTTTAGAATAGTTTTTTCCAATTCTGTAAAAAATGTTATTGGTAGTTTGATAGAAATAACATGGAATCTGTACATTTCTTTTGGCCCTATGGTCATTTTAGCAACATTGTTTCTGTCCATGAGCATGGAATGTTTTTCCATTTGATTGTGTTTTCTCTGATTTCTTTCAGCTGTGTTTTGCAATCCTTGTTGTAGAGCTCTTTCACTTCCCTGGTTAGCTGTATGCCTCGGTATTTTATTTTATTCTTTTTAGTGGCTATTGTAAATGGGATTGTGTTCTTGATTTGGATCTCAGCTTGGATGTTGTTGGTATGTAGAAATGCCACTGATTTTTGTATGTTGATTTTGTATCCCGAAACTTTGCTGAAGTTGTTTATCAGCTTAAGGAGCTTTTGGGCAGAGACTATAGGGTTTTCTAGGTACAGAATTATACCATCTGCAAACAGAGATAGTCTGACTTCTCTCTTCCTATTTGGATGTCTTTTATTTCTTTTTCTTGCCTGACTGCTCTCGTTAGAACTTTCAGTACTATGTTGAATAGGAGTGATGAGAGAGGGCATGCTTGTTTTGTGCCAGTTTTCAAGGGGAAAGCTTCCAAATTTGCCTGTTCAGTATAATATTGGCTACGGTTTTGTCACAGATGGCTCTTATTATTTTGAGCTATGTTCCTTAAATGCCTAGTTTGTGAGGGTTTTAACATGAGTGTATTTTGAATTTTACCAAAAGCCTTTTCTGCATCTATTGAGGTGATCGTTTGTTTTTGTTGTTGTTGTTGTTGATTTCAGTTATGCTTATGTGATGAATCACATATATTGATTAGCATATGTTGAACCAACCTTGCATCCCAGGAATAAAGCCTCCTCAATCGTGGTGGATTCACTTTTTGATGTGCTGCTGGATTTGGTGTGCTAGTATTTTGTCGAGAATTTTAGTATCTATGTCAAGGATATTGGCCTGAAGTTTTCTGTTTTCATTGTGTCGGCCAGATTTTGATATCAGGATGATGCTGGCCTCATAGAATGAGTTAGGGAGGAGTCCCTTTACCTCATTTTTTGGGAATACTTTCTGTAGGAATGGTACCAGCTCTTCTTTATATGCCTGGCAGAATTTGGCTGTGAACCCATCTGGTCCAGAGCTTTTTCTAGTTGGTAGGTTTTTAATTACTGATTCAATTTTAGAACTTATTATTGGTCTGTTCAAGGTTTTAATTTCTTCCTGGTTCCATCTTGGGAGGTTGTATGTCTCCAGGAATTTATCCATTTCTTGTGGGTTTTTTAGTTTGTGTTCCTAAAGGTGTTCGTAATAGTCTCTGAAGGGTTTTTTGTATTTCTGTGGGGTTGGTGGTAATGTCCCCTTTGTCATTTCTGATTGTGTTTATTTGGGTCCTCTCTGGTTGTAAAGTCACAGCCATTGCAGGAATGGGAAAGTAGGGAAATCCAGTGGCATCCAAGTGGATGATGGGAGGCAGGACCACTTCTGAGCTGAGACTAAAAGTCCCTGGTTCACACTCATCGTACCTTCAGACTTCTCTTACAATATACAAATTCAATGATAAAATAATTAAGAATTTTAAGAAGTTACCACAGAGCTTTGATTCTAAGGACAAGGTTCTTCTGAGTCTTGAGCCCAGTGCGGCTGCCCTTGCCACTACCCACAAAGCTGGCCCTGACCCTGTGACCTAAGAAAAGTTCCCCTAACTTATCTGAGCCTCAATGTCTTCACCTGTAAAATGGGCATGACGAAACCTACCATGTCAAGCTACAGTGAGACTTAAGAAGTAATGTACCCAAATCTCAGAGCAAAGCACTCTGTTGTTTTACAAGAAGTTAAATATCTACTGCTTAAAAGAAAAGACCCAATACGACATTTCAGTGGACATTTTGGTAATGCTTAAAAATGTTTTCAAAGTTTACTCAATAATTTAACCCTAAGCCTTATTATAATATGCTTTGTGTTGGGTTATAAAGTGGAAAAAATGGCCATGGGATAATTTTAGATTTTTAGCCTGCACCTGAACCACACCGCATGAAAGTGGTTCTCAGTCACTGTTCATGATGGGCCTGAAGGGCTTAGATGACGCCACATCCTGCACTCCACCCTCAGAGTATCTGGAGATAAGATGCAGAAATTTATGTTTTTTGTAAGTCTCTCAGGTGATTCACACACACAAATTTTTCTCTCAACACTTCTTATGCTCTCCTCCTAGATTCTGCTTTTCCCATTTTGCTGCACAGTTTGCCTTCCGTATCTGCAGGTTCTGCCTCATAGATTCAACAAATGGAGGATCAAGAACATTTGGAAAAAAAATACATCAATAAAAATAATACAAATTATAAAACAGTGTAAGAACTATTTACATAGCATCACATTGTATTAGGTATTATAAGTAATCTAGAGATGATTTAAAGTATAGGGCAGCATGTGAATAGGTTATTTGCAAATACTTTATATTTAAAGGGCTTGAACATCCCTGGATTTTGGTATCCTGGGGGTCATGGTACCAATTCCCTGTGGATAACAAGGGGCAAATGGTACTTGCTTTATCACATATTCGTCCATTCAAACCTCAGTCCATATGTCAATCGATTGACTTTTTTTTCTAATTCATCTTAACATGGATTGCAGACATCCATGTACTTCATCCCAAAATACTTTAGGGTGTATATTATAAGAGTTTAGTATTTGAGCTGGGCGAGGTGGCTCACACCTGTAATCCCAGCACTTTGAGAGGCCGAGGCGGGCAGATCACCCGAGGTTGGGAGTTCGAGACCACACTGACCAACATGGAGAAACCCTGTCTCTATTAAAAATACAAAATTAGTCAGGCATGGTGGCACATGCCTGTAACCCCAGCTACTCAGGAGGCTGAGGCAGGAGAATCACTTGAACCCGGGAGGCAGAGGTTGCGGTGAGCTGAGATTGTGCCCTTGCACTCTAACCTGGGCAACAAGAGGGAAACTCCTTCTTGAAAAGAAAAAAATAAGAGTTTATCGTTTGTTTATAGGGTTTTTTTTTTTCCCTGAGGTAAAATTACATGCAATGAAATGGACAGATTTTAGGTGCACATTTACTGAGCTTGACAGATGCATACATCTGTGCCATCTGAACCTCTGTCAAGATCCAAAATATTACCATCAGCCCCAGAAAGTTTTCTGACCCTGATGCTCGTTGCCAGTACATAGACATGTCCAGTCTCTCAGACAAAGCCACCATTCAGATCTTTTCCAACATAGATTTGTTTGCGTGTTTTAGAACTTCATGTAAAGGAATCATGAAGTGTGTATACTTTCTTGCAAGGTTCCTTTCATTCATCAGGATTTTTGAGATCAATCCACGTTGCTGCATATATCAGCAATTTGTCCCATCTTATCTCTAAACAGTATCTCGCCATATCAATATACTACCATTTGTTTATACATTGTCCTACTGATAGACATCTGTGATGTTTCTAATTTAAGGCTATTGTACATAAAGCTATGAGCACTTTTGTACAAGCCTTTATAGATTTGGGTTTTCATCTCCCTGGTGTAAACACTTACAAATGGATTTGATGGATCATAGAGCAAGTGTATATTTACTTTTATAAAATAGAAGCTCTTTTTCCAACATGGTTGTATTAGTTAATACTCTCACTAGCCATCCTGATGGTTGCTCCTCATCCTCATCATTTAGTGAGTCTTTTAAATTTGATTTTAATCATTCAGGTAGATATTCAGTGATAACTCTTTGTGGTTTTAACTTGAATTTCTCTGAAGACTATTGCTTTTGAACACTTTTTGCATGTCCATTGGACATTCAGGTATCTTTTCTGTGAGGTGTCCATTTAAATCTTGAGCCATTTTTAATCGAGTTGTCTTTTTATTTTTAAGTTATAAGAGTTTTTTTTTTTTTTTAAATATATTCAGGATTCTAGATATCCTTCCCCAGATACATTTTGCAAACAGTTTTGCTCAATCTAAGCTTTTCTTTTTTATTTATTTATTTATTTTTGTTTTGAGACAGAGTCTCTCTCTGTCACCCAGGCTGAAGTGCAGTGTCGTTATCTCCCCTCACTGAAACCTCTGCCACCCGGGTTCAAGCGATTCTCCTGCCTCAGCCTCAGGAGTAGCTGGGATTACAGGTGAGTGCCACCACACCCGGTTAAGTTTTCTACTTTTAGTAGCAACGGGGTTTCACCATGTTGGTCAGGCTGGTCTCAAACTCCTGACATCAAGTGATCCTCCTGCCTCGGTCTCCCAAAGTGCTGGGATTACAGGCATGAACCACCATGCCCGACCAGCTCTTCCTTTCTTAATAGTGTCTTCTGAAGAGCAGACTAAACATTTTGATTCAGTTCAATTTAGCACTTTCTTCATGTATGATTAACGCTCTCATACTAATTTTTGAGGATGTTGCTCTATATTCTCTCTTCTTCTCGAAGTTCCTAGCTGAACCATACTGTGAACCAGCAAACCTCTCCCATTTCCTTTCCTCCTCATTCTGTGACATCATTTTTCTCCAAGTCTCTGAAAGATAACTTCCAAAAAAGTGAACTCAATAGGCACTTTGAAATTAAAAAGTCCCTTGTGCACTATGCCAGCGTTTGGTAATGATCGTGTTTAGAGAATAGCACAGGCTGTCTTTGTTTCCTGTTGTTCATATTCTTCAGAGTCACACACTTCTTTCTACCTTAAAAAAATTCCCAACAGTGTCGAGCTCAAGGCCATGATTTAATGTCTTCATAATTATGAAATTCCTGTGAAGAGGGAAGGGAAAGATTGGGATAATCCTAGCGAACTCCTCACATTCTCTCTCCCTCTTTTACCCCAATGGTATGCATTTAAAACAATCACCTACAGATCTTACAACATTTGTCAGAGAGGGAGTAAGGCCATTACCTTCCATGAGAAAAAGCAGACACAGGACTAAGGCACCTTGCCTAAGGCCACTGAGGAGAGCTTGGAACAGATGCCAGTCCCCTATCAGGAGATCCCAGTTGCCTCTGAAATTCCACGATCAGAACAGGCAGAACACAAAAGAGAAACCCACTGAGGAGAGGAAATGTTTTCCCACAAAAGCAATTTCCTCCAATTTGTATTTCAGCAACAAATTTGTTTCCAGTTTCAGATGCCACTATTCAAAAATGACCTGTTGCCTTTTGACTATAATAGAACCTCTCTCATTCTTCAATGATTTGCTTGTAAATATTTATCAATACGGCTTGGCCCTTCGCCCCCTTTCTCTGCCTTTATTGTGGTGAGCCCCCAACACCGCCAACATTTCTCAAGCCTTTGTGACTGTTATGTCTTTCACGTGTGTCTGTGTGTTTTCTTCTCTGGTCTATGAGGTGCTATAAACATTTACAACTGAACTGTCAACATGTATAAATAAAGAACTGTAAATTTTTACAGTTCAGTGCCCTTTATTATGCTTTTACGCTCTTGCATGGATCCAGAAGATTTGCTTTATCTCCAGAAACTGAAGCAATAGATTAGATTACTTTACACGTGTTATTTAGTCCCAGTTGCACTAACGTCCTGAAATTGCCCCATTCCTATAGTTAGATGTGTTTTCTCTTTAGTTAGAATCTGGTTTATTACTGACAGAAACAAAGTCTTGATTAAAATTTCAGTCATGCTCTCATTGCCAACTATACTTGTCTAAGGCGGTAGTTCCAAAACTTTTAGCAGGTCTCGGAATTTCCTGGAGAACTTGTTAAACAAAGATGACGGAGCCCCACCTCCACAGTTGCTGATTTCCGAAGTCTGTCGTGGAGCTGGAAATTTGCATTTCTATCAACATCCCTGGGATGTTGACGTTGCTTGGTCCAGGAACCTAAAGGACTGGTTTGGTTCTTCCCCTTGAATAAACCAAGTATATTTCTTTTTAGTTTGTTTTTCAGCAAGTGATCACCTTATTCCTGAATGCTGAGCTTTGCAGAATCTTGAGGTTTTGTCTTCACGGAATGCAGAGTTTGCCTCAGGCAAAATTGGAGAATAAGAAACCCTCACACATGGACAAAGACACACCTAGAGGCAGCAGGGGGCCCAGCAGGCAGCCTGCTCAATCTCAGTGGCTCCCAGTAGTGCTGGGCCTCTGCTCTTTTAGGGAGGCCTCAGGAGAACATTCTCATTTGTTCTTTGCTTCCTCCACATCACCACATATTCTTAGCCAGCTACTTTTGTAACTTCCTCTGCAGGTATGTCAATCAGGAGGACTGACTTCTCACTCTAGTTCACCCTCACTCTAGCTCACTCACCCACAGCCCCACCTGTTGAACAGACCTCAAGATTTACCCACACCACAAGACTCAGCTCAAATCTTGCCCTCTCTTCCCACTTACACCCTAGAACTTTCAGCCGTTCTCTATGGTCTGAGCACATTCTGATGACATATCTCACTTAGCACATTGTCATGTACTTTTCTGGTTAAAGGTTCATCTCTTTAAAATTCAGGGCTCTTCTAAACAGACCAGTGCCCTATTTATGTCTATCACTCGGGAGCCTCCCGAGTAGCTGGGACTACAGGCGCCCGCCACCTCGCCCGGCTAGTTTTTTGTATTTTTAGTAGAGACGGGGTTTCACCGGGTTAGCCAGGATGGTCTCGATCTCCTGACCTCGTGATCCGCCTGTCTCGGCCTCCCACAGTGCTGGGATTACAGGCTTGAGCGACTGCGCCCAGCCTGGAAATATACTTTTAAGATTGCTACTTAGCTGTTTGTTTTATAGTAAGCTTAGGTTTTACAAAATGTCAAACTGACAGTCAGTTACAAGGAAGCCTCTATTTATAATAGTATAGTTACTGTCAATTAATTAAGGAGAAAGGGCAAGACAGAAAGGAGGAGAAAGAGGAAAGAAAGTTCTGCTTTCAGAAAATGCTATACATTCTTTGAGGAGGGGGATAATATGGTCGCTGGGTGATTGGGGAAGGTGGTGTGGGGGCTGCTGAGTACTGTGACAAATTAAAAGGTTGACCCTCACAGCAACAGCAATGCAGCCCTGGGAGCAATGTTGCCTTAGATCAAGGACATGGATCCAGCCCAACCAGAGAGGAAGATTAATAGCGTAAGAAGGCAGAGGTGTCCTTGTGTTCCTTATGGCTCTCTGGCACAGATGTTAAGCCATGACAGTGGCAAGGGACTCTTTGGGGGACTTTTATTGGAAGTTGAAGGACTTTGAGACTTAGGAAGGACATGGGATAAGATAAAAAACCAAGACAGGAATAATAGTGGCAAATAGAGAGTCATTCATCATTGGCTCATGCTCTGCCAGGGACTGTTCCAGGAGCTAGGCATGCAATGGTGTCGGTTAGTTAAATTGAGGGTTATATAATAAAATAAAATGTATTTATCTCTTCTTCATGTTTGAATAGTATTAGACTTTTCCTCGATATAAGCATAAAAATTATAGATTTTATCTAATTTGTCTTTAACAGAATGCAATACATAAATGCTGAATTCATAAAATGCAATATATGTTTTTTACTGCTTCCAAAAATATTTTAAAATATTTTTCTCAAGCAACTACTTTAGAAGACAGTTTGGCAGTTATTCTAAAGCTAAACATAGTCTTTCCATACAACCCAACAATCATACTCCTAAGTATTTACCAAAATGAGTAGAAAATATGTGTCCACATAAAAACCTGCAAACAAATGTTCATATAAGTTTTATTCACATTTGCTAAATTGGTAAATGAACAAACTGTGGGACATCCAAACAATGGAATGTCATTCAGTACTTTTAAAAAATGAGCTATCAATCCACAAAAAGACACGGGCGAATATTAAATGAGTATTGGTAAGTGAAAGAAGCCAGCTTGAAAAGGCTGTGTACTGTAACGATTCTAATTATGTGACATACTGGAAGAGTCAGAACTATTGAGACAGTAAAAAGATCAGTGGTTGCCAGGGGTACAGGGGGAGAGAGGAATGAATAGGTGTGGTATAGAAGATTTTTAGAGAAGTGGAACTATTCTGTATGATAATGTAATAGTGGACACCTGCCATTATGCAATTGTCAAACCCCATGGAATGTAAACACAAAGAGTGAACCCTAATGTAAATTGCAGACTTTAGTTAATAATAGTGTATCAATATTGACTCGCTAACTGTAACAAACATACCATAATAACGCAAATGTTAACAATAGAGGAGGTGTATAGGAACTTTCTGTACTTTGTGTTCAATTTTTCTTTAAAACTAAAACTGCTCTAAAAAATAAAATACAAAATACGTAACAAGACAAAAAAAAAATCTCATTTTGTGCCATTACATTGTCAAAACATCTAGAGATCCATATTTTTTCCCAGTTACCAATGCCTTGTTTTTTTTCAAAACTGCCTCTTTATTGTGTAACTCTGTATGGGCAGAATATATTTCATTTCCTTCCCCCTAAGCGAAAGGAGATAATATTTAATGCTGCTTCCATGAAGACCTATGAAGAAGTCAGTTCTATGAAATAAAACTCCTTCTGAATGAATTTATTACAGACTGAGAGGAGAATGGGTTGGGTCTCGAACTACTAGCCTCAAGTGATCCATCCACCTCGGCCTCCCAGAGTGCTGGGATTACAGGCATAAACCACCATATCTGGCCAAGATTTTTTTTTTTTTTTTTTTTGAGTCAGGGACTTGCTCTGATGCTCAGGCTGACATGATCCTCCCACCTCAGCCTCCTGAGGAGCCAGGACCACAAGTGTGCACCACCATGCTTGGTTAATTTTTTTTTTTAATGTTTTTGTAGAGACAGGGTCTCCCTGTGTTGGGCAGGCTGGACTCAAACTCCTGACCACAAGGGATCCTCCCACCTCAGCCTCCCAAAGCATTGAGATGACAAGTGTGTGGCCCTGCACCCAACCTCTTCTAACTTCTTTCTCATAATCGTGATTTTGGTAGATGGATCTGCTGTCCTCCAAAACCAAACTGAGGTAGATGGGCATGTCTTTTCCTAAAGCCACTAAAAGTGAACCCTCTGGTAACTCTCAGTCCAAGATCATCCTGAAGATTTCTTACAATAAAGGCATCTCTACTAAAAATCCAAAAATTAGCCTGGTTTGGTGGTGCATGCCTGTAATCCCAGCCACTCAGGAGGCATCCTATTTTTTTCCTTATTTTCTGTCTTTGGCAAAAATCAAATCTGCATATCAAATGCTTGAATAAAAAAAGAAAAAACCTTGTTTCTCATAGATCATAACCAGAGATGAACATAATGTTCAATGAAAGTAAAAATAATCAGAAACATGCATCTCTCAAAACAAAGCGTAAACTCTTTTGTCAGACATTGTTTCTCCCATTGTGCTGTTTTATGTTTGGAAAGTGAATATAAATGTGTGTCCTCCCGTGTGTTCCCATGTGTGCATCCATGTATGCATCTGTTCTCCACTTCAGGCACGTCTCTCCTTGAGTCAGTGGCTCAGGAAAAGATCCAAATGCAACGTTGATCAAACTGATAGGATGTTGAAGATCCTGTACAATGAGCTCATTTCTGGAAGCTTTATTAGACAATATATTTTCTGTACTGGCTGTGACATGGAGTTACCATCAAATTCTGTGGACACAATTGATGCCTTTTAGAGGCTGGGAGGCCAAACCAATGAGATTCATTTTTAGAGTAACGGCAAATCCTCTCATCCTTTCCCACTTGATCATTCTCCAGGGCGGGAAGTTCAACCTGCAGTTCTCAGACCAGTGTGCTTTAGTCTTTCAGTGTGAAACTTTCTGAGATTACAGTTGTTTGTGTTTGGGGTTAGGCCTTAGACTACCCAGAAATGGAGTAGAATCACTCTGATTTCAATCTTGCTGGTCTGTCTGAGCTTCCTCTCTTTCTGGTCTGTGTTAGGGAGGGTGCTTGTTCTTATAGTTTCTATATAGTTGTAGATACACATTAGAAGTCCACATATTTTTTAAAACAAAAATATTTGCAATTAAGGATGTCATGTTATATAAATATCAATTTTACTTCTTTTTTTCCCCTGACTTATTTCATATGGAGGGAAAACAAAATGTTGAGTCATTCCTGCCTCTTTCTAGGCATGTCACATTCCATATAATCATTCATGAGTAAAAATATTAAAATACCACTAGCCCATGACAGCTTAATTTTTTTGATAACAAAGCAAAATTATCTGTGGTGTACTAAAATCATGAAAATACTTGGTGTTACCCTGATCAGTTGCCTATTACTTCAATAAGCATCTCTTTAAACCCTCGAGGATGTTCTGTCCCTCCTCCCTTCCTGAAAGGCTGGAGTCTGTCAGGGCCATTCTGGGCCTACAGGGCTGGGTGAGTGCATTCTCTCATTACCCTGGAGGTTCCTGGAATCCACCACCACTTCTCCTAGAGAAAGCTGTTGGTCTTTGAAAGAAAACTCTTCTAAGCTAGCTACTGAGCCTGCATGTGAGGGAGGTTGGGAAATTGCTGGGGGCTACCACCAAGCAGTCAACAGAGTTTCACTCTAAAGATACTGACAGGCCAGTGGAGGAGAAACATGCACTCCCCACTAACTCCAATACAAGACGGGAATCACCACTTCTACCAAAAATGATGTCAACATACACAGAAGAGGAGATGATTATTTTTGACCCAGGTGGGATGGAGTGGAGGTGACATTTTTGTCTTACAAAATTTGCATCTTCCCTTCTTGGCAGGTGGGACTGATGCTAGATATAAATTTTTGTGGTCAGAAGGAAGCAAGAACACGTATCTCCACTTATAATTCCCTAATAACTAATACTAAGAAATCTTTTCTTCCACAAGGAAAAAAACACTTCACAACATAAAGAAAGAAAATCTCATGCCACATGGTTTTATAGATTGCAATCATCCCTTCTTTGATTATTTCTGCAGCAGCATTTACATCGACTGGAAAACTCTTCTTTCTCGAAGACTTCCTGAAGGTGATGGAAGCCTTGCATCTGTGTCTTGGTGCCATGAGGAGCCTCTGTCTGGAGCCTGGGAATTGCTAGAGACCCTTCTGACAGCTCTCCCTATACCCTTCTCACAGGCCTTACCCAGGATTGAGTTGCCACTGTGGGAAATCAAAAGCATAAATTCTTGCTACTGCTGTTGCTGTTACATTTAGTCCTAACTGATACCATTACTGATTATTCTCTTGCATCACCTTGGTGTTGAATTGCAGTTTAGGGGTCTACCACTCTCTGAGGTTGTTCAGCCCAATTTCTGAAAGGACTGAGTAGGTCTCATGCCAGGGTGATTCCTTCCAAACTGCAAGAAGCAGCATGTAGACCTTTGGGAGATGGGGTGGTGTTTGTCTCTTTACATTATTATAAAACAAACAGTAATTTAGCTTGTCCCCACTGTCCTAATCTGAGGGACAGAATTGGCTCCAATAACACTAGCTATCATTTCTAAAAATTGAGGCAAGTATATATTTATGCCAACATCTTCTAGAATTAGCCCTGTCTAGTCTTTATTAGAAACTGCTATAAAAATTATGATATAAATGGTAGGGAGAGAGTAGGATTCACAATATCTGGTCTTTAAATTAAAAATCTTCACTGAAAGAGAGAGCACTTATTCTATGGATGGTAGAGGGCATGCATACTTTACTTAGGTAAGAATATTGGAGAAGACAGTATCTAAAGTTGCTTCCAATTTTGGTATCCTGCGATGTAATAGAAAAGTAACCACAGGGGTAATGTAGACTAAATAGAATAAATTAAAAGCAAGATAATAAATTCCTCTCTAATCCCCAAGACTAGGGGTTAGAGAAGGCAAACAGAGCATATTGAACAAGTGTGATTTTAAGTAGTGGTCCTTACCCAATAAGGAGTGGATTGAGCAGGAAGGATTAAAGAGTGGTGTTTTATTGGCATTTATTCCTTCTCTATAAATTGTATTACGTAGGTGAAAGTAAGTAAGAAACTGAATGGCTGCAGAATCTTCTCTCTCATCAGTTTTCCAGAGAGTATGACCCACATGTGAATACCTGTGTGCATACATACGTAGAAAGTGACTAATGGCAGGAGTCGCACTAATGGGTTGGCCCATTTAATGGTTAATTTGTTTTTGGAAACTTCCGTAAGAATCATCTAAAAGACAGTCTAGAAATAGTGGAGCAAGAACACTTGGGATAAAGGCCTTTAAACTGTGTAATTATTTGTTCCATGTCTAGAAAATATTATAAATTTCTTTCTCCCCCTGTTAGAGGGAAGCTGCAGGAAGATTTTGCAAGCATACCCGGATAAAAGCCCCTCTACAGTCACTTATGTGCACTTCTCTATAACATTGGAGGGAATTCAGTTTTATGTCTGCAGAGCTGCTGTTGCCAGGGAAACAGGGGTCTTTGTCAGAATGCAACTGAATTAAGTCCCAGTGTGCCAGTCACTGGGTCTTTTCATTTGCCTACAACATACATGAATCTCTTTATGTCCAAGAAAGTTATTTTCTTTTCTTTTTTTTTTTTTTGAGACGGAGTCTTGCTCTGTCGCCCAGGCTGGAGTGCAGTAGCCGGATCTCAGCTCACTGCAAGCTCCGCCTCCTGGGTTTACGCCATTCTCCTGCCTCAGCCTCCCGAGTAGCTGGGACTACAGGCGCCCACCACCTCTCCTGGCTAGTTTTTTTTTTTTTTTTTTTTTTTGTATTTTTTAGTAGAGACGGGGTTTCACTGTGTTAGCCAGGATGGTCTCGATCTCCTGACCTAGTGATCCGCCCGTCTCGGCCTCCCAAAGTGCTGGGATTACAGGCTTGAGCCACTGCGCCCGGCCATAACCTAAATTCTTAATGTAATTTCAGGTTTGTTCCAACTCAAACAAGTTACCTGAGTGATTTCTAGAGAGTATGTGAGCTGATGCAGACTAGATTTGAGCTGTTAAGTTCCATCGAAGTCCTAGTGAGATCAACACCCCATTTGTATAATCCTGAGTTCATCAGTATCACTAACCTAGTAGACCAATATTTGTGTGTAGATTAGTGCCTTTCAAGGAGCCATCTGTATCCAATTTTTGTTTTATTGGTGGTAAGTCTACCTGACATTTTTAGTCACAATATACAGGATGATGCAGAAAATATGCTGATGTGGTCACCCAAGAAAAACCGGAAACATGGTAATTTCCAAAGTGCTTTCTTTAGGAAGACAGAAGAGAATGTGGTCAGTGTATATTTATGAAGGCTCATTGTATGCAGTATTTTGTTTTTGAGTAAAGATCTTAAAGCTTAACTCTCCAGAAAACTTCATGCCTTTCTCTACTCTGTTATTGTATCTCTACTCTGCATGATATTATTATTTCCAGACACTTAACTCTCTGCTTAGCATTTATCTAAGATATATTTTCTGCCTTATATAGTATTGGTAAACTAGTCCCTTGAGGGTTCTTCTTTTCACTCATTATTGCCATTACCTTTTCATTGCATTTGCAAAAGATATTCCAGGACACATGTTAGGTATTTCCTTGCTAATGTCTTGCTTGAAAATAGCATATTCTCAAATGAAACCCGTTTTCCTTGATGAAGTGTAGAGGGCTCATTTACCTACTCTGATAGGCTAATTCAGGTTTGGTTGTGTTGAAGTGGCGCATGTGATCAAGGATTTATAGATACTGATTTACTCTGAATGTTTATCCCTTATTCTTATAGCTGAGGCTGTTTGGCCAGGTCATTTAGCAACGCCAAAATGATTGTTTAAAGCAGGACAATGTGCTTATGTGGTGGTGTGTGCAATGTAAAGCCCTAACCTAGAAGACTGACACTTAAGACTTGACAGAAACATTCCTTTTGCAGCAAAATAAACAGTTTTTTCTTCTCCTAGATAAGGTAGAGCACTTTTTTATTAATCCATATGGTTTGTTCTCTTGCATAGGAAACCACTAAAGACAACAATTTTCCAGATCTCTTCCTCTAAGTTTTCATTATCAATAAATGCTTGTGATATCAGCTGAGGTTTTTAGCCCACACATCCGGCTTGTATCTTAATTGCAATAACTTCTTGTCACAAACAGCCAATGTAGTGATGTATGGAAAAAGTGGATTTTTTCCTCGTCCCTCGAGTCTGCCCCTACCCCCACCTTCAGCCCCCTCTGCCTTTCCCCCATTCCCAACCTCACGGAGCCCGGAAAGTCTTTCAACATTCCTGGAAAGTTACATAAGACACCAGAAGTAGATAACATTGTATGTTTCCAGTTTAAAATGCACAATATTTATGCCTGTAAGGAGAGAAGAATGAAAGAATGTCCCTTTCGGAAATCATATCTGAAATGACTGGGGGCTGACAAGTGCTTCCCTTACAGTAAAAATAATGTTTAAGGACTTGAAGTGTTTTTTACTACCTGGTAAATAGCAAGTTCTTTGTTCCTTAAGTACAAATCCTAAACACCTAAAAGCCCATATGACAGTCAACAACTAGGTTGAGCTTCCAAGTTCTTATTTGAGGCAAGGGCAGTAGAAGTGAAATTTTATTTTTTATTTTATGAATGTATGTATGCATTTATTTTGAGATGGGGTCTCACTCTGTTGCCCAGGGTGGAGTACAGTGGTGAGATCCTAGCTCACTCTGACCTTGAACTCCTGGTCTCGACTGATCCTCCCACCTCAGCCTCCTGAGTAGCTGGGACTACAGGCACATGCCAAAAGACCTGGGTAATTTTGTTTTGTTTTGTTTTGTTTTGTTTTGATTTGTTTTGTTTTTGAGAAGGAGTCCCACTCTGTCACCCAAGCTAGAGTGCAATGGTACGATCTCGGCTCACTGCAACCACCGCCTCCCGGGTTCAAGCAACTCTTCTGCTTCAGTCTCCCGAGTAGCTGGGATTACTGGCATGGGCCACCGCACCCAGCTCATTTTTGTATTTTTAATTGAGATGGGGTTTCACCATGTTGTCCAGGCTGGTCTCCAACTCTTGACCTCAGATGTCCACCTGCCTCGGCTCCCTGAAGTGCTGGGATTGCAGGCATGAGCCATCGCACCCGGCTTTTTTTTTTTTTTTTTTTTTTTTTTTTTCTGTAGAGACAAGGTCTCACTCTTGCCCAGGCTGGTCTCAAACTCCTGGCGTCAAGTGACTTTCCTACTTTGGCCTCACAAATCACTGGGATTACAGGTGTGAGCCACTGCCCCCATTCCCAGTCTTCTTTTAAGGGTATGGAGGGCAAAGGGTTGAGGACAAGAGTCTTGGCATGGCATAAAGAAAGGCAAGCCAGGTTCCACTGTTAGCTTCTAAGTACCCCTCAAATGCCCAAATCACTGCTATGGAGAGTTTGGTCTACCCAAACCCAGAGTCTCAATCCCATGGACCTCTCCCGTTTGGTGTGGGACAAACCTACTGAGAACAGAAGCGACTGTGCTACAATTTGGAAGAGGAGAACATTTAGTGAGAAAATGGAAGCACCAAAAACAGAGTTTTGATGTATAAACATATTTGCCCAAATCAACATACCACATAGAATTGGCTCTTCCGTGGCCTCCTGACCCTGCCCTTCCCTTCAGTGAGGTCAGCACAGAGACACGCAGCCCCCTGGCTGGTTCCAACACACCGCAACGGTGTCCAAGGCAACACTGGCTGAAGGTCATTTCAGTGCTGCCTAATTTCCAGGAAGCGGCTGTTCTCTGTGGTCTGGCATCAGGTTGGAAAGTTTAACCTGAGCACAAGGGGAAGCTGGTTGGTTTCTGCAGACTCTGCATTCTTTTCTCTGGTGGGTCGGATTTGTGAGCAAGGATTGGCTCCCACCTAGAAAGTAAATATTTTTGAAAGGTTTGTGGAGAGTAGACATGACCTTTGCCCAATGGACTTACCACCCATCTAGATAAGTAGCAACCAAAGGAAGATGCCGAGCATCTCTGCCCCATTCCTTAGAAGGGAAGCAACTTGAGAAATGGAATGAATTAAGAAGGAATGAAAAATACAAAAGAGTTTAGGGCAGTTTCTTCCCCCTGTCCCTATTGGCCCCTATTCTTATCATTTCTTTGTGAAGTTGCTGATTCTAGTTTACTTTTTGAAACAGAATTATGCTACAGGAGGGGTCCGGGTCTGCTGATACTAAAATAAATGCAGGGTTTAGCAATGACTCTCCTCACAACAGTGACTCCTCTTTATTTTAAATATTGTCTCAGCCAGTTCTTTCTTGCACAAGTCCTTTTACTTAATATCATTGATGACACTTACTCTCATGGGCATTCATCAAAAGTTGATGGAACCCCTATTAAGCACAAGACATTGTGTTAAGCCCTGAGACTAGAAAACAGCCAATTACACTACAATGTGTAAGTGCTACAGAGGTCAAGAGGAAGTAAAGTGACCCAATCTGAGGGACAGCCCAGTGTGATGGCGTTGAAGGGGTGATCTTGAGCACCAGGTAACCTGGAAGGATCCTTAACCTGGTACAATCCTTCATCTCTCGCTAATATTTTCTATCCAGGCATTTCATGAATTGCCTCCTGGCTAAAAGTGACTGCATAAGTCACTTTTAAGTGTTTTATGTCTAGACAAACCCAAGGGTAAAGAGGGCAAAAGACAGCATTGCTTTACAAACAAGACCCTATATCCCATGGTTTCCATGCCTCAACACAATGGCTCACACAAAGAAAGACTCCCACATGAGGACTTCAACTGTAGTTGTTTACCATCCTAATGAACCAAATAACTGAAGCTGATTAAATTCTTCTTAAGAAATAATCGAGTCTTGGGGCGGAGCAAGATGGCCGAATAGGAACAACTCCAGTCTCCAACTCCCAGCGCGAGCGACACAGAAGACCGGTGATTTCTGCATTTTCAACTGAGGTACTGGGGTCATCTCACTAGGGAGTGCCGGACAATCGGTGCTGGTCAGCTGCTGCAGCCTGACCAGCGAGAGCTGAAGCAGGGCGAGGCATCGCCTCACCTGGAAGCGCAAGGGGGAAGGGGATCCGTTTTCCTAGCCAGGGGAACTGAGACACACAACACCTGGAAAATCGGGTAACTCCCACCCCAATACTGCGCTGTAAGCATACAGGCATTCCAGGAGAATATATCCCACACCTGGCCGGGAGGGTCCCACGCCCACGAAGCCTCCCTCACTGCTAACACAGCAGTCTGCCGCGATCTATCCGCAAGGCAGCAGCGAGGCTGGGGGAGGGGCGCCCGCCATTGCTGAGGCTTAAGTAGGTAAACAAAGCCGCTGGGAAGCTCGAACTGGGTGGAGCTCACAGCAGCTCAAGGAAGCCTGCCTGTCTCTGTAGTCTCCACCTCTGGGGACAGCGCACAGCTGAAGACCAACAGGGGAAGTAGCGGGAGCCGGTGCAGACGCGAACGACTCTGTCTGACAGCTTTGGGGAGAGCCGCGGATCTCCCAACGCGGAGGTTGAGATCTGAGAACGGACAGACTGCCTGCTCAGGTGTGTCCCTGACCCCTGAGTAGCCTAGCTGGGAGAAATCCCCCACTAGGGGCAATCTGACACCCCACACCTCACAGGGTGGAGTACACCCCTGAGAGGACACTTCCAAAGGAAGAATCAGACAGGTACACTCGCTGTTCAGCAATATTCTATCTTCGGCAACCTCTGCTGCTGATACCCAGGCAAACAGGGTCTGGAGTGGACCTTAAGCAATCTCCAACAGACCAACAGAGAGTCCTTCTGACTGTCAGAAGGAAAACTATCAAACAGGAAGGACACCTATACCAAAACCCCATCAGTTCGTCACCACCATCAAAGACCAGAGACAGATAAAACCACAAAGATGGGGAAGAAGCAGGGCAGAAAAGCTGGAAATTCAAAAAATAAGAGCGCATCTCCCCCTGCAAAGGAGCGCAGCCCATCACCAGCAACGGATCAAAGCTGGTCAGAGAATGACTTGGACGAGAGGAGAGAAGAAGGCTTCAGTCCATCAAACTTATCAGAGCTAAAGGAGGAATTACGTACCCAGCGCAAAGAAACTAAAAATCTTGAAAAAAGAGTGGAAGAATTGACAGCTAGACTCATTAATGCAGAGAAGATCATAAACGAAATGACAGAGATGAAAACCATGACACGAGAAATACGTGACAAATGCACAAGCTTCAGTAACCGACTCGATCAACTGGAAGAAAGAGTATCAGCGATTGAAGATCAAATGAATGAAATGAAGCGAGAAGAGAAACCAAAAGAAAAAAGAAGAAAAAGAAATGAGCAAAGCCTGCAAGAAGTATGGGATTACGTAAAAAGACCAAATCTACGTCTGATTGGGGTGCCTGAAAGTGAGGGGGAAAATGGAACCAAGTTGGAAAACACTCTTCAGGATATCATCCAGGAGAACTTCCCCAACCTAGTAGGGCAGGCCAACATTCAAATTCAGGAAATACAGAGAACGCCACAAAGATACTCCTCCAGAAGAGCAACTCCAAGACACATAATTGCCAGATTCACCAAAGTTGAAATGAAGGAAAAAATCTTAAGGGCAGCCAGAGAGAAAGGTCGGGTCACCCACAAAGGGAAGCCCATCAGACTAACAGCAGATCTCTCGGCAGAAACTCTACAAGCCAGAAGAGAGTGGGGGCCAATATTCAACGTTCTTAAAGAAAAGAATTTTAAACCCAGAATTTCATATCCAGCCAAACTAAGTTTCATAAGTGAAGGAGAAATAAAATCCTTTACAGATAAGCAAATGCTTAGAGATTTTGTCACCACCAGGCCTGCCTTACAAGAGACCCTGAAGGAAGCCCTAAACATGGAAAGGAACAACCGGTACCAGCCATCGCAAAAACTTGGCAAAATGTAAAGACCATCGAGGCTAGGAAGAAACTGCATCAACTAACGAGCAAAATAACCAGTTAATATCATAATGGCAGGATCAAGTTCACACATAACAATATTAACCTTAAATGTTAATGGACTAAATGCTCCAATTAAAAGACACAGACTGGCAAACTGGATAAAGAGTCAAGACCCATCAGTCTGCTGTATTCAGGAGACCCATCTCACATGCAGAGACATACATAGGCTCAAAATAAAGGGATGGAGGAAGATCTACCAAGCAAATGGAGAACAAAAAAAAGCAGGGGTTGCAATCCTAGTCTCTGATAAAACAGACTTTAAACCATCAAAGATCAAAAGAGACAAAGAAGGCCATTACATAATGGTAAAGGGATCAATTCAACAGGAAGAGCTAACTCTCCTAAATATATATGCACCCAATACAGGAGCACCCAGATTCATAAAGCAAGTCCTTAGAGACTTACAAAGAGACTTAGACTCCCATACAATAATAATGGGAGACTTCAACACTCCGCTGTCAACATTAGACAGATCAACGAGACAGAAAGTTAACAAGGATATCCAGGAATTGAACTCATCTCTGCACCAAGCGGACCTAATAGACATCTATAGAACTCTCCACCCCAAATCAACAGAATATACATTCTTCTCAGCACCACATCGCACTTATTCCAAAATTGACCACATAATTGGAAGTAAAGTACTCCTCAGCAAATGTAAAAGAACAGAAATTATAACAAACTGTCTCTCAGACCACAGTGCAATCAAACTAGAACTCAGGACTAAGAAACTCAATCAAAACCGCTCAACTACATGGAAACTGAACAACCTGCTCCTGAATGACTACTGGGTACATAACGAAATGAAAGCGGAAATAAAGATGTTCTTTGAAACCAATGAGAACAAAGATACAACATACCAGAATCTCTGGGACACATTTAAAGCAGTGTGTAGAGGGAAATTTATAGCACTAAATGCCCACAAGAGAAAGCAGGAAAGATCTAAAATTGACACTCTAACATCACAATTAAAAGAACTAGAGAGGCAAGAGCAATCACATTCAAAAGCTAGCAGAAGGCAAGAAATAACTAAGATCAGAGCAGAACTGAAGGAGATAGAGACACAAAAAACCCTCCAAAAAATCAATGAATCCAGGAGTTGGTTTTTTGAAAAGATCAACAAAATTGACAGACCGCTAGCAAGGCTAATAAAGAAAAAAAGAGAGAGGAATCAAATAGATGCAATAAAAAATGATAAAGGGGATATCACCACTGACCCCACAGAAATACAAACTACCATCAGAGAATACTATAAACGCCTCTACGCAAATCAACTAGAAAATCTAGAAGAAATGGATAATTTCCTGGACACTTACACTCTCCCAAGGCTAAACCAGGAAGAAGTTGAATCCCTGAATAGACCAATAGCAGGCTCTGAAATTGAGGCAACAATTAATAGCCTACCCACCAAAAAAAGTCCAGGACCAGATGGATTCACAGCTGAATTCTACCAGAGGTACAAGGAGGAGCTGGTACCATTCCTTCTGAAACTATTCCAATCAATAGAAAAAGAGGGAATCCTCCCTAACTCATTTTATGAGGCCAACATCATCCTGATACCAAAGCCTGGCAGAGACACAACAAAAAAAGAGAATTTTAGACCAATATCCCTGATGAACATTGATGCAAAAATCCTCAATAAAATACTGGCAAACCGGATTCAGCAGCACATCAAAAAGCTTATCCACCATGATCAAGTGGGCTTCATCCCTGGGATGCAAGGCTGATTCAACATTCGCAAATCAATAAACGTAATCCAGCATATAAACAGAACCAAAGACAAGAACCACATGATTGTCTCAATAGATGCAGAAAAGGCTTTTGACAAAATTCAACAGCCCTTCATGCTAAAAACGCTCAATAAATTCGGTATTGATGGAACGTACCTCAAAATAATAAGAGCTATTTATGACAAACCCACAGCTAATATCATACTGAATGGGCAAAAACTGGAAAAATTCCCTTTGAAAACTGGCACAAGACAGGGATGCCCTCTCTCACCACTCCTATTCAACATAGTGTTGGAAGTTCTGGCTAGGGCAATCAGGCAAGAGAAAGAAATCAAGGGTATCCAGTTAGGAAAAGAAGAAGTCAAATTGTCCCTGTTTGCAGATGACATGATTGTATATTTAGAAAACCCCATCGTCTCAGCCCAAAATCTCCTTAAGCTGATAAGCAACTTCAGCAAAGTCTCAGGATACAAAATTAATGTGCAAAAATCACAAGCATTCTTATACACCAGCAACAGACAAGCAGAGAGCCAAATCAGGAATGAACTTCCATTCACAATTGCCTCAAAGAGAATAAAATACCTAGGAATCCAGCTTACAAGGGATGTAAAGGACCTCTTCAAGGAGAACTACAAACCACTGCTCAGTGAAATCAAAGAGGACACAAACAAATGGAAGAACATACCATGCTCATGGATAGGAAGAATCAATATCGTGAAAATGGCCATACTGCCCAAGGTTATTTATAGATTCAATGCCATCCCCATCAAGCTACCAATGACTTTCTTCACAGAATTGGAAAAAACTGCTTTAAAGTTCATATGGAACCAAAAAAGAGCCCGCATTGCCAAGACAATCCTAAGTCAAAAGGACAAAGCTGGAGGCGTCACGCTACCTGACTTCAAACTATACTACAAGGCTACAGTAACCAAAACAGCATGGTACTGGTACCAAAACAGAGCTATAGACCAATGGAACAGAACAGAGTCCTCAGAAATAATACCGCACATCTACAGCCATCTGATCTTTGACAAACCTGAGAGAAACAAGAAATGGGGAAAGGATTCCCTATTTAATAAATGGTGCTGGGAAAATTGGCTAGCCATAAGTAGAAAGCTGAAACTGGATCCTTTCCTTACCCCTTATACGAAGATTAATTCAAGATGGATTAGAGACTTAAATGTTAGACCTAATACCATCAAAACCCTAGAAGAAAATCTAGGTAGTACCATTCAGGACATAGGCATGGGCAAGGACTTCATGTCTAAAACACCAAAAGCAACGGCAGCAAAAGCCAAAATTGACAAATGGGATCTAATTAAACTAAAGAGCTTTTGCACAGCAAAAGAAACTACCATCAGAGTGAACAGGCAACCTACAGAATGGGAGAAAATTTTTGCAACCTACTCATCTGACAAAGGGCTAATATCCAGAATCTACAAAGAACTCAAACAAATATACGAGAAAAAAACAAACAACCCCATCAAAAAGTGGGGAAAGGATATGAACAGACATTTCTCAAAAGAAGATATTCATACAGCCAACAGACACATGAAAAAATGCTCATCATCACTGGCCATCAGAGAAATGCAAATCAAAACCACAATGAGATACCATCTCACACCAGTTAGAATGGCAATCATTAAGAAGTCAGGAAACAACAGGTGTTGGAGAGGATGTGGAGAAATAGGAACACTTTTACACTGTTGGTGGGATTGTAAACTAGTTCAACCATTATGGAAAACAGTATGGCAATTCCTCAAGGATCTAGAACTAGATGTACCATATGACCCAGCCATCCCACTACTGGGTATATACCCAAAGGATTATAAATTAGTCTACTACAAAGACACATGCACACGTATGTTTATTGCGGCACTATTCACAATAGCAAAGACTTGGAATCAACCCAAATGTCCATCTGTGACAGACTGGATTAAGAAAATGTGGCACATATACACCATGGAATACTATGCAGCCATAAAAAAGGATGAGTTTGCGTCCTTTGTAGGGACATGGATGCAGCTGGAAACCATCATTCTTAGCAAACTATCACAAGAACAGAAAACCAAACACCGCATGTTCTCACTCATAGGTGGGAACTGAACAATGAGATCACTTGGACTCGGGAAGGGGAACATCACACACTGGGGTCTATCATGGGGAGGGGGGAGGAGGGAGGGATTGCATTGGGGAGTTATACATGATATAAATGATGAATTGATGGGTGCTGACGAGTTGATGGGTGCAGCACACCAACATGGCATAAGTATACATATGTAACAAACCTGCACGTTATGCACATGTACCCTAGAACTTAAAGTATAATAAATAAAAAAAAAAAAAAAGAAATAATCACTTGCTGTAAGAAACTTCCACAAGAAACCTGAACTTTTTTATTATACCTGGAAGATCAAGGTAGAAGGAAGAGATCTGGGGAGTTGGAAGCCAGTAGTAATGTCTCTCATCCTAGTGATTTACAACAATCACCACATATGTGGCATCCAAATGACAAAAGCTAGAAAGACTCTCAGGAGAATATTTCACATTGACAGTGAAGAGCCCCAAATCCAGGGAAACCAGCTGATCTAAGTAAAATCAGCTCTCAATAAACAATAGCTCATAGCCCTTCACAACCACTTTATGGATAGGTGTTATCCCATTTTACAGATGAGGAAATTAAAGTTTAAAGAGATAAAGCTACTTGAACAAGATCATCCCAAGTCACCTTTCAACTGGTTTCAAAGCCCAACAACAGACACAGCAATACGGTCTCATGTCCGGAGTTTATTTATGTCAGACACACAGCTTCCAAAATAGAATGACACCTAAGACTATCCGAGGCTCTGAAGCCTTAACCATAATGTAATTTTATATAAAATTAAGGGATTTCTTGAAATAAATTATCCTCTGTGGAAGGGGTTGGCAAACTACTGCTCACAGTCCAAATCCTGTCCTCTGCCTGTATTTTCAAATAAAATGTCATTGAACATGCTCATTCATTTGTGTATTATCTGTGGTTACTTTCAACCCACAATGGCAAGGATAAATCGATGCAACAGAGACCATAGGTCTTGCAAAGCTGAAATTATCCACTACCTGGCCCTGTACAGAATAGTATAAAAGTGTTACTATAAAATGAGTTTATCTGTCTATATATTATACTCACTCAATACTTTACAATACTTCAAATATTAACCCTGAAGCTACTTTCAACTTCCAAATGTATCTTCTAAATAATGAAAGACTCAAGTCTACTTCTTGCAGTTTTAGGGGTAAGTATATTTTATGTCATTCATATCTACTTTAGGTGAACTTAGTACAATTCTCTTAGCTAAAACATTGTATTCTCCAAACATCCTGGATGATAAAAATCTTAAGGTGATGGTACTCTACAGTCTCTGGTATTTAACTCAAATTGCTACAGTTAAAAGTTACGTACTAGTTTTGAAGTTAACAAATTTATTCATATTTAAACATGGTTTATGTTTTCTTTTGTTTTCCAATCTCCCACCTATGCAATTTGATTTCTGTTGCTTGCTGTGGCTCTACAGTAAGTATTGTATTTCTCCTTCTTAGCTTCAAAGATAGATAGCCCTTGCATTCTCCTGTATCTGAAATGTCAACCAGTTAGTAAAACGCACTTATTCCTTCTCTTTCCAATACCATCCATTTTTCTTTTCCTACGATTCATTTATATTAGCTTACCAATATTATTTCTCTCATCTAAAAACAAAATTTTCTCTTAACCAAATTTGCTTTCTATTGTCCCATTTCATAGGATCTCCATGAAGCAAAACTTCTTCAGCAATTCCTTCAATTTCTCTTCTCTCATATCCTTTCAAACTCTTCCAATCTGGCCTCCACTCCTCACCCACACTCCAACCATTGTACTAAAACTGTTCTCAAGAAGGGTACCAGAGACCTTGTTGCAAAATTCATATTCGACTCTCAATCCTCATACCACCTGACCTGCCACCAGCAGCATCTGAGGTACTTGTTTGCTGTATTCTTCCTGATGTGCTTTCTTCCTTGGGCTTCCAAGATACCACTCTATACCACACATTGGTGTGATCTCTGTTTTGTCAGGGTTCACATTTAGAACTGTGCCTGGCACATGGTAGGTGCTCAGTAAAAAACTGTTTAAGAAACTTGAGACTTCTGTTGCATTGCAAAATAAATGCACACCACTGCTATCAAGATACTATTAGAAGTTGTTTGAAAGCTTGTTAGCAAAATATGCTTATGTTACAGCCAGATAATCACATTTCAATACAAAAATACTAAGTACTTTTAGCACAATAGCCATCTTTTATCAATATGTTATATATATATATAACATATATATGTTATCTTCACTTAAGATACTTTGTATATATATATAGTATAGTATATATATAGTATCTTCACTTAAGATACTTTAGAAGCCATAGTCTTTATCCCAGTATTCTTTTCTTTTTTCTTTTAATCTTTATTTCTTCTAAAAAAAAAATGGGATACATGTGCTGAACGTGCAGGTTTGTTACGTAAGTATACGTGTGCCATGGTGGTTTGCTGCTCCTATTGACCCATCCTCTAAGTTCCTTCCCCTCACCTCCCATCCCACAACAGGCCCTGCTGTGTGTCATTCCCCTCTATGTCTCCGTGTGTTCTCAGTGTTCAACTCCCACTTATGAGTGAGAACATGCAGTGTTTGGTTTTCTGATTCTATGTTAGTTTGCTGAGGATGATGGCTTCCAGCTTCATCCATGTCTCTGCAAAGGATATGCTATCCTTCCTTTTTATGGCTGCATAGTATTCCATGGCATATATGCACCACATTTTCTTTATTCAGTCTATCATTGATGGGCATTTGGGTTGGTTCCAAGTCTTTGCTATTGTAAATAGAGCTGCAATCAACATGCATGTGCATGTGTCTTTATAGTACAATGATTTATATTGATTTGGGTATATACCCAGAAATGGAATTGCTGGGCCAAATGGTGTTTCTGGTTCTAGATCCTTGAGGAATCGCCATGCTGTCTTCCACAATAGTTGAACTAATTTATATTCCCACCAACAGTGTAAAAGCATTCCTATATCTCCACAGCCTCACCAGCATCTATTGTTTCCTGACTTTTTAATAATTGCCAGTCTGACTGGTGTGAGATGGTATCTCATTGTGGTTTTGATTTGCATTTCTCTGATGATCAGTGATGTCGACTTTTTTTCATGTTTGTTGGCTGCATCAATGTCTACTTTTGAGAAGTGTCTGTTCACATCCTTTGCCCACTTTTTGATGGAGTGGTTTGTCTTCTTCTTGTAAATATGGTTAAGTTCCTTATAAATTCTGGATATTAGCCCTTTGTCAGATGGATAGATTGCAAAAATTTTCTCCCATTCTGTAGGTTGCCTGTTTACTCTGATGATAGTTTTTTGTTGTTATTGTTTTGTTTTTCCTGGCAGAAGCTTTTTAGTTTAATTGGGCCCCATTTGTTAATTTTGGCTTTTGTTGCAATTGCTTTTGGCATTTTTCTCATGAAGTCTTTGCCCATGCCTATGTCCTGAATGGTATTGCCTCTGTTGTCTTCTAGAGTTTTTACGGTTTGGGATTTTACACTTAAGTCTTTAATCCATCCTGAATTAACTTTTGTATAAGGCATAAGGAAGGGGTCCAGTTTCAGTTTTCTGCATATGACTCAGTATTCTACTGAAAATGCCATCCATCCATGTTTGAGAAAGTTACAGATTTGGGGAGGTCACTGATTTGAAATCATGGCCTGACATTTTTCTTCTTTACTTAACATTGGATAGAAGTTGTAAGAAGACCTGGAGAATATTTCAGTGATGGAGTTGCTGACAAATATAGCTATATTAGTAAAGCCCTCTCAGAAGAGAGTCAAGGATTAGAATGACATGTTAACTAGAGTGGAATTCCTTTTGGCCAGACAAGATGTGGCATCTTTGTTAGATAATTCTTCCGAACCACTTCCCACTCCATTAAACAGAGAATATACTCATTGCTGGTACCCAATAATACTTTGGAATTGAATTTAATTGAGTTGAATTGAGAACCAACAAAGAAACAAAAGACCTGGTACATTTCAACTGAGTTGCGTTTGATTTAAGAAGCAATTTTACTTGGTATAGCTTTCCCAAATCAAAACACTATCTATAGCAAGGAGAAATTAAGAATCTAGACTCACAAGGTTATTCAGGACAATCCTGGGGAAAACTGAAAGTGATTGATCTTACTCAGCATCTGCACGTTTTATGAGAAGAAAGGCACGTACCACGAGAGGCCTGTAAACATTGTGTGAGAACGAAGCTGGGAGTGTGATGTGCAGCGCTTCCTCTGGGTGCATGACATGCCATCAAGACAAATGGCATCTGAGCCACTCACTTGGCTCAAGTCTAAGATTATTAATGAATTTCCGTCCTGTTCTTTCTTTATAGGCTTTAATGACCCAGCGAGATTTCACTGTTTAATATTTAAACAAATGTTTTTATCCTGAGACAATGAGTCTCTGTTGAGACTGGATAGAACTGTTAATATTTTCCAGTATGGCTGACTGCCATTCCTGCTGGAGTAAATGGCATAAGCTGATTTCTAGAAATGCTTGAAAATAAAAGTTCGCCTTTTGGTGACACGTGAATGGAAAGCATTAGTGGCACACACAGCAGAAGAGGTGTGTGTGGTCTGCTCCGCAGGGTGAGTTCCACTATTGTTCTGACCCTTCTAGCAGAACACAATGATTTGGTTGGCATAGCTGGTGTTGGCTAACCAGACTGGCTTGATTTCATGTGCTGCTGCTGCTTGGCGTTGACTCTTATCAATTTATCAAAAGTGACTTTTAACAAACCCCTTCTTAATTATCCGTCATCAAAGGCAGTTGGGTAATGGACTTACCATTTGAGATCCAATGTCACTCATTGGCAAAATGGGCTTTGGTTAACTCTAGAGGCAAACTTATTTAGAGTGAGAGCATGATTTCACATGAAGTAAGACATTTCTCAAAGTATACTTTGACCTAGTTAGCAGTAGTTACACATTCATTTCCCTCCAACCTGGGTGTTCTGTTTAGATTAGACACTAATCAAGGCTAACTTTATAGAATATTCACAATTTTCTATGTACCTGAAAAATTTGTGATGAACTCCTTTGAAAGAGATCTTTGACTCCACCTCTAAGGAAATATTATCCTACATGATACTGTGTGTGGATTGGCACCACTAGCCAGGTGGATTCTCAGGCTCCCAAACCTGAAAAATATGGAGGTATTAAATTCTTCTTGTCTCCAACACGTTTTGATGAGTTTCTTTCCTGAGAGAGAGTGTCCAGCATAAAGGTCAGCAATTGGAAAGGACAAGGTGAAACATCAGAAGTTGGACGACAGCAACAACGAAAGGACCAATATGAATTTTAAGGAAAACATCTTATTGATTTTTATTGTTTTAATTTGCTTTTTTTTTTTTTTTTTTTGATGGAGTCTCACTCTGTCACCCAGGCTGGAGTACAGTGTTGCAGTCTTGGCTCACTGCAAACTCCGTCTCCTGGGTTCAAGCAATTCTTCTGTCTCAGCCTCCTGAGTAGCTGGGATTACATACTTATCTTCTTTAAGAATGATTTATATGCATATGGAATGTAAAAAATAAAACTCTTTGTAAGATTATCATGTACAAATTTTAAAGCTTTCAGAACATAATGTCCAATAAATAAAGAGAGTGATTCCTCCAACCCCCAAACTGTAGGATATGCATTAAAGAACGTACTTTCTGGGAAAGGTGTGAACTGGTATGGATTCATTCACATTCTCTCACCCAGCTCTCTGAGATTTAAGATCTCAGTATGGCTGCCTCATGCCAGGAATCCAAGCTGCCTGGCCATGGGAGGAAATGTTTCCTCTTAAATCTGTCAGATCAGAAGGATTACTGTGGGCATCGGTGAAAAACAACTTCCTAACATTCTCGCCCACCTACCTTCACCAATGAGCTTGACTCATTAGATACAAGTTGGAATCCAGAAATATGGATTATTAATAAAATGATCATATCAGGAAACAGTGTGAAATACTTCTCTGGGATACAGAACTCTAAAATCATGACCTCATCAACTGAAGATATACCAGTTTTATGGCTTAATGTATTTACAAGAAATAAACAAGCAAAACTAGAGAAAAACTAAGATGTTAAAAGCACCTATAAAGAATAATATGTTGTAGAAGAAAAGATAAAGACAGTTAAGTATGACAATATAATGTCAGCAATGTGGTGACTGGAAATTTAACATATGTGAAGAGAGATAGAGAGGAGAGAGCCAGAAACATTTGCTTGCGTTCTTGTATCTGCTTTGAATGTGTTTTGGGCTTATGCCCAAAATCAAGGCCTCCCATTCTCATTACAGTGCCCTGCTCGATAGCCCCTGTCTCTTTTATATACGTAGTATTAGATCTCTAGAAGCTAATTAGCAGTGCTTGGAGTTTCGTTTTTATGTATTTATTTAAAAGTGGAAAGCATTAAGAAAAAATAAGTAGTAGGAGGAAATGCGTTGATGTAATAGCTACCATTTATTGAGCATTCAGCTATGCACCTCTCATTGTCCACATATTATTTCTTTATTGATGTTCACAACAACTCTCTGTGATAGGTTTTTTTATTACAGTTTTATTGATAAGAAAACAGAACCTCAGAGAAGTGGCTTGTCTAAGGTCCAATTGCCTGCAGGTGACGGCTGCAATTTAACCCCAGCTGTGTCTCTTTCTAGTACACACTATGTAAGTGAGATCGCAAGCCATGGATCATGAAGCAAGAAGCTTAATTCATTTCCTCGGTTGTCTGATGACTCATTGTGTGGCATTAGACCAGTGTTTAGATTCCTTCATGCCTTTGTTGTCATATCTTCCAGTTTGCAGACAACCTGCCTGTTAACTGGTTTTGACCAGCCCCCAATATAACATGAGTTGAGGTAAATACAGGGCTTCTATTTGAGTTCTAAATCTGGTGTGAAAATGAGAGGAATATTTCAGAAATCTTTTAGTTGCTGTCAAAATGGCAGCAGTCATTCACAGGTTAGGGAACCCATTAAAATAGTCAAGAGCACCATCTGCCTAGCTGGGAACTGTTTGATAAGCTACTATCACTTTTTGACTCTGTCTCATGCTTGTCAACTTGCTAAATGCTGACAAAAGTGGCAGAGTGGACCTACCATCTAAAACAAAGCATTCTGTTTCAACTGGCAAAATGTCTCCTAGACACTTGCCTAGAAGTAACCGGCTCTTTAATGAGTTACTGTTTTTATTAAATATTTTGTGGAGTTGATTCATCCTCTTGGATTTAAGAGACACAAACATAACACAGTGTGCTTTTCCTATGCAGAAGCTGTTTGCATTCTATGTAATAAGTCCCCAGTGAATCTCAGCAAATCAGTGATATTTGTATAGACTTGAAGAGGTTTCAGAAATCTTTGAAAGAATTCAAAATAAGCACATTCAGCCATGCTCTCTGGTGTCAAGGAGTGTTCTTTGCAAGAGGGAGCTGGGGAATATGAAAAAGAACATGAAATTAATGTTGAGAAAACAGATGTCCATAGCCAAAGGGACTAGCAATGCAATTCCTGAGCAAGAAAGCTATGTGCAAAGAAGTCCAGGAAAGAAATGTGATAACATTGGGAAATGATATCTGCTGGGTAGGTCCTAGGTCTGTAGGGGTTTCATTTTTTCAGCAACAAGTCAGTGATGGCACCAAGAACAAATATGAGTTCATTATGTTAACAGATGACCCCAGGTTGACCCAGAGAAAATTAAAATTCAGAATGATTTTATTCAATGTGGGGAGAAACTGAGTGAAGATTTTAAGGACATGTTCCAGGCAACTCATACATAAAATAACATGGCTGGAGAAAATCCTTTGGGATTTACAGCAAACTTCACACTCCCCTAGGTCACTGATGCTCAGCTATGGTACTGTTTCCAAAGATTGTACATGTATGATGTACAATGTTTAACTGGAGAGGAAGCATACGGTGGGCTCCCTTTACTTTAGTCGGTAAAACAAATGGAAGAAGAAGATAGAAGGGAATTACAGAACTAGAGACTAGAGTCAATCAAGAGGATGAGATTTATGATAGTAAGAATTATTGAACATCAAAAATGTATGGTTACAAATGTAATGATCATCCTGAAAGTCTTTGAAAATCCAAAATGTTTTGTCTTGGTAGGTTAGCTTGGATGCCACTGTGGCATCCAAGATTTAGATGATTCTTAAGGACACATGTAGCCTAACGTTTCTGTGGGCTCTGGGAGAGGAGAGTCCATGCCCTGTTTGAAAGCTCCTTGGGCCCTCTTCTCTCCTCCTGGACACAGACGGCAATCAGGATAACACAGGTTCAGGTTGTGCTGGCTTTTCATCTCTCTATGGTAACTGACTCTGAAGTTGGGGCAGACCACTGTTTCTTCCTTTTGTATCCCCCAAAAAGGAACTGAATGAGTTTATTTTTCTCCTTCTCTGAACTAATTCGGATTTACCAGACTGAGAGGAAGACAGAAAGAGAAGGAGAAAGATAGAAGCGAAAGTAGAGGCAGTGCCGAGGGGGTGGCTGGGGACTTGAGGCTCATTCTCATCTCCACTGCCATCTTCTTGAGCGGTCCTCAAACTCAACTAAGCACTATCTGGGCTGTGGAAATGTAGCTTTAAGACAAATTCCCCAGACCACAAACCCATTTCAATGAATTTGCTACCCTAAAACTCTAGAAACTCTGGAACTGTCAGTTCTTTCACATCATCAAAAAAGTACTCATTCCTTGTTTACAGAATCAAAGGCACCCTGAGCTGGAAGAGACCTTAGAGTTAGCACATTCAGTCTAACAACTTCATTTTACAAATGGGCAACTGAGGCCAGGCACAGTGGCTCACACCTATAATACCAGCACTTTGGTAGGCTGAGGTCAACGTGGCGAAACTCCATCTCTACTAAAAATACAAAAATGAGCCAAGCATGATGGTGTGCACCTGTAGTCCCAGCTACTCAGGAGGTTGAGGCAGGAGAATCGCTTGAACCCAGGAGACAGAGGTTACAGTGAGCCGAGATTGTGCCACCGCACTCCAGTCTGGGTGACAAAGTGAGACTCCATCTCAAAAAAAAAGGGCAACTGAGGCCCAGAGCAGATCAATGACTAGACCAAAATTACTCTGCCCCAGTGCAACAGAGCCAGGTTTACCATCAAGAATACTGACTCCAGGTGGGCAAGACGTGTGCCCATTTTTTTTCCTGCTGCTTCTTCAGGGTTTAGCATGATGCCAGGCACATAGTAGGCACTCAGTAAATATTTGTTGAATGAATAAATAATCCATGATTTCTAACATCCCTTCCACTGCTCTTGCTGCTCCAGTACATGTTTTAACTCTCCAAAAACAACAACAACAATAATTGGAGGACCAATTTAGCTCATTTCACCTAACCTCAAGCCCTGAAATGACCTAATATTTTATCTTGGAATGTTCCACTGTGTTTCCAAAAATTCCTAGTATGCAGTGGTGTGGTTTGACTTAATCCTGTTTTCACAAAATGAGCTTGGCTGCATGAGTCCTTCACAAAAGCCCTATTGTGATCCCGTGACTCAACTTTTGCCAATGAAGAAGCATCATCTTGTATTTCTAATATTGTGCATTTTTATTCCCGGGCTTCCCCTCTAATCTTTCTTAAAAATTTCCTCCATCACAGTAAGGGAACTCTTTTACCTTGGTTGATAGTAAAAGTAGGCTGAGAATACTGTGGGCCATATGCAGGTAAATCTCACTGTGTATAAATTCTCATACAAGGGAATACGATTTCAAAACATAAATTGCAAGTGAGGTCAATTTCTTGCAGTACTGAAGGATTCATCATAAGATTTCTTTAAGTGTTGGTCTTGGATATACATGTGGTTCAGTTTACATCTTCTTAGAAATGTAACTATTGTGCAATTGGGGTAACACTTCTGAGACAACCATGAAGTAAGCAACAATCCAACTGGTAAGGCATGTTTTAGGAGTAACTCAGGGGTCCGGAGTCTGACTACCAAAGCCTTCTCAAGCATGTAGACTCTTTCAAGCCCTGCAGGCCAGGAAAAACCTAAAATTACCCCTGCTTACAATTGATTTACTTCATGTTCCACAGTCAATTAAATCCAGAGATGGGGATGGATTGGGAATTCATGAAGGAAGAATAGGGAAAAAATACAAAAAAAATTTTATTTCATACTGGAATGTCAAATGCCTTCATCCTAGATGGACTTGACAGACACATAACAAAACAGTAACATTTCGATACTAAGATATTCACATTCATTATATTTTTAATTGAATAACATAAGGATACACATAAAAAATAAGATTGATACATTAAAAGTATATGAGAAAACATATAGGGATATAAAACCAATGAGAGAAGCTAATAGAACAATGTATACCATAATATATGCTGTTATGGGAGACATTGAGGTGACCCCTAGCTTTCTGGCAATCAATGAGAAAAAGGAAAAACTGACCCATTACGCAATTCACTGTCTTCCTCAGGCTTTTTATTTATTTTTTTTTAATGCTCAAGAAAATGTACCAGAAAGAAATGTGTCTTGTAAGTCCTCATAAAGAGGGTACTGTGTAAGTAATAAGTAACAACCCTAAGGACATCCTTACCATAGACCAGTGATTTAGTTTGAGTATATGTCCCTGCCAAATCTCATGTTGAATTATAACACCCAGTGTTGGAGGTGGGGTCCTGGTAGGAGGTGATTGGATCATGGGAGGCGATTTCTCAAGAATGGTATAACACCATCCCCTTGGTGCTGTCTTTGTGATTGTTAGTGAGTTTTCATGAGATCTAGTTGCTTAAAAGTGTGTAGTACCTCCCCGCATTCTTCTCTCTTGCTCCTCCATTCACCATGTAACGTGCTTTCTCCCTCTTCACCTTTCACCATGATTGTAAGCTTCCTAAGGACTCCCTAGAAGCTGAACAGATACCTGCATCATGATTCCTGTAAAGCCTGCAGAACTGTGAGCCAATTAAATCTGTTTGTTTTGTTTGTTTGTTTGTTTGTTTTTAATAAATTACCCAGTCTCAAGTTTTTCTTTACAGCCATGCAAGAATGGCCTAATACAACCAGTGTTTCTCAAACTTTAGCATGCGTTGGAATCAACTGGAGTCTTACTAAAGCGCAGATTGTCAATGCCACCCCCAAAGTTTCTGGTGCAGTAAGTCTGGGGTGGGACCCTTGCATTCGTATTTTTAACATACTCCCAGGCAATGCTGTTGCTGCTGCTTCACTCCAGGGACCACACTTCAACAACCATAGCTGTAGACGCAAGGCCCACTTTCTCAGGTCCTCTTCTCAAAGCATCCTTTCATATTGACTGATGACAATGTAGTAATTACAACCGAGCAATTCCATGCAATTCGGTCCAGCCCACAGTAGGTGGTACTCACGTGGAGAGGTAATGGTCCCACCATTTCTCATTCAGCATATTCACTATATCATTCCTAAATGCAGTCCATCCCCATTGGCTTATTCATTGTGTTTCCCAACACACTTACAGATTGCTTCCTCATGCATCAAATTCCTCTGCAGCCCAGTCCAGAAGGAACTCTACCTATTAAAACCCAGCCATCCCTCATCAGCAATCACAAAAACAACCTTTTCTTATTGATGACTGCCTTTTAAATGCCAACAGAGCTCTGCACCTATATTACTTGTTACTTAAATGTTCTCCTTTTATTATTCACCTATTATCTATCTCTTTAAAGGTAGGATATCTTGTATTTCCAACCATGGTTCAAAGTCTATGAGCCATGTATAATATATCCCCATATCTCTAAAGCACACAATGTAGTGCTTTGAATAAAATGAACACTGAATTATTCGAGAGCTAAACAAACATTTAAGAAAAAAGTTGTAAAATTTAGTGGCTCAAGCCTGTAATCCCAGCACTTTCCGAGGCTGAGACGGGCGGATCACGAGGTCAGGAGATCGAGACCATCCTGTCTAACACGGTGAAACCCCGTCTCTACTAAAAAAATACAAAAAGCTAGCCAGGCGAGGTGGCGGACGTCTGTAGTCCCAGCTACACGGGAGGCTGAGGCAGGAGAATGGCGTAAACCCGGGAGGCGGAGCTTGCAGTGAGCTGAGATCCGGCCACTGCACTCCAGCCCGGGTGACAGAGCGAGACTCCGTCTCAAAAAAAAAAAAAAAAAAAAAAAAAAAAAATTTAATGAAATGGCAACTAATACCAACAAAAGAGATTACCTTAACACCATCATAAACTATCTGCTTTCCCATAAAGATGGGCTGTTTTAAAATAACTGCTTTGCCATAAAGCTGGGCTGTTTTAGGTTAACTATGTGTTATTGAAAATAAAGGTGTATACAAAAAAATCAAAAAAAATGGTTTTACTAGCTATCTAACCAAATGTATTATACAGTTATTGTCTTTGAATTCAACTTTTTCCCATATTTTAAAGCTGAACTCATTCCCTGATTCAATGAATGTTTACTGAGAATTTGCTATATGTAAAGTAATTGGAAAGCAAAGAGTACATCCTTAAGGAGCTCACACCACAACAGAGAGGACAGACACATAAACCCATAAGTGCAACCCATGCAAGACTAAAGATACATGTAAGCCATGCTGGGAAAACAGAAAAAAGTAGTCAGGTTAGAGATGGCAGGAGAGGGACTTAGAAGCTTATCTATTCAAGGTGTCATAACACATATTGGGGGTGGCATTGTTTGAAAAACAGGTCTCATACTGTTAGGAATTGGTATGTCTTGTACTGTAACAGGTGACAACAAGCAAACTAATCCATTAATCCTCAGTCTACTGTGAGCAAGGGAAGCATGAAGAATCAGAGGACTGAGCTGACACACACAGTGTTATGTTTTGAAAAGAGCCAGAAAGGATTTCTGGCTGAAGATCCCACCACCAATTGCCACGGTCCCTGACATTTCACCATTAATAAGTCATTCCTAGATATCGTAAAGACTCTCTGGTATTCCAAGGACCTCAGGTAAAATGCCATTTCTCCTAAAACAGAGTCTCTTAACCTTGGTGGCATGACTGACATTTTAGGTTGGATAACTTTTTGCCATGGGACCTCTTTCATGTGTTACAGGATTTAGCAGCATCCCTAGCCTCTATCCACTATATGCCAGTAGAAGCCCGCCCCTAAGTCACGACAACTAAAAATGTCTCCAGACATTTTCAAATGTCCTCTGGGAGGTAAAACTGCCCCCCACTGACAACCATTTTCCTGGGAGATATTACACCTTAGACTGGTGTCAGCTGTGGTTCTGTTGCGTGATCAGATAATAGCTCAACTCTCTCTAGAGAGACAGTCCCTCCCTCACTCCATGCAGTTAAAGGAAGAGTGACATGGCACTGAAGAATCAGGATGACAACTGCCCAGCCAATCTTATCTGCTATACTAGGTCTGGCTCTCAATGAAGTGACATGTGTCATGGATAGGTGACCATCATATCCAACTGAAATTTAGGAATCAAACTATCTGAACCCAGGAAAGATTTGGGAGGGGGAGTGGAGGTGACGAAGAGTATTTCAAATAAAAACTACCCAATTGTACACAAACTTGAGGAAGAGTGGTCAAATTAAATCTTTTTACTTTAGGTAAGGGACTAACCTTAAAAAGGGACTTGATTCCTTATTTCTTGATTGACTAATCATCTGTAAAGCACATAGTTACTTTGACATGTTATTAATAATTATAAAAAGTAATATCCTTTATACATATATCATGTTTTGTAACTCTTAAAATCCTTTTCACATAGTGCCCTTTTAAAAAATTGGCAATATATTCCCATATTTCAAAAATCAAAACAATCCCAAAAGGGAAATAGTGAATGGTCTCATTCCCACCCTTGCTACAACATTCCCCTCCCCATTACAGATAAATATTTTAGTTTCTTCAGCATCCTTTCAGAATTTCTTTATGAAAATATAAGAATATACAAATACACATTCACGTTTTCCTATTTCTTACACAAAAGGTATTATGTTATCCTTGCATTGTTTCCAGTAATTTACTACTGCAGGCAAGGCTGCAGTAATTAGCATTGGCCATGTGTCATGTCAAATGTGTAATCACTACCTATCTACCTATTTATTTATTTATTTATTTACTTATTTATTTATTTTTAGAAACAGGGTCGCACTTTGTCACCCAGGGTGGAGTGCAGTAGCACAGTCATGGCTCACAGTAGCAGGATCATGGTTCACTGCTGCAGCCTCAAATTTCTGGGCTCAAAGGATCCTCTTCCCTTAGCCTCATGAATAACTGAGATTACCGGCATGTGCCACCATCCCCGGCCTCACTATCTTTATCTAATCCTCACATCACATCAATCCTATTAGATAAGCAGGAAAAAGGATCATTCCTGCCTTTACAAATGTAATTATTTTATTTGTGTGTGTCAAAAAAAGACACCTACAAAATATACCATATTAATCATTTTTACATGTACAGTTCAGTAGTGTTAAGTATACTTTCATCGGAGTGCTATCAGGGAAAATGGCAGATAGGAGGCAGCACTAACTTGCATCTGTCTCTCTCAGATGGACAGAACAGTGTGTGGGTGAACTTTTGCACCAAGAAGTACTGCAGGAACATACCAGGGAACCCAAAAGAATTAACAGACCCTTTGAAAGAAGCAGCTTGCTGCTGCAAACTCTGAGACAGCCAAAAAATTGTGAGGGCCCAAAGTGTGAGGGGGGAAAATTCACCTCTGAACACACATCCTCACTGGGGAACCTGAAAACCCACATCATGGGAGAAGGACTTAAACTTACCTAGTGTTGAAATGAATTTAGAAAGTCGAGCAAACTGTAAAAGTAGAAGAAGCAGTGGGAAGAGCCCTGTAGGCACTCCCAGTCCCCAAGTAAGCCCAGGGAAGACATTTCTGACTTTATCTCATAGGAGTCATTGGAGAGACCAACCAGTGGAATTGGGGAAGAGCCACAGGGAGAAGGAGATTTCCAACTAAATTTCATAATAATTTTGACTGATTGTGACTTTCCTGGAATCCAAGGGTGGCAAATGGGAAGTGCAGATACAAGCCCAGAAACCATGGCAGGCAAAGAGGGGTGAGGCCTGAAAGCCCTGCTTACTTTCTCAGCAGGGAGGCTTGTAGCCTGAGGCAAGATCTCAGCCCTGCCCACTGGAGACCTGGATATAAGTTCAGCTCTGTCAGCTGTTGGGGAAGCATGGTGGAAGTGAGACTGGCCTTGCTGGCTGCATGGGAACTGGATGAAGCCTGTCACTCTCAGCTTTCCCCTATGTCCGTGGTGACCTGTACAAAGCAGCAGAGGCAGCCATAATACCCATAGGAACATAACTCCATTGGTCTGAAAACCATTCCCCCATTCCCCATATTAGCTGCAGCAAGCCCTGCCCAAGGTAAATCTGAGCTCAGACATGTCCAAACCTGTCCCTACCTGATGGTCTTTCTCTACCTGTTGTGGTAGCCAAAAACAAAAGAGATAAACTCATGGGAACTCTATGGCCCCACCCATCACCTGAGAAACCTGAATACTTATCCAAGTGACCTTAGGGCAAGCTTGTATCCCCCCATACTACTGCAGCTGATGCTCTCTTGAAAGCACCACCTCCTGACTGGAGGGCAACCAACTCAAATCACTAGAGCAACTCATAACAGAACAACCCTGCTCCAATGAGGAAGAAAACAATAGCTAATTCCATCGCCTATAACATCCTAGCTAACCAGAAGTCCTGAACCAGTCCACATGACAACTTCACTGCTAGCATAACTATCTTTCAAGAAAACCAGCACACTAAACAAAACTACAACCAAGGGCTCTCACAGAGTCCATTTCATTCCCCTGCTACCTCTACCAGAGCAGGTGCTGGTATCCAGTGCTGGAAGACCTGAAGATGAATCATATCACGAGACTCTTTGCAGACACTACCCAGTACCAGCCCAAAGCCCAGTAGCTCCACTGGGTAGCCAGACCCAGAAGAGCAATAACAGTCACTGCAGTCCAGCTCTCAGGAAGCCCCATCCCTAGGGTAAGTGAACGAGTATCACATCAAGGAATCGCCCCATGGGACAAAAGAATCTGAATAACAGCTCTTGAGCCCCATATCTTCCCTAGGACATAATCTACCCAAATGAGAAGGAACCAAAAAAACAATTCTGGTTATATGACAAAACAACCTCAAAAGATCACACTAGCTCACCAACAATGGATGCAAACCAAGAAGAAATATCTGAACTGCCAGAAAAAGAATTCAGAAGGTCTTTCATTAAACTACTCAAGGAGGATCCTGAGAAAGGTGAAAACCAACTTAGAGAAATTAATAAAATAACACAGGATGTAGACAAAAAAAAAAACTCAGAAAAATAGGTAGCATAAGTAAAAAAACAATCACAACTTCTGGAAATGAAAGACATATTTAGTGAAATGTGAAATACATTGGAAAGTTACAACAATAGAATTGAACAAGTGGGAAAAAAAACTTCAGAGCTCAAACACAAGGCTTCTGAATTAACCCAATCTGACAAAGACAAAGAAAATCTAAATAAATGATTGAAGCCTTTAAGAAGTTTGGGATTATGTTACATGACCAAACTTAAGAATAATTAGTGTTTCTGAGAAAGAAGAGAAATCTAAAAGTTTGGAAAACATATTTGAGGGAATAATTGAGGAAAAGTTCCCTGGCCTTGCTAGAGATCTAGGCATCTTATATAAGAAGCTCAAATAACACCCAAGAAATTTGTCACAAAAAGATCATCACCTAAGCACATAGTCATCAGGTTATCTAAAGTCAAGACAAAGGAAAGAATCTTAAGAGCTGTGAGGTAAAAGCATCAGATAACCTATAAAGGGAAACCTATCAGATTAACAGCAGATTTTGCAGCAGAAACCTTTCAAGCTAGAAGGGAATGGGGTCCTATCCTTAGCCTCCTCAAACAAAATAATTATCAGCCAAGAATTTTGAATCCAACAAAACCAAGCTTCATAAATGAAGGAAAGATAAAGTGTTTTTCAGACAAACAAATGCTGAGAGAATTCGCCACTACCAATCAAGCACTACAAAAACTGCTAAATGGAGTTATAAATCTTGAAACAAAACCTCAAAATAGAGTCTCCTTAAAGTGTAAATTTTATAAAACAATAACACAAAGGCTGGGCATGGTGGCTCACGCCTGTAACCCCAGCACTTTGGGAGGCTGAGGTGGGTGGATTACAAGGTCAGCAGTTTGAGACCAGCCTGACAAACATGGCGAAACCCCACTTCTACTAAAAATACAAAAAATTAGCCAGGCGTGGTGGTGTGCGCCTATAATCCCAGCTACTCAGGAGGCTGAGGCAGGAGAATCGCTTGAACCTGGGAGATGGAGGTTGTAGTGAGCCAAGATCACACCACTGTACTCCAGCCTGGGCAACAGAGTGAGACTCCATGAAAAAAAAAAAAAAAGAAACCCACAGTGGGAAAAAAAAGCAAGATATTATTCAGGCAACAACTAGCACGATGAATAGAATAGTACCTAACATCTCAATACTAACATTGAATATAAATGACCTAAATTCTTCACTTAAAAGATACAGAATGGCAGAATGGATAAGAATCCACCAATCAAATATCTGCTATCTTCAACAAACTCACATAAGGACTCACATAAATTTAATATAAAGGGATGGAAAAAGATATTCCATGCAAATGGATGACAAAAGCAAGCAGAAATAGCTATTCTTATATCAGACAAAACAGACTTTAAAGCAACAACAGTAAAAAAAGTCAAGAGGGACATTATATAATGATGAAAGGACTAGTCCAACTGGAAAATATCACAGTCCTAAATATATATGCACCTAACACTGGAGCTCTCAAGTTTGTAATACAATTACTACTAGACCTAAGAAATTAGACAGACAGACCTAAGAAATTAGACAGACAGAATAATAGTGGGGAACTTCATTAGTCCACTGACAGCATAAGACAGGTCATCAAGATAGAAAATCAACAAAGAAACAATAGACTTAAACTAGAAACAATGGACTTAAACTAGATACGCTAGAAAAAAATGGACTTAACAGATAAATATCTACCCAACAGAATATTCTACCCAATAAGTGCAGAATATACATTCTATTCATCAGCACCTGAAACATTCTTCAAGATAGACCATATCGTAAGCCACAAAATAAGTCTCAATAAACTTAAGAAAACTGAAATTATGTCAAGTACTCTCTCAGACCACAAAGGAATAAAATTGGAGCTCAATTTCAAAAGGAATGTACAAAACCATGAAAATACATGGAAATTAAATAATGTACTTTTGACTGGTCATTATGTCAACAATGAAATCAAGATTGAAAGTTAAAAATTCTTTGAACTGAACTCTAGTAGTAACACAACCTATCAAAATTTCTGAGATAGCAAAAGTGGTGTTAAGAGGAAAGTTCATAGCATTAAATGCCTACATCAGAAAGTCTGAAAAAGTGCGAATCGATAATATAAGGTCACACCTCAAGGAACTAAAGAAACAAGAAAAAAAACAAACCTAACTCTAGCAGAAGAAAGGAAATAACAAAGATCAGAGCAGACCTAAATAAAATTGAAAGAAAAAAATACAAAAGATAAATGAAATGAAAAGCTGATTTTTTGGAAAGAAAAACAAAATTGATAGATCATTAATGAGATTAACCAGGAAAAGAGAAGAGCCAAATAAGCTCAATTAGAAATGAAACAGGAGATATTACAACTAATACCACAGACATACAAAAAACTATTCAAGCCTACTATGAATACCTTTATGCCCACAAAATAGGAAACATATAAGAAAAGAATAAATTTCCAGAAATATACAACCCTTCTAGATTAAACCAGGAAGAAATAGGAACTCTGAACAGACCAATAACAAACAGCAAGATTGAAATGGTGATAAACGAATTATCAACAACAAAAAAGTCCAGGACCAGATGAACTCACAGCAGAATTCTATCAGACATTCAAAGAAGTATTGATATTAATCCTGCCAAAACTATTCCAAAAGATAGAAAAAGAGGGAATCCTCCCCAGATCATTCTATGAAACCAGTATCACCCTAATACCAAAACCGGGAAAGAACATAGCAGAAAAAGAAAACTACAGACCAATATCCCTGATGAACACATATGCAAAATTCCTCAACAAAATACTAGCTGAGTCTAGTAGCATATCAAAAAGATCATCTGCCATGATTATGAGGGTTTCATACCAGGGATGCAGGGATGGTTTAACATACACAAGTCAATAAATGTGATATACCACATAAGCAGAATTAAAAACAAAAATCATATGATCATCACAATAGATGCTGAAAAAGCATTTGACAAAATCCAGTATCCCTTTATGAATAAAATCCTCAGCAAAATTGGCATAGAAGGGTCATAGCTTAAGGTAATAAAAGCCATCTATGACAAATCCACAGACAACACTATACTAAATGGGGAAAATTTGAAAGCGTTCGCGCTGAGAACTGGAACAAGACAAGGATGCGCACTTTCACCAATTCTATTCAACATGGTATTGGAAGTCCTAGACAGAGCAATCAGATAAGAGAAAGAAATAAAGGGCATCCAAATCAGCAAAGAGGAAGTCAAACTGTCTTTTTTGGACAATGATACAATCGTATATCTAGAAAACCTTCAAGACTCATGTGAAAAGCTTCTAGATCTGATAAATGAATTCAGCAAAGTTTCAGGATACAAAATCAATGTACACAAATCAGTAGCACTGCTATACACCAACAGTGACCAAACTAGGAATCAAATAAAAAACTAAATTCCTTTTACAATAGCTACAGAAAAAAACAAAACAAAACCAAAAAAAACTTAGGAATATACCTAACCAAGGAAGTGAAAGACTTCTACAATGAAAACTACAAAACACTGCTGAAAGAAATCATAGATGATACAAACAAATGGAAACACACTCCATGCTCATGAATGGGTAGAATCAATACGATAAAAATGACCATACTGCCAAAGTAATCTACAAATTCAATGCAATTTCCATCAAAATACCATCATCATTCTTCACAGAACTGGAAAAAACATCCTAAAACTCATATGGAACCAAAAAAGAGCCTGCATAGCCAAAGCAAGAGTAAGCAAAAAGGACAAATCTGAAGGCATTACATTACCTGACTTCAAATTATACTACAAGGCTATAGTCACCAAAACAGCATGGGACTGGTGTAAAAATAGGCACATAGACCAATGGAACAGAATAGAGAACCCAGAAATAAAGCCAAATACTTAACAGCCAACTGATCTTTGACAAAGCAAACAAAAACATAAAGCGTGGCATAGGACACCCTTTTCAACAAATGGTGCTGAAATAATTGCCAAGCCACATATAGAAGAATGAAACTGGATTCTCATCTCTTATCTTATACAAAATTAAGTCAAGATGGATCAAAGACTTAAATCTAAGACCTGAAACCATAAACATTCTAGAAGATGACACTAGAACAACTCTTCTAGATGTTGACTTAGGCAAAGAATTCATGACCAAGAACCAAAGATAAATAGCAAATGCAACAGAAACAAAGATAAATAGATGGGACTTAATTATTAACTAAAAAGTTTCTGCACAGCAGAAGAAATAATCAGCAGAGTAAACAGACAACACAGAGAGAGGAAGAAAATTTTCACAAATTATGCAACTGACAGAGGACTAATATCCAGAATCTACAAGGAACTCAAACCAGCAAGAAAAAAAAAAAAAGAACAATCCCATCAAAACGTGGGCTGAGGACATGAATAGAAAATTCTCAAAAGAAGATATACAAATGGCCAAGAAACATATAAAAAAATGCTCAACATCACTAACTATCAGGGAAATGCAAATCAAAACCACAATGCAATACCACCTTACTTCTGCAAGAATGGCTATAATTTAAAAATCAAAAAATTATAGATGTTGGCTTGGATGTAGTGAAAAGGGAACACGTTTACACTGCTAGTAGGAATGAAAAACAGTACAGAGATTCCTTAAAGAACTAAAAATACATCTACCATTTGATCTAGCAATCCCAATATTGAGTGTCTTCCCAGAGGAAGTCATTATATGAAAAAAGACACTTGCACACGAATGTTTATAGCAGCACAATTTGCAATTGAAAAAATATGGAACCAGCCCAAATGCCCATTAATCAACAAGTGGATTTTAAAATGTGAGATACACACAAACACACACACACACACACCATGGAATACTACTCAGCCATGTAAAATAAAATAATGGCATTTGCAGCAACCTGGATGGAGTTGGAGACCACTATTCTGAGTGAAGTAACTCAGAAATGGAAAAGCAAACATTGTATGTTCTCACTTATAAGTAGGAGCTAAACTGTGAAGATGCAAAGGCATAAGAATGATACAATGGACTTTGGGGACTCAGAGGGAAGAATGGGATAGTAGTGAGAGATAAAAGACTACACATTGGGTACAGTGTACACTGCTTGGGTGATGGGTGAACCAAATTCTCAAGAACTTATCAATGTAAACACCACCTGTTCCCCCAAAACTACTGAAATTATTTAAAAAGTATATTTCCATCATTGTGAAACATATTTTTGGAACTTTTTCCTCTTGCAGAACTGCAATTTTATGCCAGTTAAACAGCAAATTCCCCTTTCTCCTTTTAGCAACCTCTGTAAACCACCTTTCTATTTTCTATTTCTATGAATTTCACTACTTTACCTCTTGTAAGTGGGATCATAGTGTAATTGTCTTTTTGTGTCTGACTTATTTCACCTAGCATTATGCCGTCAAGATTCATCTATGTTTTAGCATGTGACAGGATTTCCTTCTTTTTAAGGCTGCATAGTATTCCACTCTACATATGTACCATATTTTGTTTATTCATTCATTTGTCCACGAACACTTGGCTTGCTTCTGCCTCTTCCTGGCTATTGTTAATAATGCTGCTATGAACATAGATGTGTGAACGTGTCTTTGTTGCTCTGCTTTCAATTATTTTGGTTACAGTTCACTCAGAAGTGGAATTGCTGGATCATACAGTAATTCTGTCTTTAATTTTTTGAGGCCCTGCCATACTATTTTCCATAGCAGTTGCACCATTTTACCTTTGCATCCACATTGCACAAAGGGTCAAACTTGATTCTTAAATACCACAAAGTTGGCAATATTATATATGCAGAAACCAAGACATATGCTGCAGCCTTACAGATAATACAGGGTGGAACTGAAACATGCCCCAGGCCTTAACACAATTTAGTGCCTTGAATTATTCTATTTACTGCAGCAAAATGTTCAGTGGTGTAAATGATACAAATGTTATTTTCTGTCATGACTAAGTGTGATTATCTCTGCAGAGTCTCTGTGAGAATTTCAGTGAATGGATTTGTCTACATTTTGAGAGTTTAAATCCTTCCCCTTCTTTCTCAATTCTGCTACTGTTCACTTCCAACACCACCAGCCTGTCTTACATTCCAAAAATGTAGAAGATAGGTACACCAGCTCATGGATTGTCATCCATGCCAAGTTATAGTCCCTCTCCACTATTCATAAATTAGCTGAAGTCTTGAACTTGGAAACAGAATGATGCCCCATTGGCCTAGTGCTGGAGAAGGAGTCCTGAGTGGCTAACACTGTAACCTGGGCTACATGTGTTTGCTAACCCTACAAGCTGTTATCTCTGGGCCAGGCACATGAAGCCAGAGGGAGAACTAACTCTTGGCTGTATTGCTGGATTTTTCCACCAAAGAATTATTGCAGGAAGACAGGTCACAAAGTCAAGGCATATATTACCAAGCAGGGAATACCATCTGAGGCAAAAAACAAATACCAGCAGGAAAAAAGGAAAGCCTGACCCACTCTCCCTCACACGTCTCACCTCAAAGATGTTAGTAGTTGGAAGCTGTTTCAATAATGATAGTCAAACTTGATAACAATGCTCTCGAAAACCGTCCGTGCAATCCTGTTATTTTACATCTCCTTGGTCAGGCAGTCGACGAAGTAAAGGAAGGTCAATGCCATGGGGAAGGATGTGACTGAATGTTGTCCTGCAGACCTAATACTTTCCTCATCTACACGTGGCTCAGATCAGCTTTCTAAGGTTTTTGTGCTCTAAATTGTCAAGGGGCTTGCTGTTAAATATAAAATAATGATCTCTGACACTGGTGTGCACATATCAACATTTAAACAAAGGATGCTTTTTAAACATGAATGAAATAGCTAATAATCTCTAAAAAGTACTGGAAACTGACATATCAAGATGAACTAGAATTACACTCGCCTACAGTAGAAGACATTGAGGAAATTTGCCTGTCTTGAATTTGGCATTGGATAAAACAGAGAAAACATCTCCCTGAAGAATTTATAATTGCATTCCGTCACGTATGTGGGTTTGGTACCTAATTTTGCACTTCCACTTCGGTACGAAGAAAACTGAATTCAATCCAAGGCCTTGGGAAATAAGTCTTGACCCCTCTAAGTCCTTCTTCTCTTCAATGATCAAAACCTAAATCTTATAATAAATTATCTAATTATTCATCTTAACATTGCACTTTCTTATAGATTGTAAATACCTCTGGAAATCAGTAATACATGAAGATATTATTAGGCTGGTGCCTACTGTGACTCCATCTATAACTATTAATATAGCTAAAGCAATGAATTCTTCTGAGTCTCAGAATTTATCAATCCCCAAATGTCAGTAATTGGAACTGACATTTTGAATCAAGTGTCTATTAAAATGATTTCTTATTTAATTTAATAAAATTCTTAATGTGCATGTTAGCATTATTATTACCATTGCCAACTGAAGCATAATAATGAAGTAAAAGTAACTCACTTAAAGTCAGAAAGTAAAGCCAAACTCCGTTTCTAGTACACTATATACATTACCTCACTAAGCTTATTTCTACACATTCAATTGTTACGGCAGAATTTAAAAATCAGAACTTGTTTGCTGCCCTATAGTTAATAATACATCCTCTATTATATATTATAATACATATTGTAGTAACTACATTTTACTGTATTTAACCTCCTCCCCAGTAAAAGGAAGTTTGATGTAATAATTTATCCTCATTTATAGATTAATGTCTCAACGTGACTAAAGCATCTGAAAGAGGCCAGGCGCAGTGGCGTATGCCTGTAATCCCAGTACTTTGGGAGATCAAGGCAGGCAGATCACCTGAGGTCAGGAGTTTGAGACCAGCCTGGCCAACATGGTGAAACCCCGTCTCTACTAAAACTACAGAAATTAGCTGTGTGTGGTGTGCCTGTAATCCCAGCTACTCAGGAGGCTGAGGCAGAAGAATCACTTGAACTCAGGAGACGGAGGTTGCAGTGAGCCAAGATTGAGCCATTGCACTCCAGCATGGGTGACAAAAGCCAAACTCTGTCTGAAAAAAAAAAAAAAAAAAAAAAAAAAAAAGCATCTGAGAGTAATTGTGGCTGGCTCTTGAAGGAAAAGAGAGCAATTGTTCATCATTCCTGTATACCTTAGAGGGTCTACTGGGTTCTGCGGCCTATGCATGTATCAGTGAGCAAGGCAGATGAGAAAACTGCCCTCAAGAAGCTTACATTTTAATGGGGAAAGACATAAACTAAACAAATAAAAAGATTAATAATAGTATTTAAGAAAATGGTAATGGCTACAAAAAAAAATAGAATGTGAGTACTCAAAAGAATGATTCAACATCAAAAACATACCATTACATGAGACACTGAAACAAATCAATGCTGAGGAGATAGAGCCGAAATCTTTACACTAGAACATTTTTAAAGCTAAAATGTAAATAGCAACCAAGTTAGGAAGTTAAAAAAGAACAGCAAAGAAAAAAGGAGAAGAATGAAATGATAAAGCTGAATTTGAAATTACTAAAATAGAAGGCAAACATGAATTAGAGAAATTATCAGAACCATTATTATTTGGTATAAATGCTAATAAAATTGACAGCATCATGGCAGAACTGATCAAGACCAAAAGACACATTTTTAAAAAAAAACTATGTTATCAAAATTGACTCCAGAAAACTTTTAATAGAAAACTAGCCTTTTATGACAGTAAATCATTAATTTAAAATTATAAAAAAAAGAAAAAACACTAGGCACATCAGTGTAGCTAATGTAAATCAGTCTAATTTACAAGGAAGAGGATTTGGTGTAGGGGATTCATCTTTATAAAATCTCTGCTAGGATTGAAGAGCAGACTCAAGGCTAAGAGTTGGCAAACATTTTCTTTTTTTTTTTTTTTTCTTTTTTTTCGAGACGGAGTCTTGCTCTGCTGCCCAGGCTGGAGTGCAGTGGCCGGATCTCAGCTCACTGCAAGCTCCGCCTCCTGGGTTCACGCCATTCTCCTGTCTCAGCCTCCCGAGTAGCTGGGACTACAGGCGCCCGCCTCGTCGCCCGGCTAGTTTTTTGTATTTTTTAGTAGAGACGGGGTTTCACCGTATTAGCCAGGATGGTCTCGATCTCCTGACCTCATGATCCGCCCGTCTCGGCCTCCCAAAGTGCTGGGATTACAGGCTTGAGCCACCGCGCCCGGCCGGCAAACATTTTCTATAAAGGAAAAAGTCGTAAATGTTTCAGGCTTTATGGGTCCTATAAAATCTCTGTCACATATTCTTCTTCTTTTTTTGTTTTTATTTTTGTTTTTGATTTTTAACAACCCCTTAAAAATATAAAAACCATTTTTAACTCAAGGGTTATATAAAAACATGCCATGAATCAGTGCTGCAAGCTACAGTTTGCCAAGTCCTGCTCTAGGCTGAACATTCTGGAAGGATTCCCAGAAATTAATTAAAGGAGTTTTCAAAGGAGTAAGTACACCAGGAAATATCATCTGCCATTCCTGATAATGGATTCCTGCCATTCCTGATAACCAGGAAATAGGAAGATGTGGGATCCAGGTAACAAGCAATGTAACACATGAGAGAAATGAAAGAAATTCCCTAATGGAAAAGAAGAAATGCTTGCTCCAAGAGGATATCATGTAGCAGGCCTGAAGGGCAATCAACTCATGTGAGAGCAGGAGCGAAAGATTCTGGAATAATTGACTTCAGGAAAGAGATGAAACTGATAGGTTTAACTGACATATTTAACTACATGAAAGAGAGTTTTACTGATTATTGGTGAGTTTGAGGATGAATTTGTGTTACCTGCATAGAAAACCAAGCGAACTCAAAAGCAGAGCAATAATTGACTCCAGGAAAACTGATCAGCTACACAAAAAGGGAAACAAAATCATAGTATCCTTCATGATTCAATTATTAATAATTAGAGTGGGAATGAAGAAGCATGTAAGAATGTTAAACACTCATTTTCTGAGCAAAATGTCAATAAATAATTAACAACTTTAAAATCAAGAAATGCTGGGTGTGGAGGCTTCTGCCTGTAATTCCAGCACTTTGGGAGGCCAAGGTGGGAGAATCATTTAAGGCCAGGAGTTAGAGACTAGGCTGGGTAACATAGTGAGACCTATCTCTACAAAAAAATAAACAAAATTAGCCTAGGGTGGTGGCACATGCCTGTAATCCCAGCTATTCGAGTGGCTGAGGTGGGAGGATCACTTGAGCCCAGGAGATCAAGGTTGCAGTGAGCTGAGATTATACCACTGCACTCCAGTCTGGGCAACGGAGGGAGATCCTTATAATAAAACAAAATATAAAAAATAAAGTAAAAATAAATTAAAAATAAATAAAATTCAAGAAATTGTCATATAAGCACATAATTATTTAAAACATGGTACTAAATGTCAGAAGATAGCCAATGTTCTGATTGAAAGTTCCTACCTTCAGGTCCCATATCATCTGCCTCTTAATAATGGCAAAAAGAATCTGGTTTTTCAAGGAGGCAATAATTAATTCTGGGACTCTCAAAGATCTATTATTAATTTTCTGCCCATGATGTATAAAACCAATTTACATTATTGGATACGTGCATTTTTAGCTTTATGTAAATGCTATTACTCTCTTAGTATTATGATATCTAGATGCTCCAAATGTCTCCCCATGAGCAGTACCACATTCCAGAGGATATGCTTAGTGCTAAACTATCATCTGCCATTCCTGATAATGGATTCCCTTTCAAAACTCAATAACCTGGCATATACATGAAACATAATAGCAATAATAGCAACCCACACATTTTTGTCTCCTGTTCGCTCAGGACCTAGCCCTGTCAGTATCTTCTGAAATGTCTTCCAATTTCAAAATAATAATAATTATTGAAATCTGAGAAGAATAGAAGAGAGTGGTTTTGTTATACACATTTACGCGGGTTATTGCTAACTCTTTGTTTTACTTCTTGTTCTTTAAAATTAGAACACTTTATTTTCTATGTTCAGGAAAAGCTAATTAGGGAAATAAAATGCCCTCAAAATTCTTATTGGCTTTCTGTGTTACTGTGTTCAACATGAACTGAAGCTAAACAATTAGTTCCTATTTTCCTATAGTTCTAATAATTTTTATATCCTTCTTTCCCCATAAATGTGTGTTTATTTTGTGTATTAATAAACACATTTACAATAGACTGTAAAAGCTATGTCCACACATCTATGTAGACATATATATTTCAACCACTATATATTATCATTATATATTTTTATCCAATTATAAAAATATAAAATATTATTGATTTATGTCACTCTATTTTCCCATAGCTGTCCATTTCATTTGAGCTTTCCATGACTGCTGTTTGCTGATAATTGCATGCGTTTACTGATTTGCTTATCACTTCCTTATTGTACTACCTACAGTGTCATTTGTAGTGTTAACTACAAATAAGTTTTGAAAAGAACGAGATACAAATAAATCTAATAAATAAAATATGAATCAAAAAACAGTGTAGAAAAGATGTTTATGGCATATAGTTTGGAGGCTTTACTGTGTTCAAGAGATGATACAGACAACTGAAACCACAATTGATAATATTTTATTAAAATTAGATGCTTGGATTATGATCAGTGAACCATATGCTTACATACGTCAAATGGCTTTTAGTTTAATCACTTTTGTCTAGACCAATCATGTCTTAAATATGTGTTGATGCCATGGTAGTTCTAGGATATCTATAATTTCTAGCCCAGTGAGAAACAATGCCATTTTATATTTTTGTACATTTTTATAAATGTTAAAAATGTGGATAAAGAGCTATCAAAATGGAGTTGCTGGTCAAAGTCTATAGTCTTTCAATGCTCCGTAGCCCGACTCTTTAGTACACATTCTTACTGGCCCATTTCCAAAGGGTTGCAAGTTTGTGTTGAAAGCCTAGGGCACATCCCTGTGACTACAATGCTATGGCACAGTGGATAAAGTCCACAGAATTCTCCCTAAGGTAGAAAAGACATTAAATGGCTTTATTTCCTTGTGTTCTTAGCTGGAGACAGAACAAAGCAACCTGTTCATTGCCCTCTACAGAAATTTGAATCTAATCAAGGGCTAACAATTAATCATGTTTTTACAGGAAGAACGACACCAGGAAGCTTTTCTAGCTGGGAGAAAAAATGAGGATGGAAGTAAAGCAATGCACTTCACAAATTTGAGAGTTCTGAAAATGACTCATCAAGCAATCATGTCAGGAATGCCTGGCTGTTAGCAGATGGCTGGTTGAGGTGTTAGACCAGCTTCTTGAGATCCAGGTTGAGGATTAGTGTCTCTCCTTCAGACCAGACCTTGGTGTAAGCTTGCTGAGATCCAATCCAATCTGGGGATGGAGACTGTGGTCTTCCAAGGGGAGTTGGAAGGTGCTGTGCTCTCAGCTGTTGGTTGAATTTGGAAGGAGCAGATTTGCCTCAACACTCTTGTCTGCAACCTGAAACAATAGAATCAGCCCTGCCTAGTGTCTTGGTGGGGCTCCAAGTTGATGCAGCACATTGTTGGAAGTGCATATTTTTGGAGTGTGGGCAGCAATTTAATTCATACACATATATGTACTTAGATGTGACAAGTACCACCTTGTCTATTCCCTTTTAATCTCAGTTAATCATGCGTCACGATTAATTATGATGATTCTTATTTACTTTATAATACAATGTAGCTTTTATATCATTTAATTTTTCATGCAATTCTCTTATCCACCTAAGCCAACTGTTAAGCTCATTAAGAGCAGGGATCATGCTTTTTACTCTTTTGTGAGCTCCCACAGCATCTTATTATCATCTTTTCAACCAAAACATTGTTATTAAGAGTCTCTAATGTCCGTGGACCATTTTTTCAGAACTGATGGTTGTTATAAAATAAAAAACAGACTGTCATAACATAACACCAAAACTGGGTGTCACTGTGGCTTGTGAATATGGTTTGTAGTATACTTATTTGGAAATAAGCCTTAAGATTGAGTTATGTAAGTGGGGTATCTACTAATTTAACTATTCACAAGTCACAAGAATCATGACAGTAATAATCAGGGAGGCATTATTGAGTTTAACAATACCTTAGAGCAGTGTTTCCCAAACTGCCCTCTTTGGTGCGACAGTTACAGCGTAAATCAGTAAATCAGTAAATGTTCTATGCACACAATGTTTAAATGACTGAGTTTGGGAAATGGTGCCTATTATATCACTCATATGAAAAATTCTCAATGTGTGTAATTGTAGTAATGATTCTGTCAAGTCCTTCTGTTAAGAAATTTGCTTAACTTTGTTTAACTCTGTGTATTCTTGCAGACCACCCCCCTTTAATTTTTAATGACTTAGGAATTTTTCAAAGGGCACTCGTGTTCCAAGGAGCACAATTTGGAAAAGGTTCCCTAAGAGTTTATTATTTAAATCAGTTTGTTTTGATGACAACAAAGGGACTTGTTGAGGAAAACCACAGCTGCTCTCTGTAATGAGAGCTACATGCAGTTTACTCTGCCTGTGTCATTGGTACACTGTCTCTCCTTCCTAAGAAGCAGACAGCAACCTGTAACCAGCAGGGTAAGGGAGTAGTTTCTAGGCTGTCTAATTTTTATCTTCTCCCCGTCTCCCCCAGCTCACCAGTCTTGCTTGTCCTTTCTTGTAGTGAGTACTCATTTCCAGATTCTCATTCCATATTACTAAATGTCAAAAAATTATTAGTATGTCCTTTAACCACAGGAATGACTTGTTGCTTATTGCTGAATCTGTTAATCTTTTCAACTTGTCTGTGTTCTCTCTGCAAGATCAATATTGTGTGATATTTGAGAGAGAATGAAAGAGACATGATACCTGCTCTCTTGACAGATTTTTCCCTTTATCCCCTGGAATATTTTGTGATGATTAATAACTCATGTCTTCAATTTCTTCCCGCAACTACCTTCATTGCCTTACCCCATAAACATGTTCAAGTCTCCTTTGTGCTAAATCAAACTCTCTTGACTCTGCTTGGTTATAGTATTGTTCTTCTCATTCTATTTTTGGCCACATTTCTAGGCAAAGTTTATTTTTACTATTTCTACTTACACCTCCAATTCATGCTTCAGTCCCCTACAATCTAGTTTATACCACGTGCTTCTCTAACCCACTCTACCGGTATTGTTCTACGAACACCAAGAGCCATATCTCTGTCATCATCCTGCTTGATTTTCCTGCTGCTCTAGATCCATTAGCCAGAGTCTTCATGAATTCTATACTCTCATGGTTTTAGTTATACCACAGTTTCTTGGTTATTCTCATTCTCAGCCACTTCATGAGATTCTCTCTGTCCATCCAACCCTAACTTTGGTGTTTCCTGGTGTCTGTTCTTGTTCACACTCCTCACTCTACTTGTTCTTTCTGGAGTACTTATTCCATTCTCAAATATTTAGCCTTCTTTTGTTTCCTGATGACTGGCAATTGCCAGTCTTCAGCATGGACATCTCCCCTGTATCTCAGACTCATGGAATCAAATGTCTCCCCAGCACCTTTATCTGGATACATCACAGGAACTCACACTCAACATATTCAAAATAGAATTCTTTATTCCTTCCTCCTATCTCACAAAGACTGACTCTTCCAAAGGGTAATCCTTCCCACGGTTGATGGCAACATCATAGTCTTTGTCATCCCCTACAGAAACCTATGTTCCACTTCCACTCTGTCAGCTTATTCTCTTTTCTTTTTGTCACCTTCAACATGAATGGATCACTTAACCTTTTCAGTTCTATCACCTCACCATACAGAATAGCCTCTGAACAGTGGTCTCACTCATTCTAATTCATTGACCTGTTAGAATAAACTACTGAAAATGTAAATCTTGCTAGAAACTGGTGTGAGATTCTGGTAGGCTACTGTCTACAGCAGCAGTACTCTTTCAGGTAGGCTACAAACTCTTCACTTTTTCAACTACTTATCTCTGTGAGACTGGATTTTTTCAGACATTTCAACAAAATCAACATAACACAGCAGATTGAATGCAGAAACAGATTTGAGAACCCAGCTGTCTTCTGTTAAGCCAGACATTAAAGAGACTTGCAAAAATATAAAGTGATGCCACCCTTCTCACTAAATTTGTTTCTTGTTTTGGAAAATATAGCTCTTTATAAAAATATGTTACTTAGGTTAACATATAATAGAATTGCTTATTGTTATTTTAAAATGAATGAGTAAATAAATATTTTTAAATGCCTCAGTTGTAATGTCTAACACAGTAAATAGAGATTGATGGAACTCTTGTATACCAAGTTAACTGGAATAGACAAGACCGAAATTTTGTTTTCAAAGCTGATGTGGTTATTCTCTTTATGGCAAAAAGCCTACCAGCCTATATAAGTCAACATCACTTTATTAATTATGAGTGAGCCCCTTTCCACATTTAGACTTGAAGCTAAAACTGAAATGCTTAGGTCATTAATCTTTTTACTGCAGTGTTCATGTAAGAACTCATGCCTGTGGAATTCTCTAACTGAATTAGCAATTTCAAGAATTTTGAAGAATATTCTACTAAATGTCCCACAGGCTTAATACCTTTCCAATCAGTACGTGCAACACATAAATAAAAAGAAATCAGCATGATTTGCTAACAAGGACTTAGCCCTGATCTGCTTTTACTACTAAATGGGAATGGAAGGCATGCGTGCTCAGAAAAACGTGTCTGGTTACACAGTTTATAGTTTACAGAGTTATTAGTTTCCAGTTATAATGCATGAGGATCTGAAAGTAATGATATATGTATAATTATCTGAAAGTAATGATATTCATCTATGTTGATAAGAAGAACAATATCATGATTCTGGTTAATATGCATATATGTACAGAGCTATGCATGTGTACAGGTATGGGGATGTATATTTGTATGTGTGTATGTATGAGTGTATATGTGTGTACATCTATGGCTATGCATCTGTGTATGTGTACATGGATGGGTATCTGTTTGTGTATATGTATGGGTATGGACATGCATGTATGTATGTGTATGGCTGTGTGCATGTTTATTGGCATGTTTACGGCTATAGGTCTGTGTATGTGCATGGTTACAGGTATATGTATATGTCTGGGTATGGGTGTGTGCGTATCTGTGTGTATGTGTATAGCTATAGTTATGTGTATATGTACAGGTATGGCTATGCATCTGTGTACGTGTATAGCTACAGGTATGCAGTAATACTTGGGTAAACAAATCTTAGGAGGCTGGCATGGAAATAGGTTTCATTACTGACAACAAAATATTCTGTTATTCCTTAATCTCCTTCTGCTTATTACCGTATGTTCCTCCTTTCTCTTTTCCCTCCCTCCTTCCTTTCTATCTTATTCTTCCTCCATGCCCAGCAGCTCCCAGTCTTAGCTTTCAGAGGCTGTCTGCCCCAGGGCATGTGTGGCTTCTGGGGAAAGGAGCCTACTGACACTCCTCAAAGTCAGCAGGCCTGCATTCCAGGCACCGCTGCTCAGAATGACGCAGGACCCTCGCATCGAAGGATGGCCTGCGGCTCTCAGGGATACGCTAGAATACTCAGATGCAATCTGACAGGCAGCTTCAGTGATTTGAAGGAATTCAAAGAACATTTTGCCCCTCCTAGGTGAGTTGAGTTCTCTGAAACTGTCATTCTCCTTTCCCTTCACTCCTTGCCCAAGGGCAGGTTGCAGACCCTAACCCACAATCTTTAGACAAAAATAGGGCTGTTTATTTGCCTGAGACACAAGGGCTTGAAGTGTCTTAAAATTGTCCCTCATCATATGCCATTCAGTTAACCTTCTCCCAAGTCTCACACCCCATCCCCAGAAAAAGGAAAGAGGAGGAGAAAGAGGAACAGGAGAAGAAGCAGGTAGCACTGTAATCTCCTTAAGGTAACAAAATATTATCTATTTCATAGTGAAAAGAGGCACTGAATGACATCGACTGTTGAGGCTTCTTGCATAATCGGGGCTGATTTTTATTGCTTCTGTGAAAGAAATTGATTAGAGAAAAAATGAAATCCTACTTCTCTCTATTTCAGCGTAAAATGTGCCCAGAATTTTAGGTTGATAAACGACTGAGATGTATTATTTTTTCAAGGCAAGCATCTCTTAGGCTTCCTCCTGCAGAACCCTTGTGAAGTGAATCATTCTCCGAGTTTACTTGCTTCCTATGAGTGATTTAATCCTAAGTTGAAGAAGAGTATGAAATTGACTTTTTGGAAGTAAATTTTGTGTTTTATGTGTTTCGTGTTAAGGACTGGCTGCTAAAAAAAAAATCCTTGATATTTGACTCATTAAAATTTCCAAAATGTGCATGTGCAAGATTTTGAAGGTATAGGTCAGGTCATTCAAGTGTAAGTTAAGCCATATAACACAAACTTCTAAGAGTTCCATTGAACAAAGATGACAACATTATTACAAATAAATAAATGAAGTTGAGAAAATTTACAGTAATTAACTATACTTTGGATCTTGAGCCCCATACTTTATCCTTAGGGCAATTCTCTCTCTCTCTCTCACTCTCTCTCTCTCTCTCCTTTTTCTCTCTCTCTAACAAAGAGCCAGAAAATCATTTGTCAGCTTGAGAAAACCCACCCAGAAATATTCACCAACTTGCATTTCTCAACAATAGGAGAATTGGCATTGTTAAAGAATGTCAAGACCCCTCCTATTTTTAGGTGCATGTCTAGGCATTTTGAGGTTTGCTCATCCCCTGGGCAACCCAGAGCATAATATTGTGTTGTGTTAGGTCCTTTAATGGCTTTGGGTTTGCACTACACCAGCATAGCGCACCCTAGCACTGCTGATTTTCAATGACTCAACAGGTTCAGACTCATAGACAAGAATTTCAGAGCCATCGCCCAGGCCTGAATCAGCCAGGACTAAATCCAGTTCATCACTTTGCAATGAGATTTGTTTATTCTTGTTCCAAATGTGATTCAAAGAAAAACAAAACCCAGGGAATCTGGGTACAATTTGTCAGCTTGCAAATAGCAATGATTTCAATGACACTATATAGAATAGACTTGGTTGGTCACCCTGCCATTACTAGAATTCTTTTGACTGCTTTTACTTGAAGTGACCACAAGAGTCAGAGACAAGTCATCAATATTATTTATTGTTCTTAAAGAAAAAAATGGAAAACATACAAAGCCTTTCAGAAGAAAAAGATGGTACATCGGAATATTCATAATCCTTCCACTGTCCCGTTTTAGTTATTTAATTCCTATTCTGTTTATGGGTGCTTTTTGGAGCCCCATTTGTGTTTATTGGCAGGAATTATCTCAGGGAATATATGTTTCATATAAATTTCCATGGAAATTTTTGGACCTTGGTTGAAATGGCACTAATCATATTATTGATAAATTACCACATATCATATCATTCACCTGCAACCCTATTCTGGGAGCAGTAAATCCTGAAACTCTGAAAGTGGTCCCATTGACAGATTGGGTTTTGGGGTCCCACCAGTAACTCTTTTCAATTTTTTTTTTTCTTTTTGAGACAGGGTCTTGCTGTGTCACCCAGGCTGGAGTGCAGTTGTGCAATCACTGCTCACTGCAGTCTCAACCTCTCAGGCTTAAGCGATCTTCCCACCTCAGCCTCCTGAGTAGCTGGGATCACAGGCGCCACCATGCTCAGCTAACTTTTTAAATTTTTTTGTTAATGTGGGGGTCCCTTTATGTTGCCCACGCTAGTCTAAACTCCTGGCCTCAAGCGATCCACTCACCTCGACCTCCCAAAGTGCTTGGATTATAGGCATGAGCCACAGGGCCTGGCCACTCTTTCCAAATTCTAACATCTCTAGTGAATGTCATTTTTCTCATTGACTTTGAAGATGATCCTTCCCACCACTGATGGAGTAAAATCCCTAAGAAGGGCAGATGGGTGTGGCGGATGGGGGATGGTGAGGAGATAGACTCTTCCCCAACCATAACCGAAACTCTTACTACCTCTGACTATTTCACAGTACAACAAGGACACCATAAACAACGTATAATTTTCAAAGAGTGCTCCACCTTTGCTTTAAAGACAAATTTGAAAAGAATCTTTCCAACCTCTTGGAAAGAATTAATGTTAGGCAGAAAAGTCTGTTAGAAAGCACCACAGCTTGGAAATAGTGGAAAGTTTCTGTTTTTGTGTGATTTGAGCTGGTCAGCGTTGTGGAGTAACCTGATAATTCTTCTTCCCAGCCTGTATTAGGAGAAATATCCCTTAGCTTCTTTCAAGAGGGCAAGGCCTGCCTCTGAGCTTAAATCAACTACCTCAGGACACTGGATGATGCTCTCACTGTTTATAGAGACAGTTAGAAACAAGTCTCGCAAGTTTTGGATAGAACTGACTGTTGTGGGTCAAGACCACAGCTATATAAATTGTTATTTAAAAACTATGACATCAATGTATTTCTGAGTGTTAGAGTGAGATATATTTTACTATGACCTTTTGTGGGACAATGTATTTGCTAGCCATGAAAACTCTCACACAGCTTGTCCAAACACACGTTGCCTGTGACATGCAATCCATCTTCCTTCAACTGAGATAAATCATTTCTCAGAAGTCTGTAAGAAGCTCCAAATGAGGCCAGGCACAGTGGCTCACACCTGCAACGCTAGCACTTGGGGGGGCCGAGGCGGGTGGATCAATTGAGGTCAGGAGTTGGAGACCTGCCTGGCCAACACGGTGAAACCTCTGTCTCTACTAAAAGTACAAAAATGAGCTGGGCATGCTGGTGCACGCCTGTAATCCCAGCTACTCGGGAGGCTGAGGCAGGAGAATCGCCTGAACCAGGAAGGTGGAGGTAGCAGTGAGCAGAGATCGTGCCACTGCCCTTCAGCTTGAGCGACAGAGCAAGACTCTGTCTCAAAAAAAAAGAAAAAAGCTCCAAATGCCAATCATGAATAAAGAGTTAAGCTATACCAAACTGAAGTTTGGTTGTTTCCATGAACAGGTAGGTTACTAAAGTGAGCATCTTGGAGATCCCATACAACACATGGATCAACAGAGCCGCTGATGAACACTCTGGTACCTGAGAATACAATATTTTGTTCTGCTTGTGATGGCATGAGTTAACATTCGAGTCTACTGAAATTCAAATAGGGTTTCCCTTAGCAATTTATCCATGTCTGCCTTTGGGGATTTATCTATCTCAGTTTATGTCCCAGTCATATTTGGGTCCCTGCTCTAACTCTAACCAGACAATCTCTAACATGGATATGACTGGTTAGACGTTAATACCCATGTTGGTAGGATACAGGTCTGAATTCGTTTTCCTTACTCAGTATTACTCTAGTAAGCAACAGTGCATACTCTTGGTAAATAAATTGTTAATGAGTATAAGTAGATACTGTCTGAAGAATATTTAGTCTCTTCTAAACAGAAAGGCACACATTTATACGGAGAGACATGTGTTGATGACTACATTCTTAGGACTGATAAACTTTTTGTTCCTGTTCCTGGGTAAATGATATTTAATTTATTTTGGAGAAAAATTTCTATTATTGGTTTTCCAAACTTTCAAAACTCAGAACAGGCACAAAGAGTGAGACAGACTGGTTGATTTTTGGAAGTAGTTTGATGTTTCTCTAATATTGGCCTTAACTTCCAATTGATGTTTAAGCTAATTTTCTTTTAAAAGAGAAGTTAGTTACTGCCCCTCTTAAAAAAGAAAAATAAAACTCCTAAGAAACCTATCAAAATATAAAAATACTTTATATAATTAATTACAAGTTAATAGTTAATTATAGTTAATAATTAAAATTGTAAATCTTAGATGTATTCAGTGATCCTCTGAGAAATGTAGGCTTGAATTTCACTTCTTTATTGGATTGCTCTCTATTCTACCAGGCTTAGTCTAATTATCAAAAGAAAAGTAATATAAACTATAATTGATTAAACATTATGGACAGAACGAAAACCCAAAATAATGTCTTTTTACCATGTAGCTCCTATGGAAAAATGCCTTCAAAATGCTGCAAGCACAATTTATTGAAATCATCGGACTTCCAGGTCTACTGCATCCAACAGATGGACAGGACTTTTTGCCCTGTCCAGACAGACACCAAGTTTAAAAACATTTTTAAAAAGCCCAAGCACCTTTTTGATCTAACTTTAAAAAGCATTGTCAATGTCAAGAACACGGTGACTGTGGGTTGTTTATTATGCTAGGAGGAGTCTTCTATGTTGAATTGTTTGTGTGGTATGAAGCGACATTGTATGCCTGCTGTCCCTCTGGGACCCTCATGAAAAGGAGGTATTTATGTCCTGCCTGTGCCCGTAAACGAATTGCCCCCTAAAGTAAATATAATATATAAAGCCAAGTCTGGCTCCAAAGTCATGCTATGTGCCTCCCTCTGGCTACAGAGGAAGTTACTCATGCTTATCAGAAGGCCAAATTTGGTGTGGCACTATTAGGTTGCAGGCAGTATGGTAATGGGAGCGAGAGAAGTGGTTTTAACCAACAGAGAATGTCTCTGAGCCAGCTGGCTGCCAGGGAAAGTGTATATTACCTTACCCTTGAGCTCAGATAACTTACATAAATGTAAAGAGAAGCCAGATCCTTCGAGAATTGGCATCATATCACTAGTTCGTGCAGGGGAAGTGGTTAAATACATCAATGTGAAAATACATTTTCACTTCTATGGCATGGAAGTTGAAAAAAATAGAATTTATTTTAGTTTATTTTATTGCTCTAAATCAATCAGGAATTACTAAACTCCCATGAGGAAACCAAATATGCAGGAATTCAGCCATGTGACATGATTGTGACCACATTACAAGCTAGACAATGAGATAGGGCAATAGAGAAGGAAAGTCAGGTTGAAATTATATGGCTTCGTGGCTGAACAATGCCATTTATTTCCTCTCCCTGATGTATAGCTTCTGCCCGTGAGCCATCAGTTCTATCCAATTCTTTTCTATTTCTTCAGGTTTTTCAGAATATTTGTGTCTGATGTCAGTTATTAGTTCAATTGCATTGTTAGAGTTAAATAACATTGCTTTGAAGCCATGATTGTCTGGATTAAAATGCAGACTCTGCTGCTTGCTGGCTGTGTGGCTTTATACAGCCTTTCTGAGCCCAGCTTTTTTAATGAAAACATCATACAATCTATATTAAAAAGTTCGATGGGCCAGGCACAGTGGCTCACGCCTATAATCCCAGCACTTTGGGAGGCCGAGGCCAGCAGATCATGAGGTCAAGAGATCGAGACCAGTCTGGCCAACATGGTGAAACCTCGTTTCTACTAAAAAGACAAAAATGAACAGCGCATGGTGGCAGGCACCTCTAGTCCCAGCTACTCGGGACACTGAGGCAGGAGAATCGCTTGAATGCGGGAGGCAGAGGTTGCAGTGAGCCGAGATTGCCCCACTGCACTCCAGCCTGGTGACAGAGCAAGACTCTGTCAAAAAAAAAAAAAAAAAAGTTAGATGACACCTGAAACACAGAGTAGTTTCATGGAAAGTGAAGATTTGAAAGCAGATCATCATTCTAAGATATGTCATGAGAAAACAACTCATCAAAAACACTTTTGCTAATTATTTTAAGAGAAAGGATTAAACCGAGGTATATTTTGTTAATTACTATCCTAAAACTTTTAGTGTTTACCATGTGTTGGCATAATAGAAGACATAATTTTTCCCAAAGGCGTCAAACTTGTCCTTGATACTCAAGTGAGGATACTGGTCAGATGTTATTGATTTTGATTTTAAATTCAGAAATAGAAACATGCGAGGCACTGTGGCTAACGCCTATAATCTCAGCACTTTAGGAGTCAAGGCGGGAAGATCACTTGAGCCTGGAAGATTGAGGCTGAAGTGAGCCATGATTGCACCACTACACTCCAGCCCAAGCTAGAAAGAGACCCCATCTCTAAAAAGAGAGAGAGAGAAGAAATAATTTAAAGTTTCAGAAAGACTTCTGAATCTTAAAAAATTAAACATAAGTCTCTATGAAAACATAAGCAATAGTGTCATACTATTGTATGAGTAGTCTCTTCTTTTCTTTCTCTCCCAAGGATATCCTTCTCAGCCTAAAACACTTTTGTCGACAGTTAGCCCAATATCCACCACATTTTACATCTGCTAAGAATACTAACTTACATTTTCAGTTCAAACAACATTTCAATAATATACAAGGCGGAAGAATCAGGATTGATTCAGCCAATTGAAACTTTGTATACTGAGGCATTTGCAGTAAATCTAGTAAAAATCTTTGGATTTTCCAGAAACTTAAAGCAGTCTATTTGTGTGTGTCTCCCTGTTTTGCTTGTTTGTTTTGTTGTTGGTTTTTAGGTGGGGTCTCGCTCTGTTGCCCAGGCTGGAGTGCAGTGGCACAATCAGAGCTCACAGCAGCCTCTGCCTCCCAGGCTCAGGTGATCCTCTCACCTCAGCCTCCTGAGTAGCTGGGACTACATGTTTCATTCACTGTATCATCTCAAAGCTTAAATAAGAGCCTGTGGAGCCCCAGACGAAGTTGGAGTAGGAAGAGTGGTGTCAAACTTTTGAAGAGTAAGTTTTAAACTGAGCATTCCAAGAAGTAACTGGTGTTTCCTCTTCCTCTTGCCGACTGGAGAAACTGAAGGACAGAGCACTTAAAATTTCCCAACCCCATTCAGTGGAAAAGGAAACATACTGTGGAAAGAATTGCTAGCAATTGTAGTCAGTGTCCATCTCTATGGATTTGGTGTGGAAATTTACATTACAACAAGTGAAAAACAATACAATGGGCATGAATTCTGCTTCCTTTGGTGATTTAAAAACAAATCTGGATCTGGATCTGGATATATGTGCTTTAGAAACTGCCATTTGTCAACTTGGTTGTTGCTATATGGCGTTTGTAGAGCTTGACTTGGGCTTGTCTTAAAAAAAAAAGCTTCTTAAAACTGTATGCCTTTATCAGAAGTCGCCCCTCGGCTATTTACAAGTGCCATGGTTACAGACCTGCTAGACTGATGATATTCACATGCAGGAAACAATGCAAGGAAAACAGGATTTGCACGGCTCCGACTGCACTGGCCCAAGAATTCCAGGAAGTGATTGTACTTTATGAAACCGTCTGTGCTCCGCTAGATTGTCTATAGCTTTTAAGGTCAAGTCCTATCACAGCGAGTTTGCAATGCCCTTTGTAACAAGGCAGAGTGTTTATGAAGCTGAGTACATGCTGTATTGTTTATCAGCCCAGGCAGTTGAAAGGTGCGATATTCCAATCTCGTGGTTCAGGATGGCACTGGGAATCGATCACAGGCTTTTCTGACATAGGCTTGGGATTAGTTCAAAGAGTCCCTGGCAACAGTGACCACGCAACAGTCCAGCACATGGAGAAAGTCACGAAGCCCACAGTCCCTGACAAGAGAGATGCGTTCATGTGGGAGATCAATGTGGGGAGCACTGTGAATTTATGTTTTGAGATCCCTGTGCTTCCTGCTGTGGCTGAGAGTCTCCTTGGAGAGGGAAAGGTGCTGCAGTACAGTAACTGCTGATTCTGAGAGTACGGAAAGGAGAGTGAGACAACAATGGAATTTATTTCTTCGTAAGAGAGTTGGGAGGCAGCCAGGCATTCCAGGGCCTTGCTCTCGAATTCTTTGATTTCTCTACAGTGCATAATGTCTAGAGACTCCTGTTGCCTCTGGACTCAGGGATACTGGAGCTGGACAGTGGACGCCCAAACTGCTCACGTTACTCCACGGCCTTGCCTAATCTCTTTGTAGGCGCCAGACTGGACGTGACTGACCAGACCCCTGCTTGCTCCCTCTCCGTGAATGATGTTGGTCCCTGAAGCTAGGTTAAACAAGCAATAGTCCATAGCTATTGTTAAGGACGCTGTCGTGATGGAATCAGCTGGGTACTGGGCATCCTTTCCACTAGGAGTGATGGCTGCTAGCCAGGCATCTGTGAACTTTCTGGAGACAGTTAGGTGTTGTGTACCAAAGTCGTGGCACCTTAGGGGCAAGCATGATATCCCGTGTTTTCAGATGGATGGACTGAATGAACCTCAGTGAGTGACTGCTGATGTCCAATCAATCAATATCGATTTAATGAACAGGTTGCAGTAAAAAAGCCTGCCAAAACCCACACAATCAAGACAAGAGTGACTTCTGGTTGTCCTCACTGCTACGCTCCCACCAGCACCATGATAGTTTGCAAATGCCATGGCATGTTACTTTATAAGTCAAGTGACTTGCCATTAGAGACTTTCTTCAAGGGAGACAAAATAAATGACAACAATGAAATACTTTTTATCCAGTTGCCACATTCTGTGTCGCATACTGGCTTTTGAAGGTCTGGTTTTGCAACGTAGGGTTGTATTTTACTGCCTGAATTTTATTTTATTTCTAAATTCTTAGGCATCTTGAGGTTCATCACTTGATAGGTACTCTGTGGAGTAACATCACATAGCTATTATCAAGCCTTTTAATAAAACTGTTATTTTTTTCTAGTAGACTCATAGAGGACCATTGTTGGATGTCTTATGGGCATAACTACCTCAAAAAGGGTTGCTAATCACTGGCCAAAACACTTAAGTAAATAAAAATTAAAAGTGCCACTCGTCAGGTAAGAAGAATCCTGAAACCTCTGTTTTGGTCTTGACTCTACCATTAACTCCTAGGAAATTTTACCACCCCCAATTACAGACATTGGGATAATCATTCCCTGCACCTTTGTTTTTCCTCGGCGAAAAGAGGTGCTTTAAATGTATAATTGATCTATAGGGGATTTCCCATCTATGAGGATTGAATCTCTGACACTTGGCTTCTAAATCAGAAGACTCAGGGGTGTTTGGACCAGAGCAACTCCATCTTGAATATGAGCTAGGTAAAATATGGCTGAGACTTGCTGGGCTGCATTCTCAGTGAGTTAGGCATTCTAAGTCATAGGATGAGATAGGAGCTTGCACAAAATACAGGTCATAAAGACACTGCTGATGAAACAGGTAGCAGTAAAAAAGCCTGCCAAAACCCACACAATCAAGACAAGAGTGACTTCTGGTTGTCCTCACTGCTACGCTCCCACCAGCACCATGATAGTTTGCAAATGCCATGGCATGTCAGGAAGTTACCCTATATGGTCTAAAAAGAGAAGGCATGATTAATCCACCCCTTGCTTAGCATATCATCAAGATATAACCATAAAAATGGACAACCAGTAGCTCTCAGAGCTGCTCTGCTTATGTACGCCATTCTTTTATTCTTTTACTTTTTTAATAAACTTGCTTTCACTTTGCTCTATGGACTCACCTCAAATTCTTTCTTGTGCAAGATCCAAGAACATTCTCTTGTGGTCTGGATCAGGATGGCTTTCCAGTATCATTTAGAGAGGGAAAGTGAAAGCTTCCTAGGGGAAGTAGGAAAGTAGAAAAACAAATGAGAAAAAAAAAAAAAGGTATGAAAATTTGAGGAGAAATACCACCATGGGGAGAATAATAATTAATAATTATTTACTTTGTAAATATGAAGTATTATTTTTAATAATTTTTTCACATTTATTAAATCCTTAGAAAAATTCTAGGAATTTGATATTATGATTTTTAATGAACAAAATAAGGAAACTGAAGTTTGTAAAGTCCTTAAATGACTTGCAAAAGATACATTTGATTAAGAGGTTGAGTCTACAACAAACCAAGCTCTTGGGCTCCAAAACTAGGGCCCCTAAAAGGATCCACCTGCGGGGGAGGAAGTGTCTAATTGGAAAGAGGATGAACTAAAAGCACATTCAGTCTTGGTTTTTCTAGCTATACATATAACGTTTAGTCTTCTCTATGTTTTAGGTAGCATAAATACAAAAGGTCATGGGCCCTGCGTAAGAATGTTTTCTGATTTTAAACGTGCTAATTTTATTTTTTTACCCTGTTAAGGCATGTATACTTGAGAGGGAAAGGAAATTATGGAGTTATTTATTTGAGGTATATCTAAGTTTTTTTTTAAGTACATTAGAAATTATAAAAACTGTATTCTATGCCCTAATGCTCTCAACACAGTATCAGATTATGTAAATAAATACCTGGGCAAACTGCTTTATTTATTCAATGTTTATGCAGTTAGAGTTAAGAAAAATGCTGTATTTAGGCTTGGCATGGTGGTGCATGTCTGTAGTCCTAGCTACTCAGGTGGCTGTGACAGGAGGATCGCTTGAGCCCAGAGGTTCATGTTCAGCTTGAGCAACACAGCAAGACCCCATCTTTCTCACTTAAAAACAAACAAAGAAACAAACAAACAAACAAAAAGCTGTATTTAAAAATTATAGGAAGCAACAAAGACAGTTTTCAGAGAAAAAATATTGTTTATAATTCTTACATTAGAAAAGAGGAAAGTCTTAAAATTGAGTGAACTAAATACCCAACCTAAAAAAATTTGACAAAGAAGAGCACAATAAACCCAAAGAAAGGAACAGAAAAAGATAATAGAAATAAGTACAAAAACAAATGAAACAGAAAGTAAAATTTCAAAAAGTTAAAAATTGTTCCTTAAAAAGATAAATGTTTGGTGATATTTACCCCCCAAAAAGGAAAGAATATGAAAAAAATAGCATTAGGCATAAAAGAGAATATTCTTATTCTTTCCATATACATTAAAAAGGAAACAAAAAGAATATTGTGAACAACCTCAGGCCAACAAGTTGTGAACAGACGAAATATATGTATTTGTAGAAAATATTACATAAAAATAACTTAAGAGGAACTAGAAATCCCTTGTATAGTAAAATCTAATTCAATCTGTAGTTTAAAATCTTGTCACACAGGAATACCATGCCAGAAGAGTTTACTCATGTTCCCAAACATTTCTTACATAAATTCTAGAACAGAAAAAAAGGAACACTTCCCAGCATATTTTATGAGAGTTGCATAACCTTGATATAAATGCTAGCCAAGGACAGAACAAAATAGGAAAACTACAGATCAGGATTAGTGTAATTCACTACTTTAACAAGTTAAAAGAGATTAAACCATATAATTACATCCATAGTTGCAAAAAAGATGTTCAGTAAAATCAATAAACATTCATGATAGTACTTTCATAAAAGTAGAAAGAGAATGAGTAAAAAGATTTAGGAAGGAAATGTCTTTAACTTCATAAAGAAGACCTACAAAACTCTAGGGCAAATATGATATATAATAGTAAAAGTTTCAAGTATTCTTTTTAAATCATGAACAGGACAAGGATGACCAGTCTTACAACTTCTTTTTCACACTACAGTTGAAGTCTCAACTATCAAGACAAAACAAGAAAAAGAGAAGTTCTAAGAATTACAAGGAAAGAAATCAACTTCTTCCTCTTCTTCTTCTTCTTCTTCTTCTTCTTCTTCTTCTTATTATTATTATTATTATTATTATTATTACTTGAGACAAGATCTCACTCTGTGGCCCAGGCTGGAGTGGAGTGGTAAGCCACAATAGCTTACTGCAGCCTTGCTCCTGAGTTCAAGTGATTCTCCCACCTCAGCCTCCCAAGTAGCTGGGACCACAGGCATATGCCACCACGCCTGGCTACTGTTTCTTTATTTTTGTAAGGACAGGGATCTCCATATATTACCCAGGATGGTCTCGAACTCCTGGACTCAAGCAATCCTTCCATCTCAGCCTCCCAGAGTGCTGGGATTACAAGCATGAGCCATCACACCCAGCTCAACCTCTCATTATTAACAGGTGACATTGTTTAAATAGATAAATATCAACAAATAAATTATTTAAATTAAGAAAATTGACAAATTAATGAATAAACAAAAGCAATTTTATATATTTGAAAAAATCAGATAGAAAATGTAATTTAAAATATCTTTTACAAAAGTAATAAATTATATAAAATACATAAACACATAGGAATAAATCTAAGAAAAGGCATGTAAGACACCTATAGAGAAGGAGAGAGCTTTTTGAAGTTCAGTAAATTACTCAGTTATGGAAAAATATACCATGTTCTTGGATAAAACGATTCATATCATAAAGTTATCCATTCTTTTCTAATGGACATAAATGCAAGTGTAATTATGATAACAACTCCAACAGGTTTTTTCATGGAACATGGCAAGTTGATTTTGAAATTTCTATAAAGGGTAAAGGGTAACGGATGGCGAAAATGCTCCTAAGGAAGAAAAACAAGGAATTTGTCCCATTACATATTGAAACATTGTAAAACTATAGTTATTAACTTATTAACAGTGTGATATTGCAGATTAATAAAGCAATAGGCCAAAGCAATAGAATGGGACATTTAGAGACAAATTCACAGATATATGAAAATTTGATTTATGGAGGGGGTAGTATTTGAGATCAATGAGAAAAAGATAAACTATTCAACAAATGCACAATACACAAACACCAAATTCAGAGAGGATTAAGGCATAAATGTAAAAGTCAAAACCATATAATCCCCAAAAAAGAATGTAGGGCATATCTATAAACAAAATTTAAAATGCACAACTCTGTAGAATAAAATTGAAGAATTCAATGACTTTAAAACTAAAAAGTCTTCTTTGTCAAAAGGGTGAAATGATTAACTATGGAGCAGCAAACAAATCACATATATAAAAGTAAATAAAATTTAGTTAATAATTTTATCTATCACTATTCCTAATTTGTTTATTTAAAGAGCTCCAAGCAATTATTAAAAAAAAGAGAAACGACCCAATAGAAAAATGGACAAAAAACCCAAAAAAGGAATTTCCAAAGAAAAGGAAACATATATGGCCCATAAACACGTGGAAAGAAACTCAGCTTCATCATTAATCAGAGAAGCACAAATACAAATCACAGTGAAGTTTTATGATATTGCAATTCACACTCACTAGACTGGGAGTAAAACCAGACAGTAGCACAATGTTAAGAGGATGTCGAGCAATGAGATTTCTCATCTACATCTGGTGGGAGTTTAAATATTATGTACTACAACCGGCCGGGTGCAGTGGCTCATGCCTGTAATCCTAGCACTTTGGGAGGCCGAAGCCTGCAGCTCATTTGAGGCCAAGAGTTCCAGATCAGCCTGGTCAACAAGGCAAAAAACCCATATCTACAAAAAATACAAAAAGTAGCCAGGCGTGGTAACATGCACCTGTAATCCCAGCTACTGGGGAGGCTGAAGTGGGAGGATGGCTTGAGCCCAGGAAGTCAAGGCTGCAGTGAGCTGTGATAGCAGCACTGCAGCACTCCAGCCCAGTGACAAGTGAGACCCTGTCTCAGAGACAAAAAAGGAGAGTAAATACATTCATAGGAAGGATTATTGTGCAACAGTGAAAATTTAGTGAGCTACACGCACAGGCATCAACAGGACGACTTCCCAAGACATAATTTTGAGCAGGAGGAGCAAGTCCCAGGAAAATATAAATAAAAAATTTCAATTCATATAAATTCCCACCAAAGAAAAACCTAAACTATATTTTGTTTCAGGTTATATACACATGTGTTAAAACCATAAAGAAAAGCAGGGAATGATGAACGCAAAATTAGGGACAGTGGTTACCTCTGATGAGGGGCGGGAGAAGCAGCCTTTGAGGTTTACCCAGGAAGATTTAAGGTGTGGCATATATTCCATTTCTAAAGCTCGGTGGTGGGTATGTGGGTGTTCATTCTGTCACTATTCTTTTTTTTTTTTTTTTTTTTTTGACACGGAGTCTCACTCTATCGCCCAGGCGGGAGTGCAGTGGCGCGATCTCGGCTCACTGAAAGCTCCGCCTCCCGGGTTCACGCCATTCTCCTGCCTCAGCCTCCCGAGTAGCTGGGACTACAGGCGCCCGCCACCTCACCCGGCTAACTTTTTATGTTTTTAGTAGAGACGGGGTTTCACCGTGTTAGCCAAGATGGTCTCGATTTCCCGACCTCGTGATCCGCCCGCCTCGGCCTCCCAAAGTGCTGGGATTACAGGAGTGAGTCACTGTGCCCGGCCTATCACTATTCCTTAGAGTGCGGTTGTATTTTAGATTCTTCTGTGTATATGTGATATACTCCACAACAAAAATAAATCTATGCTTTTCATGGCCTTGTCATGTACAGAAACCCCTCAAAATACCCTCATCCTTTACCCCTGGACCATTTGGGTGGGAAATGTTTAAAAACCCCTATCTTCAGTGTAAACAATACATACAAAGGAGACTACAAAACTTTTATGTGACATTTAAGGAATAACACTTAAGAACTAGAATATTGCCAGCATTTCAGAGCCACCTTCCTCACCTGGTAAATCTCCATGATCATGTCCTCCTCCCTCCCTCCTTCCTTCATCAGTGTGAAGGATTAGTTTTAAGGTTTGAATGGACAAGATGATAGAACACCAGAGAACGTACTGACTGTCCAGGTGAGCACAGAGGCTCAGAGCATAGGAATTTAGTGAATGCCACTATCAACATACTTCACATAGTTGGCAGTTTTGCCTAACATGGTCTCTGCCTGCAGAATTGCCACAAGTTGGAAATCCCACATCAGTCACCACTTCCTTGGGGACATTAGTTGTTCATGTAAAATTCCGAACAATGGAAGTTGGCTTTTAATCCATACGGAAATGCAACACAAAGAGCCCTAGAAGTGGAGTGTGAGTACTGAGGATTTTCCCTAAAGCCTCTTCCCTTCCACATGTATTGATGTGTGATGTGTTGGTTAAGTATTTGGAAAGCACAGCAGGTTTTAGTAATTATTCTTTTCTCTAAAAAGAACAACTTGCTCTTAGAAGAATGACAGTTTTCTTCCCTTATGATGTGAAAGCACCCTCTGAACCCCTAAAAAGCAGAGATCTTTTGTAGGGATACACTCAAGTGTGAAAAACTGAAAAGCAGAGCCGGTAATGGTAATAATGGACAGAAAATTAAAGAAAGCTGTCACCTCTGGCAAGGGGAGGGAGGAGGACATGGAAATTTACCAGGTGGGGAAGGTGGTTCTGAAATACTGGCAATATTCTATTCTTAAGTGTTATTCTTTAAATGGCACATAAATGTTTCATAGTCTCCTTTGTACGTATTGTATATGTCACAATACATTTTTATTTATTTTACCTGAAGTTCTATCTAGCTGCCAAAAAAAAAAGCAGAAGTGAAAAAAGGGTTTCCAAAGAACCAGGATCAGAATGAAGTAGACCAGCAGGAGAGAGGTTTTTCTTTTTTCTAATTTTTAAATTCTAATTTTTGTGGGTATATAGTAGCTGTATATATTTCTAGGTTCCAAGAGACGTTTTGATACAGGCATGCAATGTGACATAAGCACATCACAGAGAATGGGGTCTCATCAAGCATTTATCCAGAGAGAAATTTTTCGTGTACACCTGTACTCTTCAGGTTTCAGCCTTTTAAATACATAACTTTCACAAGAGATGTTTTGAATGTTTTCCCTTGATCTTGAGAAAGAAAAGCATTTGCTGAGATGTTGCCTATTGAGTGAAAGGGAGGGGAATCCTAGAGGAGAGGCCACTGAGTTTACTACCCAGTTGACGCACAAGAAGCAACTTGAGAAGTACTCCAAAAGCAGTAGGTCAAGGGGAAACCAGCATTGAATCAGGTACCTGGAAGTGAGGTAAATGTAAGTGCCAGTTTGCCTGCAATCCTCCCCCGCCATGTATTCCTGTCCCAGAGTAATTATTAACAGCACTCTTGTTAGTGGCAGCAAATTCGTGCGGGTCTGCAGCAACCTCAGCTCTTGCCTCCTCAGAAGAAATCATTCGACTGAGGGGCCTATAGCAGAGTGAGAAACCGAGGCAAGTTTGAGAGCAGGAGTGAAGGTTTGTTAAACAGCTTCGGAACAGGAACAAAAGGAAACAAAGCACAACAAGAGGGACAAGTGGGCAAGGTAAGAGATCAAGTGCGCTGTTTGACTTTTTTCACTTGGGGTTTTATATGTTGGCACGTTTCTGAGGCGTTGTGCCTCTTCTTCCCTGATCCTTTACTTAGGGCAGGCTGTCTGCATGAGCAGGGACCTCCAGCTCTTGGGAGGAGCCACATGGGCAGTGTGTTTAGTGGAGCTGTGCGCATGCTCACTTGAAGCATTCTTCCCTTACCGGTCGAGTGTTCCCATAAGGTCATATCCAGTTAAACTCTGCCATTTAGCCTCTTAGTTTGTAGGTGTGACCCTACTCGCCCAGTTCCTGAGATCTTACTGGGAAGCTGCTGATCACCAGTTTCAGGTGTTTCTATTGAGAGACTGCCTTTCCCTGCGTGGGTTGCAGCCAATTATTGGTTTCTAGAGACAATTAACAACTACCTGACTATCACCTGATGGTCGTCTGACTTTCCCACACAGGGGAGTGGGGAAGCCTCTCTTACCCAGCTCATCTCTGCCTGACTACCTACTGTAACACTTCTTTCACTTTCAAAAGTGTCCAAATTTGACCATAAATAATGTGGTCAACCTGTACATACAGGAAGAAATACAATGTGCTGTGGGAGGAGAAGGGCTCATCCAGGAAGACGTCTTAAAAAGGGACTATCTAGGGCTTAGATGCTGTGGCTCTAATTGGCAAAGAAATGTGGTAAAACTCTAAAAAAAACTTAGAGGAAACGAAGAAGGAGAGAAGAAGGAGGAGGAAAATTATTTTTGTGTTTATTTAGATCTATACAAAAAAAAAAGAAAAACACAATGGAAGTAGTTATTTTTTTTGACCAACTTTTCTTCTGCTTTGAGCTTCTGAAGAGCATGCCTGGGCTTGCTTTCACCTCAATTTTGTTTTCATCTGAGATAAGTAAAAGATATATGGGAACTGGCATTATCTAAGTTGATTTAGAGATTAGGGTGAGTCCATTTCCAGCTCTTCATCTTGCCTTTGGAGGAAAGGCTGGAAGCTTCCTATTCCTTCACATCACAGAGCTTGTGACCTGTAATTTTTGCTGTTTCTCAATCTGCATTCTTGTGGCTTTGTTCATTAATGTCATGCTGTAATTTATGAGCTTTCCTCTTTTGACCCTTTAAGAGAACTTTATCAGCATTCTCTAATTTTATTAACAAAAGAAAAGAAACTATTTTTAGGAACGATGATTACATAAGGCTGAACCTAGACCATCCCAACCACATGTTGCGGTTCTGTAAAGTGGTCCCGTGAGGTAGTTGCTCCCACACGTGGTCTCAGCTCAGAAGTCATTGTTTTTGCAAACGTTGTCCTTTAAGGAGGAACAAGGTGCAGAACTTTTGTTTCTCTTTTCTTTCTTTTGAAATATCAATTTGCATATAACCATATGGTAAATAACAGCCTATGGGAAAAAGGGGAAGGGATGGAGAGTTAAATGGAGGAAGTAGTAAACAGAAAAAGTAACAGGTCACACAGAAACCAGGAAACTACAAATTATAATGATGGTGCTTCCGTTTTCTTCCTGCGTCTGTTCTTTCGAAACAGGGGCGAAATTGGGATGGGTAAGATCTGATTGGTATTTCCCCCAGATGCAACATCTTTGTGAATTTGCGGATGGGACCAGATAAGAAACTCGTGGAGGCAGGAGATTCAAATGAGCAGATTTCAGTATCCTTCAGGCAAACCCAGCCTTGAGTACCGCTCAGCCTTCAGAGATCCCAGGAAAATCATAAATGATGGAGTCACTAGGAGATAAACAATGTAATTTGACTCAAGAGAATACATAGAAAATCAGACACACTAGGAAAAAAAAACAACCTGCTATTTGTAAATTTATTCACGGTGGTTAAGATAAATAACAGCAATCAAACGGTTTAGTTACACGGAGGAAAATTTTATTTACCGGTCCCAGGCATGCTAAGCTCTGAATACCAATTTCCTGGGTGCAAGAGGATCACCTAGAATTATTGTAAAAAGTTGCATCATATCCAGGAGATATTTGTCAGCAAAAAGACTCACACAACAGGTTTAAATTGATGAATGCCCACTCTGATGGCTCAGTAAATATTATTAGTGATGCCTTAATTTTTCTTGGTTTTAAGGATGTCTTTCTTCTATATAAGCACTTCGCTTCTCCCTTTTAGTTGCTTCCTCTAAGAGTAATCAATTCATATGTTAGACTTTCACTGGACATTTCATGGCAAAAGGAATATCGACCCAGTATTGACATTAATAATACATATAAAGGAGAATGGCAGGAAAACCTACAAAAATCTCTCCCTATCAACACAGACTCCAGCAAAGGTCATAGTAGAGTGGAACATTTACAGAGAGGTGAAAGGTATTGACAGAGATTAGCATGGAGCAGGGAAGAGAGACATACAATTTGTGTTTTAGAGTATGGCTGTCCCTCATATACATGCTTGCTCAATTTTTATTAAGGCAGTGTACCAAGTGTTTATTTTTTTCCCACTGCTCCAGGTAATGAGCAAGGTCATCTCTTTCCCAGAGTGGAAAAGGTGGTGATGGTGGCTTCCTCCTTGAGAAACTAGCTGAGCCTATTAGCAGGGAAGCCACTCAGAAGGAAGGGTTCCATGTGTCAGGACGGATTCTTTCTTTTTAATATTTGAGCTCATTTGCTTCTCTAGACAAAGAGTAGTCTCTCTCCTTTTTAAAACAAATACATTGGGAGGAGTCCTATTTTAAGTGTTGTTGACTTTTGGATTAACTGTTAAGGTGGTGTTTGGGACAAATTAGAATACAGTCAGCTGAGGGCAGAAGGGGAAGGCTACTGATGGGTATGGGAAGTGGAGCTGAAGACAGATGACAGAGACATCAGGAGACAGAAAATGATGGAAGACAATAGAAGTGGGAAGAAGATGAAGATTAATTTCACTGATTTAAAAATTTTGTCTAAATTAATTCTGGCCACCCTTCTGGGAATTTGCTCATGCTCTTCCATGCAATGTGTGGTTCCGGGGCAGACATTTATTGATCACCTGCAATGTTCCAGGCACTTGATTCAAACCTAGTGATTCAAAAGTGAGTAAGTTATAGGGATGGCTTCTATCACAGATAACATGCTAAAGGAAATGGCATCTAACGTGAGCTTTGAAGAGTGAATAAGCATTCACAAAGGAGGCAGTAGCATGGAGCAGGATGGGGCCATTTGTGATTCCCAACTCAAATGAACACTCAAACATAGCTTGTAGTTTTTCAACTCTTCCTCAGAGTCACTAACTCTATACTTTGTATTGTTGAGCCTTCAACACTGCCCTATATGTATTTACTGTCAGGATATAAACTAATTTTCTGTTTCTCAAAAAAAGAGGAAGATTTCATGAAAATCTTCCATTTCTTTTTGCCATCACCTATCCATCCATATCTCCCTCCACCCCATCACCTAGTCTCATAGGAAAATGTATTCCCTCTTCCTCCTTGAAAAAATCCAAGCCTTTCTTCAAGTCACTGAGACCCAGACCTTTCATATCTCACCTGAAAGCTATGAAACCATTGTCTCCATTATCTTTGCATCTTTGTCCTCTTCCTTAGGTTCAGCATGAACAAAAGCTCAGATCTTCTCCATTTCAAAAAGCAAACATGCATGTGCACACATGCACACACACACAGAGAAACTCTTCTTAAAATAATCCCAAACTGTTTTTCCCCTACCAGTACTTACATTGTTTTATTAATCTCCTCATTGAAAAATCAACGAACTCCATCTTAATTCTCATTCTAACTGACCTTTCTGCACCACTGGATATTGCTGATCTTTTCTTCCTTCTTAGAATGCTCTCCTTTCTTTCTTTTTTTATTTGAGACGGAGTCTTGCTCTGTCACCCAGGCCGGAGTGCACTGGTGCGATCTCGGCTCTCTGCAAGCTCTGCCTCTCAGGTTCACGCCATTCTCCTGCCTCAGCCTCCCGAGTAGCTGGGACTACAGGCACCTGCCACCACACCTGACTAATTTTGTTTTTTTTTTTTTTTGTATTTTTAATAGAGACAGGGTTTCACCGTATTAATCAGGATGGTCTTGATCTCCTGACCTCGTGATCTGCCCGCCTCGGCCTCCCAAAGTGCTGGGATTACAGGCATGAGCCACTGCACCCAGCCAGAATGCTCTCCTTTCTAAGTAAGACACTCATGTAATACTCTCCTTTCTGAAATATTGACTCCTTACCAGTGCCCTTCCTTTCAGCTATCTTCTCCTAACTTATTGTTCCTTATCCCTTAAATGTTCATAGTCTCCAGGGTTCAGACCTTGACCCAATTCTCACTCCATTACCTTTCCCAAGCAATTTTATTCACTTGTAGGGCTTACTCTCTCTGACTTCTCACACTGAACCAATAGCAATTTATGTTAGATCTTCCTTCCTAACATCCGTCAATTATAACCCCCTTTCTATATCCCATCTACTGTCATTACTCAGCTTTGGCCATCCTCATCTCCCACCTGGTTTAGAATAAAAGCCTCCTAATGCATCTCTCTGCCTCTTCTGGCTACGCTCCAATTCTTTAAAGCTGTGCAAGAGTGATGTTTCTAAGTGATAAATCTTATCTCTCTGCTATCCTTCTTAAAATACTTGAGCAGTTCCTCATTGCTTTCAGAAGAAAGTCCATATCCTTATCAAAATTCTCACTGTGATGCAGCAAAGTATTTAAGATTGACAATATACTTTTCTGATGTCGCCTCCCCTTCCTTACCCACCAAGCATATACTTGGGAAGATTTTTCATCATGATTTTTCAATCATGCCATGATTTTCAAACCTCATGTTTTGCTTCTGCTTAAAGTTGAGCCTGTAATACCTTAAATTTACTTACTTGAAAAAAACTGCATTTATTCTTCAAAATACAAATAAAATACTTTCTCTCTGAACCATTTCTTGATATTCCTCCTTACTCGTTCCACTGTGCAAATACAGATATCCCAACCAAAGTTAGTTATTATTTCCTCTATACCCCTATCATATTTATTTCCTTCCACTACTTATCACTCATGCCAGATTGTTTTATGGCTCTATGATCGCTGTGTTCCTCCTGGGAAATTAAAGACTTAATGCGGCATGACATGGACAGTTAATGTCACAACCAGAACAACAATGATCTAGAGTGCATAAGCCAGTTCACCGTCTCTTAGGCCATGCTGTGTGGTTGATATCATCCTGCCGGAAGGGAGAGACACAGATCTGATAACCTCTGTAAGTCTCCGTCTGCTACCGCCATGATTCTATGAATAACCTCTTTAAACGTTGCTTCACCACAGAATCTACATAGCTGATGCCTTTGTTTTCTAAAGGCTACCCTGGGAACAGCAGCAGGAAAAACAGCATCTCTCTCGCCACATCATAGGCATCATTAATGAAAGTGATATCTTGGTAGTGTTCAGACTTGCCATCATCCCTAGATGCCTGGATAAACAGAATGATATTTTTAGGGCTTCCCCATAAACTGAATCATTTTGAAAAGTGCCCCAGTGACCCAAGTGGTTGGGTTTTCTGAGTGTTGATTTACTGTGGCTTATGGGGTAGTTGAATGAATTAATTGTGCTTAATTTAGCTATTAGTTCAAAGATCTTTCTGAAGATCAGTCCAATATCAAAGTCCTTCTAAAGTCTACAGAGCTTTTTCTTTCCTAAAATGGGAATTGCGATGGAGATGTGGTTACAAATCTAGTGAACTTACATATTTTAATCTAATTGCAGATACTAGAAAACCCAATTGTAGGTAAACTATAAAAAGACACACTTGTGCAAATAGAACTGTTTGTAAAGAATTTAAGTTCCTTGGATAAATATTATTTTAAGCAATAGTTTTATAATATGGAACGGAATTCTGGGTGTCATGTGCAAAAGATATGATCCACAAAACATGATAGCACTTCGGCTTTGAAAATTTACCGTGCTCTTTGGGGGACCTGGGGGAGTGAAGCATGTGGAAATTTTGGGTCCAAAAGCCTAAGCCTCTCCTGAAGTTCCTCTTTTTTTTTTTTTTTTTTTTTTTTTTTTTGAGACGGAGTCTCGCTCTGTCACCCAGGCTGGAGTGCAGTGGCCGGATCTCAGCTCACTGCAAGCTCCGCCTCCTGGGTTTATGCCATTCTCCTGCCTCAGCCTCCCAAGTAGCTGGGACTACAGGCGCCCACCACATCGCCCGGCTAGTTTTTTGTATTTTTTAGTAGAGACGGGGTTTCACCGTGTTAGCCAGGATGGTCTCGATCTCCTGAACTCGTGATCCGCCCGTCTCGGCCTCCCAAAGTGCTGGGATTACA